>NC_134087.1:128173350-128542517 GCF_000715075.1 Nicotiana tabacum
AAAATGCGGGATGTTATTTCGGAAAAAAATAATTTTTAAAACTAAATGCTAGGCTACCACAGTGATATAAAGAAAAAATATTAATTGATTTGTGATTTGAGACTACGAGGCGGTACCTCGGTAGTGATTCTTGTTGATACTTTCTATTTCTTTACTTGTGTTTTGTTGTTTTGTTCAGTGTTATAGCATCCCTTGTTTTCTTCTTTGAAGCATTATTCGCCTTAGTTCAGTGTAGCTATTCTCGGTGTATTTTTTAATTATCTCATTTCTATTGTCATCATTAGTTCACTGTTATATACTTGTTCAGTATTTCTTATTTATTCCAGTGGGACCGTGACCTGACCTCGTCACTACTCTACCGAGGTTAGGCATGACACTTACTAGGTACCATTGTGGGGTACTCATGTTACGCTTCTGCATATCTTTTTGTGTAGATCCGTGTACCTCCTACCAGTCCATGCATTAGCGAGAGCTCAACTGCGGAAACTTCATGGTATACCTACCGGCGTCTGCAAGCCTCGGAGTCCCCCTCTATCTAGATTATTTTATTTCCTTATCTTTTTATAGACTCTGATGTATAGGGATTTCCAGTACCATATTATAGAACTTGTGACTTGTATTCGCTGGGTTTTGGGAAATTGTAAATGCTGATTTACAGAGTGCATTTATATTAGTTCCTGAGTTATTGAGACTTTAATCTTCATTTCAGTTATTATGCATGAATGTTAGGCTTACCTAGTCTTAGAGACTAGGTGCCATCACGACATCCTACGGAGGAAAATTGGATCGTGACACATATTTTATGTCAACCTTCATATGTTACCGATCTGTAGGTGAAATCATATAAGTGAAGTGTTAAGAGGGAACATGGTACACCTAAATCACATGAAATGAAGTTCTTTCGAGAGACTTGGTTACTCGTAGAATCCATGCAAATTTAGCATACAATATGCCATAATGGAAGAAAATGTCATGACCCCAAACTACCCCAGTCGTGATGGCGCCTATCACAGTACTAGGCCAGCCAAAACAAGACGAACAATATAAAGGTATTTTGTAAATTCATTTTATAATCAGATATAATCTCAAATCTTTCATTTTAATATATAACAAATATGCGGAAAAGGACAAATACGTAAGTACATCAACCCAGCCCGATCCTGGTGTCACTAGTCATGAGCCACTAATTACAACTCAACATTGTCTGCTTAATACAAGATAAGTCTGAAATATAAAATACTAAGTATAGGAAGGAGAAAGGTAGGGATGCGAACGCCGTGCAACTACCTTGCAATCTCCGGATAGTACTCTGAAAGCAATGAACAGCTCTCGCTCGGAGGCTCTAGCACCTGGATCTGCACATAAGGTGCATGGAGTAACATGAGTACGCCAACTCAGTAAGTAACCAAAGTAAATAAAGGTTGAGTGCAGTGACGAGCATTTACAATCATATACATACTTTATCAAGAATCTCAACAAAAATATCAAAGTCAAAATCTGTAGTTCAATAACCAAATATCTCGTAAAAACTCCAGTTTCAATGAAAATCCTTTAAAGCATTTGTTCAACATTTTTTAATAGAGGATCAATATAAAAGAAGAGTGAAAACAGATATCTCATAAACAATCCCCGCGGGCAAAGTATCACTCATAAGTATAGCCCGTCGGGCAAGCCTCTTAGTCAATCGTGACTCAGCTCTTGTCAATCAGTACTCACACTCCGCACTCCCGCTCAACAGATATCTCATAATACTGGGGGTGTACAGACTCCGAAGAGGCTCCTACAATCCAAGTGCTATATCGCTGTGGTGCGCAGCCCGATCCAACATATCGATGCGGTTTGCAGCCTGATCCATATATATAAATATCGATGCGGTATATATTCCGATCCATAAATATATATAATCCTTACCATCAGGTCCTCGACCTCTCTCTTAGTCATTAACCTTACAGTCACTCGGGCATTTCAGTAAAAATTAGGGAACTTAGCCTAAACAGTTTTCATATATTTGAAAGTAGAGTGATGAAACTGAATCAAACAATAAACAGATAAAAATCATGATTGATGATATGCTTTCAAATCAAAATAGTGTGAGGAAAGTAGTAAAATACCCATAAGGGTCCAAACAGTTCGGCACAAGGCCCCAAACATGGCATTCAGCCCAAGTTAACAGATTCCTTTCTAAAACACATGGATATCATATAAAGTTTATCAAAACATGCAACTCTACAGTCGCCACGTGACGGACAAAGTCACAATCCCTATGGGTGCACGCTCACACGCCTGTCACCTAACATGTGTGTCACCTCATTTATCAAAACAATACGAAAGTCTGGGGTTTCATACCCTCAGGTCTAGATTTACAATCGTTACTTACCTGGAACCGGATGAACATCTACTCCGCAACGCTCTTGCCTCTCAACTCGACCTCAAATCTTCCCGAATCTATCCAAAATCAGAATCATACCATCAATACAAGCCAAAGAGACACAGCCCATGCAAAAATTACCAAATAAACTCAAAAATCTCGAAATTGGTCAAACCCGACCCCCGGGACCATGACTCGAAATCCGCTAAAATTCACAACACTAGGAATCTTATCCTCTCACGAGTTAATACATACCAAAATCATTAAAATTGGACCTCAAATGGCCCCTCAAATCCCCAATTTTACCTCTCCAATTCCAAGCCCTAATTTCCCAATTTTTCACCCTTAATCTCATCAATTTCCATGTTTAATCAACTGAAATTCACCATAGATGTAAGTATTAAGTTCAAAAATCTTACCTCAACAAGAATACCCTTGATTTCCTCTCCAATACCCTCCAAAAGCTTCAATCCCAACTTCAAAAATGGTGGAATGGGCTAATTTTCACGAAGGGGAACTTATATACTTTCTGCCTAGCGATTTTCGCACCTGCGGGCAAATTATCACACGTGCGGACCGCCCCTACGGTCATCTTAATCGCATCTGCGGTTTTCATTAAAATCCTCAGACACCGTACCTACGACCCAGGTCTCGCACCTGCGGGCTCGCAGATGCGGCCCACTCCTCGCTCATGTGTTCCTTGTCACTTCCCCGATCACCCTTCCGCTTCTGCGGCACGCACCTATAGTCCCCAATCCGCAGGTGCGGTTATGATAGAACACAGTAGCTGAAGCTGCTTATTTTCAATTCTAAACTTTCTGACAATCTTCCGAATTCATCCCGAGGCGCAGGGGACCCCAACCAAAAATACGAACAAGTTATATATCATCATTCAAACTCATACCAACCCTCGGAACACTCAAAACAACATCAAAATACCAAATCTCCTTCGGATTCAAGCCTAAGGATTTCCAAACATTTGAATTCCGCAAACAATCCAAAAACCTATCAAACCTCATCCGAGTGACCTGAAATTTTGTATACACATCACAAATGACACAACGGACCTACTCCAATTTCCAGAATTCCATTCCAACCCCGATATCAAGATTTCCATTGCCGACCGGAAAATGCCAAATTTCCAATTTCACCAATTCAAGCCTAAATATACCACGGACCTCTAAATTACCTTCTGAACCCGCTCCTAAGTCCCAAATCACCTAATGAAGCAATCCGAACCATAAAAACCAAATTTTGAGATCATTTATTCACAAGTCAACTTCCGGTTGACTTTTCCAACTAAAGCTTTCAAAGAAGAGACTAAGTGTCTTATTTCACTCCAAGACCACTCCGAACATAGAACAACCAACACAAAAAGATGAAATATAACTAAACAACACATAAGTAAGAGGAAACAGGTAGAACGGGATTGTGACTCGTGAAACGGCTGGCCGAGTCGTTACATCCTCCCCTCTTAAACAAACGTTCGTCCTCGAACGAGTCAAGAAACATACCTGAAGTCTCAAATAGATGAGGATATCTGCTCCGCATCTCCCGCTCGGTCTCCTAGGTAGCCTCCTCCATGGGCTGACCTCTTCATTGAAGCTATATCATTTGATCTCAACTTTCGAACTTGACGCTCCAAAATAGCCACTGGCTCCACATCATACATCAAATCACCGTCTAACTGAACCGTGCTGAAATTCAAAACATGAGACAGATCGCCAATATACTTTCGGAGCATAAAAACTTGAAATACCGAATGAACCCTCGACAAGCTGGGTGGAAAAGCAAGCTCATAAGCTACCTCCCCAATCCTCCGAAGCACCTCAAAAGGCCCAATGAACTAAGGACTCAATTTACCCTTCTTCCCAAATCTCATAACACCCTTCATGGGTGAAACCTTCAATAGAACCTTCTCCCTAACCATGTAAGACACATCACGGACCTTCCTGTCAGCATAAGTCTTCTGTCTCGACTGTGCTATATGAAGCCACTCCTGAATCACTCTCACCTTGTCCAAAGCGTCATGTACTAAGTTTGTCCCCAAAAGCCTAGCCTCGCCCGACTCAAACTAACCAACTGGAGATCTACACCGTCTCCCATATAAAGCCTCATATAGAGCCATCTGGATACTCGATTGATAGCTGTTGTTTTATGCACTCTGCGAGCGGTAGAAACGGATCCCATGACCCTCCAAAATCAATGACACAAGTGCGCAACATGTCCTCCAATATTTAAATAATGTGCTCGGACTGCCCGTCTATTTGAGGGTGAAAAGTTGTGCTCAACTCAACCTGAGTACCCAACTCTCGCTGCACGGCCCTCAAAAATTGTGAAGTAAACTGGGTACCCCTAACTGAAATGATGGAAACTGGGACACTATACAAGCGAACAATTTCTCGGATATAAATCTCTACTAACTGCTCTGAAGAATAGGTAACACCTACAGGAATGAAGTGCGCAGACTTGGTCAGCCGATCCACAGTCACCCAAATAGCATTGAACTTCCTCAAAGTCCGTGGGAGACCAACTATGAAATCCATGGTGATCCGCTCCCACTTCCACTCTGGAATATCTAACCGCTGAAGAAAGCTACCCGGTCTCTGATGCTCATATTTCACCTGCTGACAATTAAGACACCGAGCTACAAATCCCACAATATCCTTCTTCATTCTTCTCCACCAATAGTGCTATCTCAAATTTTGATACATCTTCGCGGCACTCAAATGGATAGAATAGTGCGAGCTATGAGCCTCCCTTTAAAATCAACTCTCAAAGCCCATCTAAATTGGGCACACATATCGGGCCTCACATCCTCAATACTCCATCATCACCAATAGTTACATCTTTGGCATCATCGTGCTGAACTCTGTCCTTGAGGACAAGCAAATGAGGATCATCATACTGGTGCTCTCTGATGCGATCAAACAAGGAAGACCGAGAAACCATACAAGCTAATACTTGATTGGTCTCCGAAATATCCAACCTCACAAACCGATTGGCCAAGGCCTAAAAATCAACTACAAGAGGTCTCTACCCAACAGCAATATATGCCAAACTGCCTAACTCACCGGCTTCCTACTCAAGGCATCGACCACTACATTGGCCTTTCCCGGATGATACAAGATAGTGATATCATAATCCTTTAGTAGCTCCAACCATCTCTGTTGCCACAAATTGAGATCCTTCTGCTTGAACAAGTACTGGAGCCTATGATGATCAATAAACACCTCACAAGATACACCATAGAGATAATTCCTCCAAATCTTCAATGCGTGAACAATGGCAGCCAACTCCAAATCGTGAATAGGGTAGTTCTTCTCATGGGGATTCAATTGACGAAGCATAACCAATCACTCTACCCTCCTGCATCAACACATACCCAATACCAACTCTTGAAGCATCACAATACACTGTATATGAACCTGAAGCTGATGGCAAGACTAACATTGGGGCTTTGGTCAAGGAAGTCTTGAGCTTCTGAAAGCTCGCCTCACACTCATCCGACCACCTGAATAGAGCACCCTTTTGGGTCAATTTTGTCAAAGGTGATGCAATAGATGAAAATCCCTAAACAAAACCAAACCAAGAAAACGATAAATCTCTATGGCTAAGGACAGTCTGGGCCATCTCTGAACCACCTTTATCTTCTTCGGATCAACCCGAATACCCTCACTGGACACCACATGCCCCAAGAAAGCCACTAAACTGAGCCAAAACTCACACGTGGAGAAATTTGCATAAAGCTTCTCCTCCCTCAATCGCTGCAACACAACTCTCAAATGCTCAGCATGCTCCTCCTGGCTACGCGAGTACACCAGAATATCATCAACGAAAACAATCACAAACAAGACTAGATAAGGCCGAAACATGTTGTTAATCAAATGCATGAACATTGCTGGGGCATTGGTCAGCCCAAAAGACATCACAAAAAACTCATAATGACCATATCGGGTCTTGAAATCTGTCTTAAGAATATCCGAGTACCTGATCTTCAACTGGTGATACCCTGACCGGAGATCAATCTTGGAGAACACTCTCGCTACCTGAAGCTAGTCAAATAAATCATCAATACGAGGCAAAGGATACTTGTTCTTGATCGTAACATTGTTCAACTGCCTGTAGTCAATACATGTCCTCATTGTTCCATCCTTCTTTTTCACAAATAGAATAGGCGCACCCCAAGTCGACACACTAGGCCGAATAAACCCCTTATCAAGGAGTTCCTGAAGCTGCTCCTTCAACTCCGTCGGTACCATACGATACAGTGGAATAGAAATAGGCTGAACGCCCGACACCAAATCAATACCAAAGTCAATATTCCTGTCCAGCGGCATGCCCGACAGGTCTGCAGGATACACATTGGGAAAATCCCTCACTATTGGAACAATATCAATACTAGGAGTCTCTGCACTGACATCCCTCACAAAGGATAAGTATGTATAACAACCTTTCCCAATCATCCGCTGGGCCTTTAGAAATGAAATCAACCTACTGGGGACAAAATCAATCGAACCTTGACACTCAATCCGTGGCACACTCGGCATAGCGAGCATCACTGTCTTAGCATGACAATCCAATATAGCACGACACAAAGATAGCCAATCCATGCCTAATATCACATCAAAGTCCACCATACATAGCAACAAAAGGTCCACTCGAGTCTCCAGACCCCCGATAGTCACCACACACGACCGATATACAAGGTCCATAACAATAGTATTACCCACCGGGGTAGATACACAAATAGATGAAACAAGAGACTCACGAGGCGTATCTAAATAACGAGCAAAATATGATGACACATATGAAAAAGTGGAACTAGGATCAAATAACACAGATGCATCAATGTGGCAAATTGAGATAATACCTGTAATTACGGCATCTGAAGCAATAGCATCTGGTCTAGCTGAAAGTGCATAGAAATGGGCTTGACGACCACCGGATCGACCTCCCCTCTAGGGTGGCCCCTAGCTGACTGACCCCCACCCCTAGTTGCCTGAGTGGGTGGTGAAGTAATTGAAGCTGAAGTCGAGGGCTGACTCCTCTGCTGAGCTCGACCCCCAATAAGACGAGGACACTGCCTCCTCATATGCCCAAACTCTCCACACTCATAGCAACTCCTTGGTGCCGGAGACGGAGACTGAAGGGAACCCCTGGAACCAGGATGACTGGCAGAAGAACCTGGTACAGAAGAACCCTAAACTGATGGAGCACGAGACGAAGTTTGGGATAGAAGGACACTAAGTGTTGAATGGCCCTGATGAGAACTGTGAGAACCATGTCCTGATGATGCCCCACGATGAACTGGGCAAGCCGACTAAGCATGTCTAAATGGATGGCCTCTATCGTGCTGAAACTGGCCTTTCAAAGGAGCGCCACCAAAACTACCAGATCCTCAAGACCTCTTGGCCTCCCTCTCATCTCGCTCCTGGCGACAAACTGACTCAATCTCCCTAGCAATATCAACAACCTACTCAAAAGTAGCACCTGTCACCCTCTCTCTGGCCATGAGAATCCGAAGCTGATATGTGAGTCCATCCACGAACCTCTTGATCCTCTCTCTATCTGTAGAACCAACCAAACAGCATGCCGAGCTAACTTTGAAAATCTTATCTCGTACTGCGTCACAATCATATCATCCTGAAGTAACTGCTCGAACTGCCTGCGTAGCTCCTCTCTGCGAGACTGTGGCATATACTTCTCCAAAAAGAGAGCGAAGAGTTGCTGCCATGTAAGGGGTGATGCATCAACAAGCCTACGCCTCTCATAAGCCTCCACCAAGTAAAGGCAGCTCCTGAAAACTGAAAAGTAGTAAACGAGACCCCATTAGTCTCCAGAATACCTGCGATCTGAAGCACCTTTGACACTTATCCAAGAACCCCTGGGCATCCTCTCCCTCTTCACTACTAAAAGTTGGAGGCTGAAGTCTACCAAACCTTTCCAATTGACGCTGCTCATTGTCAGGCATAACTAGTACCACATAATCCTGAGTTGGTGCAACCGACTTGGCTAGAGGTGCCCCCGGTGTCTGAAGTCCCTACATAACCTGCTCAGGTGTGCGAGAGGCGAGAGTCTGAGTGCCTCCCCTGGCCTGAGAATTAGGTATAGCTGTAGTAACTGAGACCGCCTGAGCCAGGCTAATGAACACTGATAGAATCTGGGCTAGGGCCTTCTGATGGCCTAGAATAGCAATTGGCACAGCTGGTGCCTGAGCTGGTCCTGGTGGAACATCTGCAACTGGGACCTGATCATGAATTGGGGCGGCTAGTGGATCTACAGGTACTGCCCTAGCTACTGTGCGGGCTACACCCCTACCCCTGCCACAGCCTCGACCGCGACCTCGGCCTCTAATGGCCCCAACTGGTGGTACTGTTGGTCGTCCGTCCTGACCGTAGCACGTGTCCTCACCATCTATGAGAGAATAGAATAATGGAAGTTTAGTACAAGAATCAACAGATTCATACGATAGGAATTTCAAGAATGTGAAGTTTTTCCTAATGGTTCTGCATCCTCCTGAGGATAAGTACAGACGTCTCTGTACCGATCTGCAAGACTTTACTAAATTGGCTCATGACCCATGAGACCTATGTAACCTAGGCTCTAATACCAACTTGTCTCGACTCCAAACCACTCTGGTCGTGATGGCGCCTATCACAGTACTAGGTCAGCCGAAACAACACGAACAATATAAAGGTCTTTTGTGAATTTATTTTCTAATCAGATATAATCTCAAATCTTTCATTTTAATAACAAATATGTGGAAAAGGACAAATAAGTAAGTGTCGCGCCCCCTTTTTCTCGTGAAATCGGGTTTAGGACATTTGGGAGGACAACTCGTTTCCCTTTGAGAATTGGGTTTGAATTGGAGAGTCTCCACCTAATGATTAAAGTGTATTAGGACACTATGAAGGAATTGATCTAGAAAACTAGAGATTGGGTAAGGGCTAAAAATTATCCCGAGGGGAAGGTGTTAGGCACCCCTCAGGATCCACTAGTGTGGTTCCCGGCCATGCTACAATTGTGACTTTAAATAACAAGTAGGCAAATAGAAATTTTAAATATAAGGGGTTTTCACGTAATGGTTGCAAATAGATTAAAGTTTAAAGAAAGCAAAAGGAAGTTGAATTTTTGAGGAAAACAGTTTGAAAATTCTGAAAAAATAAACAAGTAAAGGGAGAGGGGGGTCCTAGGTTTACAAATAATATGGATCACCCCACACAACATCCGGTAATCACTCCTCAAAGAGGGGCTACACGAGATGTTATCGTGTGGTCATCATATCCATATCTACCCTTTCCCACCCCGTTAAGGTATTAAAGCGCGGAATGGTTTCGTTACTTATTGCATGCTATTACCCGCTCCATTCCTATCAGTCCCGAAGGTACTTGGGACTACTAATCCTAAAAGGGAGGGGTATGAGGTTTTGCAGTTTTAAAGGACAAAATTCTAAGGCGAGAATCAAAACATATATAGCAAGTATTGGGAAAGCATGTAAACAGATATGGCTCAAATAAACCTCCTTAAACCAAAGAGAGCAAATAGTTTTAGCATGTCTTACGCGTACTGATTATGGTCTGATTAAACTTAAACGGTTAAAGCAGGCTGATTATCACATATTTTCAGATAAGAAGTCTGAATTATACCTTCCCGCTGGTTGTAATTATCAAAGACTAGCGCAGTTATAGCTTTTACCCTAAAGCTTGCCTAGGTGTTGGACGAAACCTATAGGCATGATATCTATTAGTTTCAGAAATAAAGTAGTAAACTGATTACAGGAAGATTGCCAGTTTTTTACCAAGTTCTGCAGATTAAACTTAAAACGAGCGAGGCGATTCAGATTTGATTGATAGTTCCTATAGGCATATTTTCTAGGCATTGTTAGTTTAAAACACTGTCATTGGCGTACAAGAATCCTATAGGCAGGTCATCTATATGCAGTCGATTGTTTAAGCCTATAAACTCATTTGCCTAGTGACAGATGCAGGTGCAAAATGCAGGAAGTCCTATAGGCATATTATCTATATGATAATGCAGAAGTGCAGAAACCTGTAGACATGGTCTCTATATAATGCAGAAGTGCAAAAAACTTATAGACATGGTATCTATATGAAATGCAGAAGTGCAAAAGCTGAAAGCATGATACGTGTATGTAGAAGTATAGTAATCCCCTATGAACATGGTATCTACCCCTTTGCATGCACGATTGACCCTCCCTTTTTTACTAACAACCCCGATAGTTATTACAAATTATTACAGCCTAGAATGAATAAGAAAGGCAAAATTACATCAGAAATTAAAGTACAACCAAGTGGAGCCTAATTCAGACTCCAAGTCTGAAATATGAGATGAACCAACTCCAAAGATCAGGATCCCATGCCTTTCTCTTATTGGGATGTGTCAGAGTTCCTTAAGAGCCTCAAATGGACTCCGGGCAGTGCTCATACCCAAACACATACATGATTAAGAACATAATGCAGTGTGGAAGGGCCAGCCCTCAAGTATCCAAGTTCAAAGGGAACTCAAGTTCCCAAGGCAAGGCTGATAGGAGGGGGGCAGAGCGTAGAAGCTAAGAGTAAGTGTAAGTGCAGAGTTTGAAAATGGGAAAGGGGAAGTGGTAGAGAAACAGGGATAGGCTAGTGGGCATACCTAGCAATGGGAAGTGCTGGGACACCCCACAAACCTGTTAGAACACATTATTTTGGGAGTCAGGATTCTCTAAGGGATCAAGTCCAGACATGAACAATAACTTGCATATTGTCATGTCGTGAACTACAACTCAAATCACATAAAGGGGAATAGGGGTATAGGGATTCATAGCAGAAACAAGTAAAAGAAATTAACATGCTAAATTAAACATTCAACTCTATATAGACAGTAAAGTAGACATGGATGTAAAGGCTATAAGTGAACACATTGGGATGATGCTGAAGCTAAAACTAAAACATACCAGTCTCAAAGAAACAAGTGAAAGAAAGTAGTAGTCTTGCAAAGCCAAAGTGCAAACAGGCAGTGAGAATGCTATGATCTTAGAAAAGAATCGTGAGGTTGTACGGGTGAAGTATGAAGTGTAAAAATGTTGAACTGAAGGTCTGTTAAAGTGCAGAAGGGTCGTGCCCTTTTATACTGTAGAAAGCAAGCAGAAATAGGTGAGAAAATAGTTTGAAAATCAATTACACAAGGTTTCCCCCTATTTAAGGGATTCTGATTTCAAACGGGCAAAACTAATTAAGGAAATGGATTCATCAAACACTTTTTCAAATCAGCATAAAAGGGGTAAATACATAAAGGTCTATTTAAGGACAGGGGCTTGACAATACACAGTTTGTGCAAATAAGGAAAGGAAATCAGTTAACAACCAAGAAAATCGAAAATTGAAGATTATGTATGAATGACCCAAGTCAAAAAGATGGGAAAGATTTCAACTTAAGGAAAATCAGTGCCAATCAATTAGACTTATTAAAAGGAATTCTGAATCAATCACAAGTTGGAAAACCGTTATGAAGAAGGATTCCTCATATATAAAAGCATACAGACACGTTAAACATGAAGAAATTTGTCATGCTATTCAGAAGAGTCTAGTGTAGGAGAATCAGAAATGTGTGCAAATAAAAGAAGTTCACACTTAGTTTATAGACCCAGAAATAAGTCTGAAAGAGCCAAGGGTCCTCAAATAGAACCCTAGTTTGATCATATGACCAAACTCGGAGGAAACCCCCAAATTCTAGGGTTTCCGACTCGAGTCAAATACAGAGATGAGGAGGCAATAGGCTCAGAGATTTCCTTTCAAAATCTCATGAGAAGACAAGCATATACAAATAATATTCGAAGCAGACAAAGCGTAGGAGCATAATGAGAGAATAGTCACGACAGTAGAAGAAACGTGTTTAAGAAAACCTTTTAGAAGGGACTTAAACAGAGTTCAGTAGAAGGAAAACAAAACTTAAGAACTCAGTAGGAAATACATACAGTAGAAAAACACAAATATACCGGAAAAGCATAGCAAAAGATAATATAGGAAGATACAGCAAGATAAACATGCGAGCATGGTACAAAACACAGTAGAAAAACAAAGCACAGAAGAACATGCATGATAAAGGAAAACATAAGAACACAGTAATAGAACATGTGTGGTAGAAAAGAAAACATCAGAACATAGTATAAACAAATAGACACAAACAAAAGAAGAAGAAAAGTCAGAGAAACATTTTAAGCTTTTCAGAAAAACCCTAAATCGGAAAGAAGTGATTTTTGAAAGAAAAATTAGGAAAAATATTTAAAAACTCAAGTAGAGAACAGATATAGAATAGATTTAAGAAAACAATCAGAGAAAACCTCGAATAGCTAGGGTTTCAGAGGAACCCTAAAGCGAGAAAGGCTTGGAAAAAGTCCGATTTGAGTTGGATAAGTCAGAAATAGGCTCATAATGCTTGGATATGCCGGAGCAAGGCCGGGGAGGCCATAGAACCTCGAATCGGAGAGGATCTGAACGGACACCATTGAGGTCAGACCTCGAGACTTCGAACACCAAGTGTTTAAGAGCAGAAGGAGATGAGTTTAAGCCATCCATGACCTGAGAGGCCATGGATTCCGGTGAGCTGAAGGTAGAAGACAATAGGAGATGATTAGGGTTTCAAGAACCTTCGAGAGAGTTTGAGAGATGAGAGGATTCAGAGGCGGCAGTTGCTGAGAAATGGGATAGGGTTGGGGGGGGGGTGTTTGGGAATTAAAAAGGAAAGGGGAAATTTTGGCCATTGATCGAAATAATCAATGGCCTGGATCAAAAGGGTAAACCGGGCGGGTTGGATAAGCGGGTTAGGGGCGAGTCATTTTAGTAATTGGGCTGGCCCTTTTGAATTTGAAATTGGGGTTAATTGAGGCTGATTTTAGGCTATAACTGAAATGAAATAAGGCTACTATTTAAATAACCACTTTTACCTTTTATTTTTATAAAAATAGTAAAATGATTTCTAAAAATAAATTAAAAGTACTAAATTAATTAATAATGTATAAATATTAAATTAAAAATACTAGAATCAATTTTGTAACTATAAACGTAATTAAATCTTAAAATAGGCTAAAATTGCAATCATATGCAATTTAGCTTTAAAATACTAAATAAATTTGTAAAAATGCGTAAAAATTACCTTAGCTATATTTTGGTATAAATGTGAGAATAAAATAAGTTATTCACCAAAATGATGATTTTGGAAATAACTATTAGTTTTTGTACTGCTAAGCTCAGAAATGAGATTGTATTTGGAAAAAAATAAAATAAGTTAATCATGTTACCTTGGAGGTTACAAATATTTAAGATTATGAATAACGAGTACCAAGAGGGTTGGAAATCTTAGAAGCTAAACCAATTGAAGAAAATAAGTTTCGTCGAAAGTCGACAAGTTTGGAATGTTATAACATGTACTTTGGGGTGAGACTAGGATTCTTAACATGATAAGGAGGTTATTCTATGAGTTATTTTAGTCGTATGATATGCATTTTCTACATTTTTAAGGCAAGCAGGTTGTGGAACAAGAGTTGGCAAAGGTCATCCCAAGTTACATTCATAAATTTGCTGAAATTTAGGTCAAATGTATCTGAGCATTTCTCCAAATATACTTGGAATAATGGGGTGTTCTACCTACAAAATTGAAGATCTATGAGTTTAGTTTCTAACTCATTAAACCGTTCATAAATATGACATCGGAGTAGAGAGATATTCGTATTTTCGCGAGACCGCGCAAGCATCTCCCAATGGGACCCACTTAGGCGGTGGTTGACCTACTTCAATTTATAAACGATTTGGACGCCTATTTTTGCTCATTTTTTAACTGAAATTCGTCTCCAAACTTCTCCTAACCCTCCTAAACATATACCACAAGGGTTTGAAGTGATTCCAAAGTGATTACATCATATTTCAACATCAAAACTTAGTTCTAGTGAAGAACAACACCTCTTTGAGGTTGTGTTATCATTGAGGATTGTTGTGGGCTGTATTTGGAGGAAATTCCAAGTTGTTGCTGCTGTCTAAGGTGAGTATAACAGCCTACTAATTGTGCTTAAGCTTTCTTGTATGTTGGTTAAGTTGTTAGGATGATAAACTACAAGATAATACTTGGATTAGCTTAAGTCACTTCTATGGTGTTGTATTGCTATTAAGGGTTGTTGTAAACTGAATATAACTTGGATTTTGACTTGAAGTTACTGTATAAGGTATGTATATTGTGATCTTGCTTGTGCCTAAGGTTATCTTGATGTTGATTAAGTTAAATGGATGGGCTAGACATGAACTAGTGAATAAAGTTGCTAATTGAGGATAGTTGAAGTTGTGGATTATTTTCGTTGTTATAAATATATGGTATAAGGCTGGAATCATTGATTAATGACTTCATTATCATGTTAATGATACTTTTATGTTGAAGTAAGAAGTCTATAAGGATTGATAAGGGGTATACGGATTCCAATCGGAGCTTGCCGCTCGTCGTAATGTAGTTGTGACTTGTTGTTGTTATATGGTGTCTTGATATTGATAATTATGTATTGATGGATTGCTCTGGTAATTGTTGTTGGTATATGGTATTGGAGGAGGCCCTTGTTACAAGGGAGATGCTGCCCAAATTTACGTAAACGAGCTACTAGCTTAAGTTATAGACTTAGCCTTTGCTCAGCACTGATTTTGAATCTTCTTATACTATGATAGATTGTTGACTTGTTTGAAGAGTTGCTTGGAATGGATTAAGGACTCAACGGGTTTAAGGTATGTTAATGCACTTTCTTCTTTCTTTTGGCATGATTTAAAGTGAAATGAATGCGCTACTTCATAACGGATCTACTCCTAGTAACTAAGGTTGTCCATGTTGTTCTTTCCTTATAAAATTATCCTAAGCAAGTGTGTATGATCCTTGAACCCTAATAAGGTTCATATTAAGGGTATGGATTTCCATAATGTTCTTAAGTCACTCAAAAAGGTTTAGAAGGTGATTCCATGAGTCTAGCATGCATTATATATAGTATCTATTTTCGGCCGGGTATGGCACCTATTGTGCAACCACTGATCAGTTGGGTTTACCGAGCTCCACGTGGCCTGGTACGATTCTACCGAGCCTTATGATGGTCGGGTACTCTTTTACCAAGTCCTCTTTGAGGCCGGGTACGATATGATGATGATGATTCCCACAGAGGTGAATGTTTTAAAAAGTTTATGTATATATATGTATTATGCATTTCATATCAGTAGCCCCCAGAGGCACTCAGATGTTACAGGTTGTATTTCCTCTATCTCTCTCTTTACATTACTATTCTGTGTTATGCTTTTCTGCCTTACATACTCGGTACTTTATTCGTACTGACGTCCCTTTTGCTTGGGGACGCTGCGTTTCATGCCCGCAGCTCCCGATTGATAGGTTGACAGTCCTCCTTATAGGCTATCAGCTCAGCGAAGGCGTTGGTGCACTCCACTTGCTCCGGAGTTGCCTATTTGGTCAGTATGCTTTGGATATGTATTGATTGGTATGACGGGGCCCTGCCCCGACCTTTATGATTTTATGTACTCTTAGAGGCTTGTAGACAGATGTTAGGTGTATAGATACTTGTATGGCCTTGTCGGCCTATGTTTTGAGTTTAAAAATGGTCATGTCAGCCTTATAGGCCCGTATGTAACATATATAAGTTTGTATATCATGTTGGGTGTTCATATGTTGAGTATTCCCTTATGTTTTATTATTGTTATCTCATGATGGGTTTTCTGGCTCATTTAATCATGATAGTATAATAAGAAAGATATGTTACGTTGGTACTCAGTTGAGTAAGGCACCGGGTGCCCGTCGCGGCCCTTCGGTTTGGGTCGTGACAAATAAGTTATTCACCAAAATGATGATTTTGGGAATAACTATCAGTTTTTGTACTGCTAAAATGGGTAATAAATTGATTTAAAAAATCTTTTAAAAATTAGGAAAAAAATACTAAAACACTTGGGCATACTTATATATGCATATATATGCTATTTTGAAAGTATTTTGCATATATAAAATGCATAGAGAAAAATTGGGTATCAACAGCTGCCCCTTTTTACCCGAAAGGATGAAAGAGTTGTCGAGTAAAGATGTGATGGCCAATTTGACCGAACGAAATGGTTTGAAGAGGTTGACCGTGCTCTGGTTCCTGAGCTGCCTACATATCCCTGGTCTTACAGGAATCAGGCCATATGTAGTTCAGGATTCGTCGGCGGAATATGCCGATGGAGATTTTTCAAGAACGGACGAGATATTCGGGCTGGGATAGATGGTAGAGTTGTGGGAACTGGAGCGGGGTTGCTCCTGCTGAGACAGTCATTGCTCGCCGGTTTACCTGCAAATAAGCAATACAAGTGTATATTGTGCGTAAATTTAAACATGATGCAAGTTCCCGTTGGACCATGAATGTTGTCTTTGGATGGTTAGGATGACGTCCTTGGACCATGATGTCCTGGGCCATGAACTGTATAATAAAGGATTCGCGGGCCATGAAATGATGCTCTCGGGCTATGAGGATGATGCCTCCGAACCATGATGCCTTTGAATAATGATATGCAAAATATTAAAAGGGATTCTCGGGCCATGGCATGGTGTTCTCCGGCTATGCAAATGGTGCCTTTGAACGATGATGCCCTTGGATAATTTAGCTATCTTTCAGCCCATGAGATGCAGTAGGGTGGCGATTTTTCAGCCATGCAAATGTAAATGAGGTGGCAATCTTTCAGCCATGCAAGAAGTAAATGAAGGTGGCGATCTTTCAGCCATGCAAGAAGTAAATGAGAGTGGCGATCTTTCAGCCATGCAAGAAGTAAATGAAAGTGGTGATCTTTTAGCCATGCGAGATGGAGGTAGAGCTTAACCTTGGAAGACAAAATGGTAGTCTTATGCAATGCAGGAAATGCAGATGGAGACAGAGCTTAGTCTCGGAAGGTAGAGTGGTAGCCTTATGCAATGTAGAGAATGCAGATGGAGACACACCTTAGTCTCGGAAGGAAGAATGGTAGCCTTATGCAATGCATAAAATGCAGATGGAGACAGAGCTTAGTCTTGGAAGGCAGAATGATAGCATTATGCAATGCAGAGAATGCAGATGGAGGTAGAGCATAACCTTGGAAGGTAGAATGGTAGCCTTATGCAATGCAGAGAATGCAGATGGAGGTAGACTTAACCTCGGAAGGCAAAATGGTAGCCTTATGCAATGTAGAGAATGCAGATGGAGACAGAGCTTAGTCTTGGAAGGAAGAATGGTAGCCTTATGCAATACAAAGAATGCAGATGGAAGTAGAGCTTAACCTCGGAAGGCAGAATAGTAGCCTTATGCAATATAGAGAATGTAGATGGAGACAGAGCTTAGTCTCGGAAGGCAGAATGGTAGCCTTATGCAGGAAGTAAAATGGCAAAATGGCAATAGAGTTTTCTTAGATGATAGCGGATTGCGACTGCTGGGGATACTATGTCTGCTGGGGACACTACGTGCGGATAGCAGCTATGAGTAAGTGCAACGGTTCTGAGCGTAGTATTTCCGAGCAATGTGAGTCTCGTGAGTGTATAGTATATTTGATGATTTTGCAACTCAACTTCCTGCATCCAAAGAAAATCGTGAGTTTTGTAAAAGGAGGGAGATTAGTTCGTATTCCCGCTGGCTCTACTCCAGTGATATTGTACGTATCATTGGGGTACCGTTGCTAAACGAAGCAACTTTGGTAATAGACATGCATGGTTTAGTAAAAACTTTAACATAAATACATAATCAAGAATAGTTTTCCTTAGATGAACCTACAACTGCGACGTGGTTCAAGACATTACAACTTCTCTTGCTCCGGAATTTTGAGGGTCCTCCTTAAAATTCTGCCCCAGTTTACTGGGCTGCTGCTTCTGACGGCTGCTTGCGGCGAATGGCTGAAATCACTTCGGAATTTTGAGGGTCCTCCTCAAAATTCTCCCCCAGTTTCCAATTGCAGGGAAAATGAAAATTTTATTGAATTGTGACCGAACCCATAGGGCTACCTACGTATCCCCTCTTAAATGGGAATCATGTCAGGCATAGTTCAAATCATAAAGAAAAGCATAAAGGTTACATATAGTATCGCTTCACTACATCTGAATTGATCAGCTTCGGCCAAACTTCTCCGTTCATTTCTGCAAGTATGAGGGCTCCTGCTGTTAGAACCCGGTGGACCATGTACGGACCCTGCTAGTTGGGAGAGAACTTCCCTTTGGCCTCATCCTGATGTAGGAAAATCTTCTTTAACACTAGCTGCCCCAGTGTGAACTGTCTCGGCTTGACTCTTTTGTTGAAGGCTCTGGACATTCTATTCAGATAAAGCTGACCATGGCAAACTGCATTCATTCTCTTTCCGTCTATAAGAGCTAGCTGTTCGTAATGACTTTTCACACATTCTGCATTGTCGAGTTCAGTTTCCTGTATGATCATTAGGGAAGAAATTTCTACCTCAACAGGAATAACAACCTCTGTACCGTAAACCAACATATAGGGGGTTGCCCCGGTTGATATGAGGACTGCGGTGCGAAACCGCAATAAAGCAAGTAATAACTTCTCGTGCCACTACTTATGCTTCTCTATCATTTTCCTTAGTATCTTCTTGATATTCTTATTGGCGGCCTCTATGGCTCCGTTCATCTGAGGTCTGTAGGCCGTAGAATTCTTGTGTTTGATCCTAAAGGTTTCACACATGGCTTTTATCATGTCACTGTTGAGATTGGAACTATTATCAGTAATGATTGATTCTGAAATTCTGAACCGACAAACGATACGGTCGCGGACGAAGGTTTCACACATGGCTTGTACGATGCTGCTTCAACCCATTTGGTGAAATAATCAATTGCCACTAGGATGAACCTATGCCCATTTGATGCGGTAGGTTCGACTGGTCCGATAACATCCATTCCCAAGAAGCGAATGACCATGGAGATCTTGTTGCATTAAGCTCGTTTGGAGGCACCTTTATCATATCTGCATGTATCTGATAGCGGTGGCACTTCCGGACATACTGGATGCAGTCTGTTTCCATAGTTATCCAAAAATAACTAGCTCGGAGTATCTTCTTGGCTAAGACAAAGCCATTCATATGTGGCCCGTAGGTCCCAG
Organism: Nicotiana tabacum; assembly: GCF_000715075.1. Taxonomy (NCBI): domain Eukaryota; kingdom Viridiplantae; phylum Streptophyta; class Magnoliopsida; order Solanales; family Solanaceae; genus Nicotiana; species Nicotiana tabacum. Next base: position 128,192,840 of record NC_134087.1, read on the forward strand.
CATGGATTTCTTCTAGTAATTTAGATGCTTCCTTTGCGTCGACACACCTTAGTAATCCCAAATCAGGAGTCCTCCTGTACAGGATTCCTCCTCTGTGAAAGAAATTGTTGGATAACCTCCGAAGCGTGCGCTTTTGAATAGCGTTTGCGAGCTTTGGGTATTCTCCTTTCGCCAAGTATTTCTTGATATCATGAAACCAAGGTTTTCCATCCACTTCTTCTTCGATGTGAGCACAGTAAGCTAGCTGATCGTAGATCTTTACTGGAATAGGGTCAATGAAATTCTTATCTGGATGTTGTATCATGGATGATAGGGTAGCCAATGCATTGGTAAACTCATTTTGGACTCTAGGAACATGCTGGAACTGTGTCTTTGTGAACCTCTTTCTCAACTCCTGTACGTGATGCAGATAAGGGAGTATCTTGGAGTTCTTGGTCCCCCATTCTTCTCGGACCTGATGTATAAGCAAGTCTGAATCCCCTATCACTAGCAACTCTTGAATGTTCATGTCAATGGCCATCTTGAGTCCCAAGATGCAGGCCTCGTACTCAGCCATGTTGTTGGTGCAAAGGAATCTGAGTTTGGCAGACACCGAATAATGCTGACCGGTTTCTGACACTAGGACTGCTCTTATGCCAACTCCTTTGAAATTTGCTGCTCCATCGAAAAACATTCTCCAACCGTCATAGGATTCTGCAATGTCTTCTCCTATGAATGATATCTCTTAATCAAGAAAATACGTTTTTAAGGATTAGTATTCTCCATCCACGAGATTCTCGCCAAGATGATCTGCCAAAGCCTGTCCCTTGATTGCTTTCTGAGTTACGTAGACAATGTCGAATTCATTTAGCAGGATTTGCCACTTGACAAACTTGCTAGTGGGCATGGGCTTCTGAAAGATGTACTTCAATGGACCCATCCTTGATATGAGATACGTGGTATAGGCACATAAATAGTGCCTCAACTTCTGAGCTACCCAAGTCAGAGCACAACATGTGCATTCTAACAGAGAATACCGGGCCACGTAAGGGGTGAACTTCTTGCTAAGATAGTAGATAGCCTGCTCCTTCCTCCCCATTTCATAATGTTGCCCAAGAACACAACCAAACGCTCCATCTAGCACTGCAAGGTAGAGTAATAGAGGTTTACCCCGCTCGGGCAGGACAAAAACTGGTGGTGTTGATAGGTACTTCTTGATTCTGTCGAAGGCCCTATGGCAATAATCAGTCCATTTGGTAGCAGCATCCTTCTTCAACATCTTAAAGATTGGCTCACAGATGACAGTAGATTGGGCTATGAACTAGCTGATGTAGTTGAGTCTCCCCAAGAAACTCATTACTTCTTTCTTGTTCTTTGGCGGTGGCAATTCTTGAATAGCTTTGACCTTTGAAGGATCCAGTTCTATTCCTCGGCGACTCACAATGAACCCAAGTAGTTTTCCGACAGGAACCCCAAAATGCACATTTTGCAGGATTTATCTTCAAGTTGTACCTTCTCAGTCTATTGAAGAACCTCCTCAAATCTTCCATGTGATCAATGACTTTCTTGGATTTGATGATGACATCATCTACATACACTTCGATCTCTTTATGTATCATATCATGGAAAATGGTAGTCATGGCCATCATGTAGGTGGCCCCAACATTCTTTAACCCGAACGACATCATCTTGTAACAGTACATTCCCCACGGCATAATAAAAGCCATTTTCTCAGCATTTTCTTCATCCATCCAGATCTGATGATACCCAGCAAAACAATCCACGAATGACTGCAACTCGTACTTGGCGCAATTGTCAATCAGGATGTGTATGTTTGGCAAGGGGAAGTCGTCTTTTAGACTGGCCCGGTTGAGATCCCAGTAGTTGACACAGACTTTGACCTTCCCGTCCTTCTTCGGCACTGGCACGATATTGGCTAACCTTGTCGGATATTCTACTACCCTGAGAACCTTAGCTTTGACTTGCTTAGTGACTTCTTCCTTGATTTTCAAACTCATGTCAGGCTTGAATGTTCTGAGCTTCTGCTTTACCGGTGGACATGTCGGATCAGTTGGTAGTTTGTGAGCCACAATAGATGTACTTAGACCAGTCATGTCATCATACGACCAAGTGAATATGTCTTCATATTCCCTTTAGAAATTCTGTGTATTCCTTCTTTTCTGACGGCGGTAAGTGGACACTGATTTCTCATTTCTTTGACGTTCTCTGCATCTCCCAGGTTAACAATCTTGGTCTCATCCAGGTTGGACTTAGGTTTGTTCTCAAAATTTTCAACCTCTTTAACAATCTCTTCTGGTATGTTATCTTCCTCTGAATCTATGTCCGTTTGTTGCGTTGTCTCGTTGCATGTCACAGTCATTGGTTCATCAAGATAAGTAATAGTAATGCTGTATGAGTAAAGTAATGAGAGAAAAATAATAAGAGTAAGATTTATAGGGAAAATTTAAAAGTTTTTCTAAATTCCATAACTGTTTTGTATATTGAATATCTTATTGCGAAAATTCAAAAATGCGAAAGGAAAATCAACTAGTAAAAATGAGAGATAGTGCATGATGCTTTGTTCAGCCTTGCTACACCGAGGCTTTCCGGGCTCTGGTGGTTCTGATGGTCCAATTGTTGAGGCATGCTCCTCGGCTTACGGCTTGTATAGAAGGGCCTTCCTCCCCCTCCTCCTTGGAAATGACACAGCAATCCATGTCATCATCTTCCACGAATAAATTCCACATTACTGCCAATACTTCCTCTTCTTCCGACCTATATATAACATCGGCTGGCTGGAAAGTCTGTTCTAAATGGGGTATCGACTGCTCCAGTGGGTAGTAAGGGCCGCGCCATGGTGGAGACCAGTTGTTGAATTCCTTACAAGTATACTCGTATCCCAGACTGAAAGTGGTGCCATGTTTCTTCAGTTTGATCGACTTGGAGATTCCTTGGAGGTTCTTTCCAAGTCCCTTGCCAGGCTCATATCCGCTCCAGTTCAATATGCTTTTAATTTTGTTGTCCCACCTTTTGTCTTTGTCAACGGCGTTGACTCGCTCGATGTGGTAATAGGTTTTCCCACCTATCTTTCTCATTCCTCCAATCGCTGGGATGGTTTGGCGACTATATATGGGATTGCTACCATCATCGTAAATGATCACCTCTTGGTGGTTCCACTGAAATTTCACCGCCTAATGCAGTGTTGACGCTACGGCCCCAGCGGCATGAATCCACGGCCATCCCAATAGCAAGTTGTAAGATGCCGGCACATCTATTACTTGAAATTCAACATCAAACCAAGTAAGCCCCAACTGCAAACACAAGCTAATTTCCCCAATAGTGGACCCTTGGGAACCGTCGAAAGCTTTGACGTTGATGGCCCCGTCCTTGATCTCATGCAGACTCTTTTCCAATGTTCTGAGTGTTACCAATGGACAAATATTGAGGCTGGACCTACCGTAAATCAGGATTCTGGTGATGAAATAATCCTCGCATTGCACAGTGATGTGCAGCGCCTTGTTGTGCCTCAACCCTTCTAGTGGCAACTCATCTTCATGAAAAGTGATCTTCTGACTCTCCAATACCTGCCCTACCATGTTTTCCATTTCTCCTCCAATGATTTTGCTCGGTACATATGCCTCACTCAGAACCTTCAACAAGGAGTTCCTATGTGCATCGGAGCTTTGCAACAAAGCTATGATAGAGATCTGTGCCAGTGTTTTGTTCAACTGATCGATGACTGAGTGCTCTTTTGCTTGTATTTTTCTCTCGAGATCATCGGGCCCAGCTTCAGTGATGGTTGTCCTTCTAGAGGCCTGCTTGCTTGATTCAGCCAAATGTTCTGGGTGTATACTCTGCCAGTTCTAGTCATACCCTATGCCGCGACTGCTTCTCCGAATTTGGCTTTCCCTTTCCTTCTTGCCTCGGCTGTGTAGTCCCAAGGTATGGCATTTGTATGGAATGGCGTTATAGCTGACATTGCTACTGGAATGGGCACCTTTACTTCGAACAGAGCCTATATTTTGGAAGGCAAGACCGCAAATTCAAATGGTTCAGGTACATTTGCTGGGGACCCAAACTCGACCTCGATCGGTGCTGGCGTCTTTGCAGAGGATGGTGTTTCAAACTCAAGTGGTTTGGACATGTTCACCTCAGCATCCCCTAAAGGCTAAATCTGGACTACAATCGCATTAAGGGTGACTGTTGGTTTCTTTGGATCGTCGCCTTCTATGATCAAACCTATTGACCCCTTGGGGTCCCAGTCATCCTCTATTTCAATCATGTGAACGCATCCACCCGTGTGGTCTGGTAGAGGGTTATTGCGTACATTCGGAGCAGGCTCCTTTGCCACAATAATCTTGTTATCAATCAGTGCTTGGATTTTATCTTTTAGAGAGCGACATTCATCAATGGCATGCCCTTTCATGCCGGAATGGTATGCACATGATTTATTAGGATTGACCCATTGAGAAGGGTTTTCAAGAGTTAAAGCGGGGATGAGGGTGACATAACCAGCAGCTTTGAGCCTTTCATACAGCTGGTCAATTGGTTCGGCAATGGCGGTATATTGTTTGGGAGGTCTGCGGTCGAAATTTGGTCGGGGTCTAAGAAAGTTTTGGCGAGTTGGAGGTGATTGATAGTGAGAGGGTTGAGTATTGTAGGCTTAGTATACATGTGCGGGTTGGGAATATCTGGGTGAAGTAGGCTGATATGTGGGAGGTGGAGGTGATTGGTAAGTAGGTGGTGGAGTTTGGTAAAAGGGCGAGGGTGCTTGGTAATTTGGGGTAGGTTGATATGTTAGTAAAGGCATTGGGTAGGTTTGGTATTTTATAGGGGACTTGGTTCTCTGTGCAACCATCACGGCACTCACGTCCCTTTTCTTGGTCGTGCCACCAGAATGTAGAGCCTTGTTGGTAGCCTGCAAAGCCTCAAAGTTTGTGACCATACCACTTTTGATGCCTTCCTTGATCCTCTCACCTAGCTTGATGATGTCAGAAAATTTCTAGCTTTCAATCAGCATCAACATTTCATAGTACTGGGGGTCTTGAGCTCGGATGAAAAACCTGTTCATTTGTTCTTCCTCTAGAGCAGGCCTGACTTTGGCAGCTTCTGACCTCCAGCGAGTGGCATACTCGCGGAATGTTTCTGTGGGTTTCTTCTTTATGTTCTGGATGTAGAACACATCTGGCGCATTTTTTATGTTGAACCTAAACCTATCCATGAAATCGGACGCCATGCATAACCAGTTCGACCAGTTCTTCGGATCTTGGCTAATGTACCAAGATAGAGCATCTCCCTTCAGATTCCTCATGAAGATTTTCATGCGGATCCTTTCGTCCTTTCCTACTCTGACCAGCTTGTCGCAGTATGTTCTCAAATGAACTCTTGGATCTCTTGTACCATCAAACATCTCAAAATTTGGAGGTTTGTACCCCCCGGGCAGTTCAACATCGGGTTGTATGTAGATATCTTCATAGTTTAGCCCCTCAATTCCTTTGCTTCCTTCGACGCCCTGAATTCGGCTAGTCAACTTCTTAAGCTCTTCAGCCAGACTCCTGATGAGTGAGTTTTTATCATCAGACTCGGGTGTGCTTGAAATGGGTTGGGTGGAGTGCGGCATGGTTTCCACGTAGATGGGGGTGTTATGAGTGTGAAAATGGTCATTTGTGGAGTTCACCAGTTCTGTGATGAGCAGTGGAGTATTGTTGGAAGTATGACAGGTGTTGCAGTGGTGGTGAGGAGCGGGATGGTTTTGTGGTTTTGGGATGTTTTGCGGAGGTGTAGGGTTTTGAGCGTTAGGAAAACTGACATCTGGGGTGGTGAGGGAAAATGATAAGCTCGCCAAGTCCCGGACCTAATCAAGTTCTTCTTGGAATTTCAACAGCTTTTGTTCAAGCTGGGATGCACTTTCCTTAGGAACCAGAGTACCATGAGTGACCTCTATCCGTTCAGTTGAGTTTTCCTTTCTGGTGTTGTTCAAATCTTCCATCTTTCCTTTGTTCCTGTTTCTGACAGGGCTAGGAGGAGGAGTGGGTGGAGGGCCCTTGTATCTTGTGGAATATGATGATGATGCCAGAGTGCACGAACTAACCTTGGGGAGGGGAATAAATAAAAAATAAAAACGAAAAGGCAACAAGTCAGTGGGGATTATGAAAAGAAACGTTGCGATATTTAAACACGTAGTGCAAGAAAGTAAGTCGTGTCCTAATTTAGGAGCCTCGTTGTGCCAGAGGTAGGCCTAGCGACAAGTTGATTTAGAGAACTTATAATGCTAAATGCCTCATTTTATTAATAAAAAATAAGACGAATCCCAAAACGACACTAAATAACAGAAGATAAAAATGTCACTAATGGCCATTGGCCTTATTACATTCATAAAATGAAAAGGTAAATTCCTATATATTTGGTCCCAGAAGGACCTTCCCCAGATTCGGCATCTTTGGCTCCATCGAACAACTTCACCAGCTCGCGAAGTCCCAGCAGCAGGTAGGCTCTGGCCAGGTGTCCGCCCTCGTTTCCTTCAGCATTCTGGCAGTCCTCGATCCTCTTGAGAAACTTCCTTTCCAGCTCCACTAAACCTCGTTCCAGGTATCCTAATTGCTTATTGGAACTGACAGTCGTTTCTACTCTTCAATCAGTTTTTGGTGGGCTTTTTGAATCTCACGGTGCTCGCTTTCACATTCCCGAATCCTCTTGTGCAGTTGGTTGTATTTGACCTGTGCTTCATCCCTTTCGTCGATGATTCTGTAACCTCGAACAAATCCAGGTTGGCCCAGACCATTGTGATTGTCCTCCAGCCATCTTGAATAGTATGGGATGCAGCCAACATGGTATCTATCTGGCTCGATAGTATCTCTCCCCATGATATTACAATGCCACATATGCTGAGCTTGGCACTTATAAGGACTGCCATCAGCTTGGAAGTCAGCCCGCAAGTGACTCATCTTGTCGACCCTTGGTATAACCTGTTTCCTACTAACCTGTCTCATAAGGGTAGGTTCCTCTTAAACCGATCAGTATCAGAAGTGGCACGTCCCTAGATCGGGCGATGAACTCTTTAGTAGGGAACCACTCGAACATCCATTGTATTTGATCCTCAGTCAGATTTTCAAACAGCTCCACCCATCCCTTGGCATCTTCTGGCTGAGCAAACATGTTGGACATGTAGTTCATTCGCCTTGGTTGATGGAAGACTATATGATCGTCCCAGTATCTACGCTGAATCTCTTGCCGATATTCACCCCTTTGGAGATGCTCCATGTGCAAGAGTTGGAGTAGCAAGTTGCAACCCTCGAAGTGTGGGGCTTCTTGTTGACACTTTTCCAGGGCTCGGTATATCTCTGCGATGATCATGGGCGCTATGCTAAATGGTTGTCCCCCAATTCCCTCCATCAAAGTTTTGGTGACCATGGCTAGCCTGGTGTGGATCCTTGCTTTCTTCATTGGAAACACTATCATCCCCAAGAAACAGAACATGAAGACAAAGACCCTTTGGTGAATATGCCCCAATGATGTAAGGGCAAATTCATCCGGATAAGTACGGTAGGATTTGTTGTGACCGTACCTTTCGTACAAATAATCAAAGAGAATGTAAGACTCCTTCAAACATGTCAAGTCTGGATTCTTCTTTAGGCCCATCATTTTGAGGAAACCTCTACCCTTGCGATTTTCCGGCATTAACAAAACCGGAGTCTCCCATAGTATACTAGTCAATCCTCCTATTTCCTCTAGCAGGGGTGTCATCTCAATCTTCCCGAAGCAAAACACAGACCTATCACAATCCCAGAACAAAGTAGCAGTTTCTATGATTTTGTTGTTGGGTTGGACCTCCAGGAGAGAAGGTAGATTTCCTAGGTATTTTCGGACAAGAGTCTGATCACTGGAATGAAGATCCTCCCACCAGCTTAGCAACCTTGGGTGGATGTTTGTGACCATGTCGAATCTGGGGACTTCGTGCCTCATGTTTCTGCAAGACAAAAAAGGGTTAGGCCCTTACCCCTCCAAACTCGACTATTAAATACCAATAATTGGCATAAAAGCATTTAATTCTCCAAATAAATGCACAGAATGTGGTAGTATCTGTTTGGGTTTTTGGAAAACCCAGTGGACTTTGGACGAGGCCGTCTTAAAGAGTGATTATGCGGACAACATAACTGACTCGGCTAAGTTTGACCATGATGCATGCACAATTAAACAGAGTAAGGTTTCTATGGGATATTAGACTAGTACCCTTGAGCGGACAACTCAAGAGGGAAAGACACGGAACCGTCGACTATACCATTGATCGACTGGTTTTACCGCAAATACACCTTTGCCGGATTTAAAGGGTGATAATATCGGAAGAGCACAATCACTCATTATAAGCGTTGCTATGGTATTTGTTTGGCACGAGTGGAATATGATGTTGAAAACATGCTTATGTAATAATTAAAATAAGTTGTCACGTATTTGCACGTTCATAATGTAATAATTACAATAATTTAAAACAATAATAAAGGAGTGCAGTAAAGGAAAGCAGTGAAAGAAACAAGGGAAAGAAACAAGAGACAAGTTAGTTTTTGCAGTAGAAGAGGGAATTAAATGCTTAAAGGTATTAAAAAAAATAAAGCATAGAAGAAATGTAAAGTCACAGTAATAGATTGAAATGGTAAAAGCCTAAAAGTATGTCCCCAGTAGAGTCGCCATGCTGTCGTGCCCCCTTTTTCTTGCGAAATCGGGTTTAGGACATTTGGGAGGACAACTCGTTCCCCTTTGGGAATTGGGTTTGAATTGGAGAGTCACCACCTAATGAATAAAGTGCATTAGGACACTAGGAAGGAATTGATCTAGAAAACCAGAGATTAGGTAAGGGCTAGAAATTATCCCGAGGGGAAGGTGTTAGGCACCCTTCAGGATCCATTAGTATGGTTCCCGTCCATGCTACAATTGTGACTTTAAATAACAAGTAGGTAAATAGAAGTTTTAAATATAAGGGGTTTTCACGTAATGGTTGCAAATAGATTAAAGTTTAAAGAAAACAAAATGAAGCTGAATTTTTGAGGAAAACAGTTTGAAAATTCTGAAAAAATAAACAAGTAAAGGGAGAGGGGAGTCCTAGGTTTACAAATAATATAAATCACCCCACACAACATCCGGTAATCACTCCTCAAAGAGGGGATACACGAGATGTTATTGTGTGGTCATCATATCCATATCTACCATTTCCCACCTCGTTAAGGTATTAAAGCGCGAAATGGTTCATTACTTATTGCATGCTATTACTTGCCCCATTCCTATCAGTTCCGTAGGTACTTGGGACTACTAATCATCAAAGGGAGGGGTATGAGGTTTTGCAGTTTTAAAGGACAAAATTCTAAGGCGACAATCAAAACATATATAGCAATTATTGGGAAAACATGTAAATAGATACGACTCAAATAAACCTCCTTAAACCAAAGAGAGCATACAGTTTTAGCATGTATTACACGTACTGATTATGGTCAGATTAAACTTAAAAGGTTAAAGCAGGCTGATTTATCACATATTTTCAGATAAGAAGTCTGAATTAGACCTGCCCGCTGGTTGTAATTATCAAAGAGTAGAGCAGTTATAGCTTTTACCCTAAAGCTTGCCTAGGTGTTGGGCGAAACCTATAGGCATGATATCTATTAGTTTCAGAAATAAAGTAGTAAACTGATTACAGGAAGGTTGCCAGATTTTTACCAAGTTCTGCAGATTAAACTTATAAGGAGCGAGGCGATTCAGATTTGATTGATAGTTCTTATAGGCATATTTTCTAGGCGTTGTTAATTTAAAACACTGTCATTGGCGTACACGAATCCAATAGGCAGGTCATCTATATGTAGTCGATTATTTAAGACTATAAACTCATTTGTCTAGTGACAGATGCAGGTGCAAAATACAGGAAGTCCTATAGGCATATTATCTATATGATAATGCAGAAGTGCAGAAACCTATAGACATGGTCTCTATATAATGCATAAGTGCAAAATATTTATAGACATGGTATCTATATGAAATGCAGAATTGCAAAAGCTGAAAGCAGGATATGTGAATGCAGAAGTATAGTAATCCCCTATGAACATGGTATCTACCCCTTTGCATGCAACATTGACCCTCCCTTTTTCACTAACAGCTCAATAGTAATTAGAAATTATTACAGCCCAGAATGAATAAGAAAGGCAAAATTACATCAGAAATTAAAGTACAACCAAGGGGAGCCTAATTCAGACTTCAGGTCAGATATATGAAATGAACCAACTCCAAAGATCAGGATCCTAAGCCTTTCTCTTATTGGGATGTGTCAGAGTTCCCTAAGAGCCTCAAATGGACTCCGGGCAGTGCTCACACCTAAACACATACACGATTAAGAACATAATGTAGTGTAGAAGGGCCATCCCTCAAGTATCCAAGTTCAGAGGGAACTCAAGGTCCCAAGGCAAGGCTTACAGGAGGGGGCAGAGCTTAGAAGCTAAGAGTAAGTGTAAGTGTAGAGTTTGAAAAGGGGAAAGGGGAAGTGGTAGAGAAACATGGACAGGCTAGTGGGCATACCTAGCAATGGGAAGTGCTGGCACACCCCACAAGCCTGTTAGAACACATTGTTTTGGAGTCAGGATCCTCTAAGCGTTCAAGTCCAGACATGAACAATAACTTGCATATTGTCATGTCATGAACTACAACTCTAATCACATATAGGGGAATAGGGGTACAGGGATTCATAGCAGAAACAAGTAAAAGAAATTAACATGCTAATTAAACATTCAACTCTATATAGACAGTAAAGTAGACATGGATGTAAAGGCTATAAGTGAACACATTGGGATGATGCTGAAGCTAAAACTAGAACATACCAGTCTCAAAGAAACAAGTGAAAGAAAGCAGTAGTCTTGCAAAGCCAAAGTGCAAACAGGCAGTCAGAATGCTATGATCTTAGAAAAGAATCGTGAGGTTGTAAGGGTGAAGTATGAAGTGTAAAAGTGTTGAACTGAAGGTCGGTTAAAGTTCATAAGGGTCGAGCCCTTTTATAGTGTAGAAAGCAAGCAGAAATAGGTGAGAAAATAGTTTGAAAATCAATTACACAAGGTTCCCCCCTAATTAAGGGATTCTGATTTCAAACGGGCAAAACTAATTAAGGGAATGGATTCATCAAACACCTTTTCAAATTAGCACAAAAGGGGTAAATACATAAAGGTCTATTTAAGGACAGGGGATTGACAACACACGGTTTGTGCAAATAAGGAAAGGAAATCAGTTAACAGCCAAGAAAATCGAAAATTGAAGATTTTATATGAATGACCCAAGTCAGAAAGATGGGAAAGATTTCAACTTAAGGAAAATCAGTGCTAATCAATTAGACTTATTAAAAGGAATTCTGAATCAATCACAAGTTGGAAAACCATTCTGAAGAAAGATTCCTCATATATAAAAGCATACAGACACGTTAAACATGAAGAAATTTGTCATGCTATTCAGAAGAGTCTAGTGTAGGAGAATCAAATTTGTGTGCAAACAAAAGAAGTTCACACTTAGTTTATAGACCCAGAAATAAGTCTGAAAGAGCCAAGGATCCTCAAACAGAACCCTAGTTTGATCATATGATCAAACTCGGAGGAAACCCTCAAATTCTAGGGTTTCCGACTCGAGTCAAATACAGAGATGAGGAGGCAACTAGCTTAGAAATTTCCTTTCAGAATCTCATGAGAAGACAAGCAGATACAAATAATATTCGAAGCAGACATAGCGTAGGAGCATAATGACAGAATAGTCACGACAGTAGAAGAAACATGTTTAAGAAAACCTTTTAGAAGGGACTTAAACAGAGTTCAGTAGAAGGCAAACAAAACTTAAGAATTCAGTAGGAAATACATACAGTAGAATAACACAAAAATACCGAAAAAGCATAGCAAAAGATCATATAGGAAGATACAACAAGATAAACATGCGAGCATGGTACAAAACACAGTAGAAAAACAAAGCACAGAAGAACATGCATGATAACGGAAAACATAAGAACACAGTAGAAGAACATGCGTGGTAGAAAAGAAAGCATCAGAACATAGTATAGACAAATACACACAAAGAAAAGAAGAAGAAAAGTCAGAGAAACATTTTAAGCTTTTCAGAAAAACCCTAAATCGGAAAGAAGTGATTTTTGAAAGAAAAATTAGGAAAAACGTTTAAAAACTCAAGTATAGCATAGATATAGAACAGATTTAAGAAAAACATTAGAGAAAACCTCGAATAGTTAGGGTTTCAGAGGAACCCTAAAGCGATAAAGGCTTGGAAAACATCCGATCTGAGTCGGATAAGTCAGAAATAGGCTCATAATGCTTGGATATGCCGGAGCAAGGCCGAAGAGGCCATAGAACCTCGAATCGGAGAGGATCTGAATGGACACCATTGAGGTCAGACCTCGAGACTTCGAACACCAAGTGTTTAAGAGCAGAGGGAGATGAGTTTAAGGCTTCCATGGCCTGAGAGGCCATGGATTCCGGTGAGCTGAAGGTAGAAGACAGTAGGAGATGATTAGGATTTTAAGAACCTTCGAGAGAGTTTGAGAGATGAGAGAATTCAGAGGCGGCGGTTGGTGAGAAATGGGATAGGGTTGGGGGTATTTGGGAATTAAAAAGGAAAGGGGAAATTCTGGCCGTTGATCGAAATGATCAACGGCCTGGATCAAAAGGGGAAACCGGGCGGGTTGGATAAGCGAGTTAGGGGCGGGTCATTTTAGGAAATGGGCTGGCCTGTTTGAATTTGAAATTGGGGTTAATTGGGGCTTATTTTAGGCTATAATTGAAATAAAATAGGGCTAGTATTTAAATAACCACTTTTCCCTTTTATTTTTATAAAAATAGTAAAATGATTTCTGAAAACAAATTAAAAGTACTAATTTAATTAATAATGTATAAATATTAAATTAAAAATACTAGAATCAATTTTATAATTATAAACGTAATTAAATCTTAAGATAGACTAAAATTGCAATCATATGCAATTTAGCTTTAAAATACTAAATAAATTTGTAAAAATGCGTAAAAATTACCTTAGCTATATTTTGGTATAAATGTGTGAATAAAATAAGTTATTCACCAAAATGATGATTTTGGGAATAACTATTAATTTTTGTACTGCTAAAATGGGCAATAAATTGATTTAAAAAATCTTTTAAAAATTAGAAAAAAATACTAAAACACTTGGACATACTTTTATATGCATATATATGCTATTTTAATAGTATTTTGTATATATAAAATGCATAGGGAAAAATTGGGTATCAACAGTAAGTATATCAACCCTGCCTGATCCTGGTGTTACTAGTTATGAGCCACTAATTACAACTCAACAAAGCCTGCTTAGTACAAGATAAGCCTGAAATATAAAATATTAAGGATATGAAGGAGAAAGGCAGGGCTACGAACGTCATGCAGCTACCTTGAAATCTCTGGATAGTACTCTGAAAGCAACAAACAGCTCTCACTCGGAGGCTCTGGCACCTAGATCTGCACTCAAGGTGCAGGGAGTAACGTGAGTACGTCAACTCAGTAAGTAACCAAAGTAAATAAAGTCTATAGTCGCCACGGGACGAACCCTCAGGTATAGATTTACAATCGTTACTTACCTCGAACCGGATGAACATCTACTCCGCAATGCTCTTGCCTCTCGACTCGACCTCAAATCTTCCCGAATCTATCCAAAATCAGAATCATACCATCAATACAAGCCAAAGGGACAAAGCCCATGAAAAAATTACCAAATAAACTCAAAAATCTCGAAACTGGTCAAACCCGACCCCCAGTCCCACGACTCGAAATCCGCTAAAATTCACAACACTAGGATCCTTATCCTCTCACGAGTCTATACATACCAAAATCATCAAAATCAGACCTCAAATCCCCAATTTTACCTCTCCAATTTCAAGCCCTAATTTCCAAATTTTTCACCCTTAATCTCATATATTTCTGTGTTTAATCAACTGAAACTCACCATAGATACAAGTATTAAGTTCAAAAATCTTATCTCAACAAGAATCCCCTTGATTTCCTCTTCAAAACCCTCCAAAAGCTTCAATCCCGACTTCAAAAATGATGGAGTGGGCTAAATTTTGCAAAGGAGAACTTATATACTTTCTACCTAGCAATTTCCGCACCTGCGGGCAAATTATCGCACCTGCGGACCGCACCTACGGTCATTTTAACCTCATATACAGTTTTCGTTAAAATCTTTCAGAAGTCGCACTTGTGACCCAGGTCTCGCACCTGCGGGCTCTCATATGCGGTCCAGACCTCGCTCTTGCGTTCCTTGTCGCTTCTGCAATCACCCTTCAGCTTTTGCGGCTCGCACCTGCGGTCCCCAATCCGCAGGTGCGGTTATGACAGAACATAGCAGCTGAAGTTGCACATTTTTAATACCAAAATTTCTGACAACCTTCCGAATTCATCCCAAGGCCCCTAGGACCTAAACCAAAAATACGAACAAGTCATATATCATCATTTAAACTCATACCAACCCTCGGAACACTCAAAACAACATCGAAATACCAAATCTCCCTCAGATTCAAGCCTAAGGATTTCCAAACTTTCGAATTCCGCAATCGATCCAAAACCCTATCAAACTTCATACGAATGACTTGAAATTTTGCACACATATCACAAATGACACAACGGACCTACTTCAATTTCCGAAATTCCATTTCGATCCCGATATCAAGATTTTCACTGCCGACCAAAAAATGCCAAGTTTTCAATTTCGCCAATTCAAGCTTAAATCTACCACATACCTCCAAATTACATTCCGAACCCGCTCCTAAGTCCCAAATCACCTAACAAAGTTATCCAAACCATAAAAACCAAATTTCGAGATCATTTACTCACAAGTCAACTTCCGGCTGACTTTTCCAACAAAAGCTTCTAAATAAGAGACTAAGCGTCTCATTTCACTCCAAGACCACTCTAAACATAAAACAACCAACACAATAAGATGAAATATAGCTGAACAACACATAAGGAAGCGGAAACGGGGAGAACAAGATTGTGACTCATGAAACAACCGACCGGGTCATTAAAGAAAAAGATTATAGGTGATACCATTTAATTAGGAATATATATTAGCATTGTGTTAGTACGTTTACTTTAAGTCCTATGTTTACTAGAACTCTTTTACACCGTTAGAGATTTATGTTCTAGTATTTTTATATTTATTTTTGTATGTGCTTAAATCAAGCTCTATCATGCATGAGAATTTATATAGTTGACCCAAACTTACTTGAAATTGAGTAATAGTTATTCTACTAAGCTTCTCATTAAACTTACCGAAATTCATTGCTTGAACATATTTGAAAAGATTCTTGGTGACTTGATGGGCTTTATATATGTTTCTGTGTTCGTGGATAGGAAAAAATGCCTTTATCTATTTCAATATAAGAGAAATAAACAGCAAAAAATTATTAAAAGCTTTATTTATTTCATAATAGTTCTATTCAGAACAAAAAGATCCATGTCCATAGAGTTCCTTAAAGAACAAAGAGGATCTATGTCTTTGGTTGAATAAAGTCCACTTGCCAACGGCTTTGTCTTGGTAATCCTTTTTGAAGGGAAGCTTGACAGCAAAAAGGGTCAGTCCAGCAACAATCTGGCAGATCTGCCTGAGCACCTTCCAGCATAGCCAGAATAACCATAAGTACAAAAATCACCATCACTTTCTTAGTAAAGCTCATTTTTCCTTTAATTAACATTTTCTTTTTGAACAAATAGTGGGTATTTATACATGCATGTGTCCATCAGAAAATCTCCACTAATTATTATATTTCCATTTCTAGTTATGTATAGATTCGCTTTCAAATGAACATACTGTAGATATTTCTTGTTTTTTGGTAAGTACTTAAAAAGCATCACTGAGACAGAAAATAGAGATAATGAAATATAGTATAATAGGTTTCGTACATTGATTGTATTGATTTTTTTTTATACCATTAAGTTAAATTGACATAATACAAGAGGTAATTTTTCATAAGTAGATTGAAATGCTAGCTTAAAAAACAAATTGACCACCTGTTAAAGACTGATAGTATTTGATTTCTTTAAACTCAACTTATATAGCTTAAATCCTTGGAATTTACAAAAACAGAACCAGATAGTGATGAAACAATTTAATGACGATTATTTGGCTGAATAAAATTAGAAGAGTAGAAGAATCGAATATTTTTGTGCTAATTTTTTGAATTACTCTAAGAATTAAAGTTCCTACTTCCGAATGTTACTTCTTTTTAAAAATATTTCTATAACTTTGATGTTTGAGCCAACTTGCGCTCATCTCGATAAATTTATCGGATACCTATTATCTTTCATTAGCGCAAAAACAAAAAAACAAAAGTAATTTTACTCATCAAAATTTAAGCAGATACAAAAAGTTCACTCAGTATCGGATTAAAACCTTGGTTCTCGACATTATCCAAATCTTAACCCCCCTGGCGCCTATAAAGTACACCTATATTTGTCATTTATGTCAGTAATTCATGTAAATAGAAGTGTAATTGCAATTAGGAAACATTTCAAAAAGCTCTAGTAGCATTTTCACTCCTCTAATAGCATTTTACGCGGGTAAGACTACGTATATCCTATCCTCTCCAAATTTCACTTGTAAGATTACACTTGGTTGTTGTTGTATCTTGGAATTTGGATAACTTACTCCAGTATGTAGGGATCAATTTTGAAAAAAGCATTAATCTGAGTAAAACTAAGATGATTACCAAGATAGGATTGTCTTTAATAATTTAGTTTATTATTAGCGATGTATATAACTTAAAATCCTATCACATTAACATTTTCGTCTTCAATATATGTTAAGTGTGCAGTAGATGTTATGAGAGGTCACAATATGTCATGCACAATAAATTGCGCAAATGGCACATTATCTGAACACGAGGCCAACAACTGAAGTCCGCCTGCAAGTATTTTTGTTGAATTGGTCCTCCATTTCTAAAAAGAATCAGTGGTGTCTTTGTTTTATAGATAAAGATCTTAGAGGGAAAAAAATCAAAATAGGATGGTTAAAATGGGGAAATGACTCAGGGTGTTACGTGGTAAAAGAGCCTATCAAAATAAAAGAAAAGTTTTATAAATATAAAGCGAATTTTACGCGACACATCAAACATATGAATTGTTGTTACCATTCATAGCTATTTCACCAAATTTATCACTCGTAGCTCTATTTTAATTTTATAGCAAATCCATGAAAAATAAGATTATTAGTTTTGAACTGAAACAAGCAATAAGCACTCGTAACCTAATTGGTTAGAGCACATGCTTAGTTAGCAGAGATCTTGAGTTCGACCTACAACAAGAGTATTTTATTTTTCTGTATTTCTATCTTTTGCCTTGGTTGTATACCATCGATATAGGTTGTATCTTTTATATACATCCTTGTATTTCGTCTTGGTTACAGTTGATACATATTGTATTCGTTGTGCGAATGAATACAAATGATACATATTGTATTCGTTGCACGAACAAAATTGTTGCGCGAACGAATACAACTGGCACAGGCTGTATTCATTGCGCGTTTGAAAACAAGTGATACAAGCTGGTAACAACTGAACAATAGCTATGAATGATAATTAAGCAAATTATAGCTACTAGGCTCTAAACTATAGTGCTTTATGAAAATTCCTCTTCTATAAAATAGTTATAAGATCAATATTGTTATATGAGAATGAATGTTAGGCTACTAAAGTTCAATACATCAACAAGATGAGTGTTGTAAGATGCGGTAATAAGATGAATATGCAGTTATACAAAATTAGGAAAAATAAAACATAACCATATTTGACAAAAAATACTATAGTAGAAGTACAAATCGAATAAAATGAGAGAAGGTCATTTGAGATTGTTTGGTCATATTTTGTGTCGAGCATCATATATTACCGATCTGTAGGTGAAATCATGTGAATGAAAGTGTAGGGAAACTAGTACATCTAAAATCACATTTAATAAAGTTATCTCGAAAGACTTGATTTCTCATAGAATCCGTTCAAATTTAGCATATACAATATGCCACATTGAAAAACAAAAAAGATTATAGGCGATACTACTTAATTAGGAATATATTTTAACATCAAATTAGTACGTTAACTTTAAGTCCTATAGAACTGTTACAGATTTATAAGCCAGAAAACCCTTATTGCTTTTTACTTTATTTTTATTTGCTATCTTACATCGAGCTCTATGATCAATGCAATTTATATAATTCACTCAAACTTGTTTGAAATTGAGTCGTAATAATTTTATTAAGCTCCACACTAAACTTAACGAAGGGTAAAATATGATATGGCACGTGGTCGTCCAAAAGAAGGCCATGTGGAATCCAAGATAGGGATGGTCGAAGACCAAATGCAGTTGTTCTCCTTGTCACAGGAAAGAATAATATTCATAAAGGGTGATAAATGCTCTCCGCCCGGTAGCATTTAATGAAAAATATTCCATGGCATTAAGAGCGATGGTCCGTTACAGGAGATTTGATATTTATATCCACCGTTACATCTTCATCAATGACCCTCATAATTGACATTAAAGAATGGCACGATCCTAGGATCTCATTCCCCAGATATAGCTATAAATAGTGAGCTTAGTTATCATTATAAATGACACGAATTTTCTGGCAAACTTACACTACATTCTATACAAAGCTTAATACAATCTTACTTTCTTGTTTTTGATTTCTTTATTGCTGTGCCCGGAAACCTTATGGCCGAAACTGTTGCTTCTGTCGTTTCACCTACATTTCAAGGCTAAGTATTGCATAATTCTTCGATTATTTTATTATTTTAGGATCAAATTAGTTTACTTGTTTAGAAATCACGTATAAATTCAACTGTACCATTTTACGGGTAAACAATTTGGCACACACCATGGGGCCTAGACAGCCGTGCAATAAATTGATCCTTACCCTTTTTACTAACGTGTTTTGATTATTTGGTCTTAAAAAAATCATAAAAAATGGCAAATAACACTATTAACAACACGTACAACCCCGAGATTCGAGGAGATCAACCTCATTTTGAGGACTTAATCAGCGATACCCACATTGAGGGAAATTGCGCCAGATCGGTGCATGACTAGCAATATCCTCGACAGGTTCGGGAGACAACTCCCGTCGTTGAGGAACACGTCGTTGGTGCGGTAAGGGTCTTGCAAGATCAACAGGCGATCATTCTAGGCCATCTCATGTGGCAGGATCAGGTTATGACGGAACTGAAGCAGGCGCTATCAGGTGCTTCGAATAATGCAAACAAGTGAGATCGGATTCCTCCCGTTGTTCCCGCAGACCAAACAACATAGAGAATCGATAACAACACTCCCAGGGGTGAAGTTGGCTCCGATGGGGCTGGGGGAGCAGATCAGGTCTTAATAACGAGAACGCTTCATTCAAAGATGAGCTTTTACGGTTCATGAGGGAAGTGAACGCCCGCATGGATCAAATCTCGGGCGCACCACTAGTATTGAAAGAGCCGAACTCAAGAAGTATGCTCAACTGCCATACAAACCAAGTGCGGCACCAAAATTAATCCCGAGGCGGTTGAAAATGCCTGAAGTGCCAAAGTATGACGGAACTTCATGTTACACCCATGTTTTTATACGTAAAAGTACGCCGTAAGTCAATTGATGTAAACTCAGAAATGAGATCATCTTTGAGAGTACATAAAATAAGTTAATCATGTTACCTTGAAGGTTACAAGTATTTAAGATCATGAATAACAAGTACTAAGAGGATTGAAAAGCTTAGAAGCTAAACGAATTGAAGAAAATAAGTTTTATCGAAAGTCGACAAGTTTGGTGTTAAACCCAGTGCATCCGATGGTGACGTATAATGAATATGAGACTAGTTAATCATATTTTGAATGATTGTAAAGTCATAATAAGACTGTATATGATGTTTGTATATAAAATATAAAGTTTGGGAAAATCGAATTTAACTTACGGAAAAATCGAGTTAAGATTTGCCTTGTAACGAGCCGTTTTGAGAAGTTAAATTCGCAAGATTTATGATGTCATTTTGGGACATATCTCATAGAAAAATGAAGTTCTTAGAACCTAGGTTCCAATGGTTCAAAACATTTATTCATACAACATCGGAGTAGAGAAATATGATTTTTAAAATAGGGTCGCCAAGTCATATCGCCGAACTTTGGAGAAACTGGCAGGTTTATAGTCCAGGTTGCGAGGCTGTTTTCTCCCAATAAATTTAGAGTTACACGGAGATTTTCATATGAAATTAAATTCCCATGTGTCTAGTTTCCAACGCTACAAATTGTTTGTCAATACAATGTTGGGGTAGAGAGATACAAGTGTCCGAAGTTGCACTACTCAAGCTTCCAAACAGGTAGCTTACCCACCTACTTGGAGAATTGAGGCCATGGACTTATAAGTGTTATTTTCCCTTATCTCATAATTATACACAGAACACTTACACAAAAATACTCTCAAGCTCTCCAAGGCTTTTTGAAGAAATTCCAAGCAATATCAACATCCCTTTCATGAAATCAAGAAGCGATAACATTAGAACGATCCCTACGACGTAAGTATCATTATACTGCCTCTCTTTTTCTTTGTAGTTTGAGTTTTAGAAGGTACTTCATAGTTAATAAAATGCCTACTTTCTGTATTTAAGCTTTTGAATATCAAGAAAGGTTGATCAATTCGTTTCCTAATAGTTAGAACTCATGGGACGGTGATTGGAAGCCGTGAGTTTGATTTATTCTACTTTTAGTGGGTTGTTTTGTAGTCCACTCGTGTTGGATTATTGTGCCACTTATTTATAGAGTTTAGAAGGATGAAGGGCATGGAGAAATGCCACATGTTGTACAGTGGTAGGATAGTCGCTCGACATTCCAATTTCAGGCTAATTGATTACTTGTTAATTGGGTGTGTTATGGTATATTTGGGGTTTTTGTTGTATTGAATGTCCCGAATCGTAGTTGAGTTATTTTTGAGTTGTTGATTGTATTGTGTTTGTATCTCTCCCTATAGTAGGCTTGAGGGAGTAGTAAAATCAGGGGAAATGCTACCCATTTTATTTTAGAGTCGAGTTATCGTTTGAGATACGTGACATAGTAGCATCATCTAAGTCTTACATGTATTTCTTTCTTATAGGGTTGGCACCCTAGTTGTCGTATAAGCTTGTTGTTTAGTTACATTGATGACTTGAGGTATGTTAAGACTATACCTTATTTCCTTTTGGGATGATCCATATAATACAACTAACTGAGCAAGCATGCAACTTTCACAAATAATTCTATTCTTAGAAGTACTAGGGTTGCCTATGTTCTTGATTCCCCAGGTGTCCCACTATCATTTCGTCTATTCATGGGTCTCATGACATTCCGAGAGATATTATTGACTTAGTTTATTATGCATTTCATTCATTTATACATGTATATTGACTCATGACTAGATGATGTTATATGCGCGTATAGTATATGTATATGGGGTATGGGGAAAGGTTATGGCGTTATATACACACCACTACCTGATCAGCTGGTATACGTTGATGATTTTGCCCATAGAGGCTGAGATGATATGATGGGATGCCTTCAGAGGCTTGATGATGTTATGTACGCAGATACCTATTCATGATATGACATTTATATGCATGTGCATGACATTATAAATGTTTCATGATTCACAAAGTTATTCAGACTTGCAGGTTGAGTTCTTTCCTCCGTGTCTCTTTCATGTCTTTATATACTGCTTTCATGCCTTACATACTCGGTACTTTATTTGTACTAACGTCCCTTTTTCCTGGGGACACTGTGTTTCATGCCCGCAGGTCCTGATAGACAGGTTGAGAGTTCTCCTAGTAGGCTATCAGCTCAGTGGAAGATGTCGGTGCACTCCACTAGCTCCAGAGTTGCCTATGTGGTCAGTATACTTTGGACATGTATTGATTGGTATGGCAGGACTCTGTCCCGACCTTTATGACGTTTATGTAATCTTAGACGCTTGTAAACATATGTCATGTATATGGATACTTGTATAGACTTTTCGACCTATGTTTTGAGTTTACAAATGATCATGTCGGCCTTATTAGCTCGTATATTACCTGTATAAGTTTCTATATCATGTTGGGTCGTCTTATGTCTAGTATTCCCTTATGTTTTATTCTGGTTATTTCATGACGTCCTTTATGGCTCATTTACCTATAATGGTATGATAAGAAAGATATTTTACATTCGTACTCGGTTGGGTAAGGCACCGGGTTCCTGTCTTGGCCCATCGGTTTGGGTCGTGACACTTCAGATCCTCAAGAGCATATTACCACCTACACAACGGCGGTGAAGGGAAATGATTTAGCTACTCACGAAATTGAATCTGTGTTGCTAAAGAAATTTGGAGAAAATCTCACGAGGGGATCCTTGACGTGGTATTCACTATTAACCGAGCATTCCATAGATTCCTTTGAAATGCCCGCGGACTCTTTCATCAAGGCTCATGTCGGGGCCAGAAAAGTACAGGCCCGAAAGGCTGATATATTTAGGATTGCATAATGGGAGTCCGAGTTACTACGAGAATTTGTTAACCGGTTCGAGAAGGAAAAAATGTTACTCCTGGCTGTCTCGGATGAATGGGAAGATGAAGCATTCACCAGGGATTGAATCTGAGAAGTTCAGACGCTTCCCAAAAACTGAAGGAAAGCCTGCTTGCGTTTCAAGCAACAACTTGGACAGATGTCCACAACCGGTACGAGTCAAAAATAAGGATCGAGGATGATCAGGTTGGCTTTCTATTATCGGCCAAAAGACGAAAGAAGAATAGAGAATAATCAAAAAATGATTACGACACGGACATAGGGACTTTGAGGGGCCTATCATTGCCCTACGAGCGGACTGAAAGACGTGGCAGAAGCTTCCGAACAGTGGACAAGTTTGCCATTGACAGGAGGACTGATTGTGGTAAGAACAATAGAACACTGCAGAATAAAGAAACTTCAGGGTCACCGGATCCTTCTTACCCCAAGTTATTGGAATACAACTTCAACGTCAGTATAGTGGAATTGGTATCAGCCATGAGAAACATCAAGGGGGCACGGTTCCTGAGACCAATGAGATCTGATCCCATGGGTGTGAATACCATGGGATGAATGGCTACCGGATAGGGAATTGCTGGCACATTGGGAAGAAGTGGCATCTGTATCCGGTGAAATTAGAGGGGTCTATTTCTCGCCGCTAAGGTGCATTCGGGGAGTTATATTATCACCTCGAGGCTGCAGGATTACGATCGAGCTCCTTCCTTCGAGGTTCGTCCGCGGCCCAGCAAAGATTCTGAGGATGGGGAATTTGTCCGCGACCCAACGAAGGTTCCAAGGACGGGGGATCCCCGAAGCGAGCAGCTAGAATCAGCAAACAATAGCGCCGTGCCTATCCGTCCCATCCCCGTATCTTTGCATTTAATGAACTTTGTACTATATTGTATCCCCTCTCCTATATAAGGGGAATACATTCCACTTTGTAAAGGGCTGATGTTGCTCCAACTATTTCTCCACAAGATCAATAATATCTCTCTCTCTTCTCTCTAACTCGCTTGCTCTCAATGGCTCGAGGCCACTTTAGCATTTATCGTTTTCTTACTTGTTCTTCATCTATTGCTTGGCCTTGGCCATATGGAGCCTTGATTAATCATCTCTTAATTGTTATCCCGTTCCCGACTACCCCCGATAGCTCAAGATCGAGCCCAGGTATCGACCTCGAGGTCCTCATCGACCAGTCCGAAGCCAGGCAAGTAAGCCCCTCGGCTTATTGCCTCGCTTTAGCTCGCATTTCATCATTAAACTTCATATTCTTAGCATCATCTGCTCATACAACTAGCATAAAAATAGATCACTTATTTTTTAGAATCTCATCTACAAATTTAATTGTTGCTACCATTTTCACGGTAAACAGTTTGGCGCCCACCGTGGGGCTAAAAATAATAGTGATTATTTTTTTCTTGGTTTCATTGCACAAATGCAAGTTACCTTTCACACTTTTTCTTGTCCAAGATCTCTTGATTTGAGGTCAAAATGTCTGGCTCAATAAACAGAATCGAGAACGACAACCTCGAAAACCACAGGGAAAATGGTGTGGCTGTCCCAGCCGCTGTAGCACCGCCACAGAATCCCGACAACGCACCCGAACCTATTCTAGCAGACGCGGATTCACAGGACGCACAACAAGTCGATGAAACTTCCAACACCAATGGAAGCATATGGCACAACGACCCACATGAAGACCAAAAAATCCCATCCCGGGAAGAATAGGAAGTTAGTCTTCATGTTATTTTTGTAATGTTGCGGGCACAATAGTTGGCCATTGCTCAGTTGCAACTTCGAAGACTCCTAGCACAACAGCGCAGGAAACAGCTCCCCCCGCCGAGCAAGTGCTTGAAAGATCAAGTAATAACGGGTCCATAGCCGACCCTGCCATAGTAAAGATGCTCGAGGACCTCACCATAAGGATTGAATCGGGTGAGAAAATGATTGCAGCCAATGATAAAAAGGTCGACACCTACAACTCTAGAGTCGATCAGATCCCGATTGTTCCCCCAATCCTCAAGGGATTGGATTCGAAAAAGTTCATATAGAGGCCGTTCTCCGAGGAAGCGGCCCCGAAGCCCATTACAAAGAAGTTCAGAATGCCAGAACTCCCTAAGTACAATGGTACCATAGACCCTAATGAACACGTTACCTCCTACACGTGCGCGGTGAAGGGCAACGACATAAAGAACGATGAGATCGAGTCAGCCCTGCTGAAGAAATTTGGAGAAACGCTCTCGAAAGGGGCCACAATGTGGTACCACAACCTGGCTCCCAACTCCGTAGATTCGTTCGCCATGCTACCAGACTCCTTCATAAGGGCGCACGCCGGCGCCATCAAGGTAGCAACAAGGAAGTCCGACATATTCAAGATTAAGAAAAGGGAGAACAAAATGCTGCGAGAATTCGTGTCTTGTTTTCAGATAGAACGAATGGAGTTCCCCCCGGTCTCCGACGACTGGGCAGTGCAGGCCTTTACTCAAGGAATTAATGAGCGAAGCTCGGTGGCATCAAGGCGGCTGAAAGAGAATCTGATCGAGTATCCCGCTGCAACCTGGTTAGATGTCCACAACCGATACCAGTCAAAGATCAGGGCCGAGGAAGACCAATTGGGAGCCCCTTTGGGCTTAGTATACTCGAGCAGGCTCTTGGAAAAGGAGTCAAGATCGAATAAAGAAAGGTACCAGTCATACACCGATGATAGGAGCAACGCTCCAAATCGCAATCTGCCCTGTAACAGCCGATTATTAAACCAAGGACAGAACCCTCGGGGACCTCTCAATAGGGGTGTCTTTGACGGGTACGTAGGGCCAACAGGGGCACCCCGCCTATCAGAGTATAGCTTCAACATCGATGTGTCAGACATCGTGTTCGCCATTAGCAAAATCAGAGACGCCAGATGGCCCAGACCAATACATTCGGATCCTTCCCACAGTAACTACAATTTGATTTGTGAGTTTCACAACTCGTACGGGCACCGAACCGAAGATTGCAGGCAACTCCGAGAGGAAGTGGCCTGATTGCTCGATAACGGGCACATTCAGGAATTTCTCAGCAAACGATCTAAAAATCAATCGCGAGAAAGAGAAATAGACAAAAGGAACAAAGTAGATGAGCCCTAACACGTCATCCACATGATTTTTTGATGGTCGCCCCAGACGCATTCAAATAAAGGACCACTTAGCAACCGCAGAATAAAGCTCCAGAACTCGAGAAGCGCCATCTCCACCAAGGTATAATCGCACATCCCTCTTTTCATCTTCTACTTCATGATAACTCTTGCGCAGGTTCACGACCAAAGTAATCAGAACGACACTCCAGCTCGAAGATCCTGAGGCTTTAAAGCGTACGTTGCACTCTTTTCCTTTGATCGGTTTTTTATCCTGGAACAAGTTTTTACCGGCAGGGGTTTTTAACGAGGCAACATCCATGCACTTCCCAAGGAGGATTCAGAGAGCACACGGGACTTTCTTTACAACCAGCCCACTCCGGGAAATGACGAACGATGCCCCAATAGGAAATGATGCACCGGACGGAATGGTCCAAGGAGCCGTGCCCGCGCGGGCCGAGCTCGCAACAACAAAACAACATGTATTTATGCCAAGCAATGAAGAATATATTTTGGCATCTCGTATTCCAGAAAAGGGGATTTCAACATGCTCACGACAAGGGCCCATCCACCGAATGCATCCCGAAATACTCGGAGACTTAGCGTCAATAATCTGGCACCCGCACGGCCCCAAGGTCGGAACTTCAGGCTCATAAAGCCCCAGCAAGATAACTTCGAGATTACGAATAACAGCCTTCGAGCTTAAGCAAACTCGATGACTCGGAGATTGTCGCCAATCGCCTTACACTGGAAAGCCCGAGTCCGTAAGACCCCGAGCGGGTAGACTCGATATAACCAGATCTATTCTACATAGCAACACAAACTGTAAGACCTCAGCAGGCATGATAAAACTGTAAGACCTCAATAGGCATGACAAACTATAAAACCTTAATAGGCATAAAACTCAAAATCCCGAAGTTTAGGCTATACGTCGCATTTGTAAGAATCCCGAAAGGGCATACCCTCGGTGTAGATGCCTAAACTATCACTCGGGATCGAAAAAAGGCTCCGGCCAAACACATATGACTATGGCCAAAATGGCTGATCCAGCCAAATTAATGCGACTCGGGGACGCCCGACCATTGCTAAACAAAATTGCAGGCCACTACTTCAAATATACTTCAGAACGAACCGGTTAAAACAGGCTTCTCTCAATAGGCAAATGAGATTCGACCATGTCATCTCCAAATCACAAGGCTTCGAGTTACTCAGCCTACGAGCTAAGAACCTTCCGAGGTGCTCGAACATCGCCGCTAATGACTTGAAATCGAGTTTCTTCCAAAATCGACGACGGGTCAGGCAAAATCATTTCAAAAAGACCTTAATGAGCGGAAAATAAAGCCTACAAAAAGCCCACGGGCCAAAGCGTAAGAGCCATTGTCGCTAGCCAAATGAGCCTCCGAGCCGCACACTAAAAGATCTCAATGACCAACAGCGTAAGAGCCACTATCACCATCTTGATAATTGAAAACTTGAGGATTAAAATTAGCTCGAATCGTAACCCGATTCGGACACTGGATCCAAAACAGTTAACTATGCATGCCTAAGGCCTACACATATAGAAGGTCGTTCTGACCCAAGGCGTAAGAGCCACTATCGCCAGCCTATGCAAATGCAAAACTCGAGGGTAAATTAAGCTCGAGTCGAATCTCGACTCAGAGACTGAACCCGAAGACGGTTAAAGCATGCAAGCCTAAGGGAAAAAATGAAAGCCGCTATAGTCGACCTAATAAATATCGGGGATACATTGCATGTTCGGAGGTTTCTGCTAATCCAAGGTCGAATCAACTCAATTGAAACCCCAACGAGAGGAAATATAGAAGATACAAATTTCGGGGTTCCCCCTCTTATTTTTACATATTGACGGTGGAGCGCAATCTCAACCTACGACATATAATGAAAGCTATATACACAATGAACAGGAGGTAGGGAATAGACGTTCCCGCTTTTCGGCAACTATGGCCTGGTGGTCTCCTCCTCATCATACTCAGCATCGGACAGAAGGAACTTGGTATCATACTCCTCTCCTTTGGCTTGCTCGATCTCCCACGAGAGATCAAAACCCCTGGCATGAATCTCCTCGAGGATTTTCCTCCGGAATCTGCACCTCACATACTCCTTGTTATTGTTTGCACGATCGAGGGTCTTCTTTAGCTCAGCTTTAGCAGCAACAGTGCTTCTTGAATAAGCTGCCATTTTCTGTCCCGCCCTGGTATTGTTCATCACAACCTCGGCTCGGAAATTTACCACCTCGGTTTTCACCCACGAAAGCTCTGATGAGAGTCTTGTGATCATCTTCGCCCAAGCCATCGTGCGGTCTGGATTTGCGCCTCAAGAGCAGAAGCCCCGGTCCGAGCCCTCTCTTTGGCCACAAAATGGGCATTCACATTCGCCTATAGCTCGGTGAATTCGCGTTTAGCTTTGCCAACCTCACCCCAGAGTTGTTCCAGCTCATCCGCCTTACCCTTCAACTGAAATAGCAAAACATCAAGGTGACAAGACAAAAAGGGAATGCAGGCCAACGTGAAATGAAGGGTGCCTATTTCTCCAAGAGGGCCTCCCGGGCCGGGCTCTGTTCCATCTCATGCCGTAAAGAGACGAGCTCGCTTTCCTTTGCCACACAAAGAAGCTTGAGGGATTTCTCCCTATCCTGAGCCTCCCGCAATGGAGCCTCGCAACGAAGCAGTTCGGCTTTAAGCCTATCAAAGGCTTGAGAAAGGAAGCCAGATAAAAAAAATGGGGAGCGTAGGGCCAGAACATTCTTACAGCAGTCGAAACTCACCATAAGGCCAAAACGCTGAGCCTCGCCGAAGGCCGAAGCAATGTCCAACGGTGTACCACTCCCGGAAGGTTGTCGATCGACCAAATCGCTCCCCCTTAACTGCTGCGAAGAAGTCGCCTCATTACAAGCCTTCTCGCACCCCGGAGCATCTTTCCTTTTACCGACACTCCTTTACCCAGGGCCAGCAACCTCTCCTCCTCCCTTGGAGGACTCGACCTCGCCTCGAAAGGAATCTCGACACCTGCAGCAGATAAATCAGATAAGCCGACGAGAAGGAAGCCATATCTTAGGGGGAAGAACGCCAGTCACCTACCATGATGCTTCGCCTCCCATCTCCCTTTTTATAGATCTCACCACCGGCGCTTATCATGAATCGAGCAAGCTGCCAGCTTAAACAGAAAGATATTGTTACGAGGCAAACCTCATGTTGAGATAAAGGCAGTTCAAATGAAGCACTTACGTGTGAAGTTCCATTTCTCAGGAAACGGAAAAAATTCTCTAGGAATAACATCGGTCGTTCAGATTCGAACGAACCAATTCATCCATACACGGTCCTCATCCTCCTCGCTGCTGATTACCAGAGCTCGGGTGGATCTATGCTGAAGAGCAATCAGGCCTCGGTAGCGCAATGGCCGGTACAACCTCACGAGGTGGCTGAGGGTAAATTCTATCCCGGCCTTATCAGCAAAATATCTCATCGACTGCATTATTCTCCAAAGAAAGGGATGAACCTGTGCCAACGTTACTTGATATCTTCTACAGAAATCAAACACGACCAGATCCGGGGAACCTGGCGCAAGAACATGAATATACACACTCAAAAATCCCTCAACATATGTCATGAGACTCTCCTCGGGGGAAGGTACTTGCAAAATCGCGCCTTCCCCCCAGCTGCATTCTTTTCTGATCATCTCGAGGTTTTCCTCCCTCACCGATGAAATAATCCTCGACATATGCTCTCGATGGCCCGGAACATTAGGAGGTTTCCCCAGTATGACAGCCCTCCTCGAGGCAGGGTACCCCAAGCTTCGCTCTCCCGACATCGGAGGCGAGCCGATGGTACCGTCCGAATGTGAAGCACAGGAGAGACTCCCCTCCGACCGATGATTAGGCATCGAAGCAGCGACCATGACTACGGAAGAATAGGGGGGAGAAGATGAGGATCAAGGCAAAAATTCTCTAAAACAGGGAAGCGAAAATACTAGCACAAAGCGCCAGGCTCTGCAGAAGAGATAGGCATATCAAAAACTACAAAATCGCCACTTAGGAGACAGATGAGTAAATATATAGAGGCAAATCGACAACTGCCAGCTTACCCAAGAGGGCCAATTAATTCTGGCGCGTTAACGTCATCCTCTCATAGGGGAGTGTACTGGATAATCATTCCGGCTCCCACATGTCTCAGAAAACTACGGGACCTCGGGAGACCCCCAACGTTATAAACATCGGTTCGAGAGGATTTGTCGACTCAACCACGGGACATGGCCAGATTCAGGGCCCCAGTTTGTCTAGATAGAAGGCCCCGAAGGGTCGATGCCAGAATGCAAAAGCAAAAAGGCAAGGAGAAGGGCTGACAGAATGAAAGCTCCTTTTATACATTGACAAAAAGAAAAAAATATCTTTACACTATCCATTCTCAGGGGGCAGCATATAAAGCAAAAGGGTGACTCGGAGACTACTCCTCATCATTATTGTCTTCGCCTTTATTGGGGGCAATCAAAAGCGCCAATCTTTCCTCCACTGCACGGGCCTCCTTAAGATCAGCTGACAGGTCGATGCCTCTGGCCTCGAGTTCCTCCAGGGTCTCTCTCTTCGCCTCCGCTTTGGCATGCTCGATAGCTCGGATTAGTTTCTGCTCAACTACCATGGATATGTCTCGAGCCATTATATGTGTTGTGTCCGCATACTCCTAATAAGTAGCAGCATCTCATTCAGCCTCAGACTTAGCCATGGCCAAAGCAACAATCTCCCTGCAAGTATCCGTGAGAAGATCCCGGGATGTCACCAATTTCCCGACCACTATTTTGTTTCGCTCTCTCAGCCCGGAGATCTCCGCTTTCAACTGATTAATTTGCGAGCCATTCTGCTCTACCTACGGGAGAAGGGAAAGTCAATGAATATACGAATACAGAATGTGTGTGAATACGGGGTAAAAAGTCGGGTACGAGCAAGGCAAAATACCTGAACAATAAGATTGACCTTCTCCCAAAGCGTTGTCTCAAAAGCGGCCCGAAGCCCTCCCAGCTCTTTATCTCCTCGGGCAGAGCGAGCCTCCTAATCCTGCAGCTTCGAAGTAACTTTCTTACGCTCCTTTTCGTGATAAGAAAGCTCCCCGCGGAGCCGGAGGATGGCATGGTCATACATCTCCTTACACTGCGGCACAACGAAAAAGTTAGAAAGATGACGAATAACGCCTGAGAACGAAAAGAAGCACGTGAATGACTATCACCTACTGCACGGACTTCTCCACCTCTTTAACGGCGCCAGCAATATTGAGATCAGCTCTATCGATAACGCCATCAAAAATGTTGGCATAAAGTCTCCCCCCTTGGGAGGAGTCCCAGCAGTGGCACTGATCATCCCGTGGGCATCCCACAGTACCCCTGATGAAACCAGAAAGTTCGAAATGAAGTCGTTTAGTTTGCCAATTTCTCCAAGTGGCAACCCACGTTCCTAGAAGGCCTCGGGCTCCGTTCCCTCAGGATCGACACCAACGGTCCCCCTAATAGAAGCTGCATCAAACCCGGCTGCGCGATTCGAAGCTACATCAACATCCTCTTCAAGGACCCCCGGCCCACGAGCCCAACTAGAGCCAACCATTTCGGCTTAGCAGCCTCCGACCGGGGTGCCTGCAAGTCTCTCATGCTTGACCTTGTTCTCCTCCTTAACAGACTTCTATCATCGTCCTCTCCTTCCATATTAGGATTTGACCCTGAGGTTAGAGCAGTAGTCCCAACAGTGGCTTGGCACACGAGTGACCTGGTTTTCTTTGCCGCAGGACGGATAATGGCTGTCTGCTTTTCCTTTTCTTGATCGTGCCAGGCTCCAAGGCTCCTGCTTCACCATCAAGGGGCTACCTCATCTGCATATTCTCGCCAAGACCTATGCCAGCACAATAACCGCGATACGCTTTCGCTAAGGGCTTAGAAGGAAACACAAAATACGAAGCATAGGCGGTAAAGGAACCTCACCATGATTCTTAGCCACCCAACGCTTCTTAGCCAGGCCTGTCCATGACCGAATGCGGTACAAGAACTTCTCGCTCAATCGCCCAATCCATCCCGACAAATCTGGGACCACCTGCGAATGCCAAGCAGCAGGTGCAGAAAGCACAAAGAGATTATTATTTTAAACGGAAGAGTAGTCAAAAAGCGACTAAAGGGAAAATTGCTTACGTCGGGGGTTCCACCGCTCCGGAAAAGGCATCATCTGGGCCGGGATAATATCTGAGGTCCTCACTCGGATAAACCTACTCATCCATCCTCGGTCCTTTCCCTCATCGACGCTCGTAAAAAAAGAATTTTTAGACCGATGGCGGAGCTTGATTAAGCCTTGATACAGTCGAGGGCTGTACATTCCGATCAGATGATTAAGGGTAAAAACCTTACCTTCAACTCCTTCGGTGAAACGTCTAATCATTAACACTATCCTCTAAAAAGAAGGGTAGATCTGACCAAGCGTCACCTGGTATCGATCGTAGAAGTCAAGAATAACCGGGTCGATCTTCAGGGGAGGAGACTCAACTGATTTATCAGGGTCCAGGGTGAATGGGTAAGTGTATACATAAAGGAAGCCAGCCTTGAATTCAGTAATATTATCGTTGGGACCGGGAATCTCCATTTCCTTGCTCCATCGGCAGTCCTCCCTCACCTTGCTAATATCGGTCACAACGCTAACGTATCGGGACACGTGCTCATATCAGCCAGGAATAGATGAGGTAGTATCGACATCGAAATCCCTTGACATGTCGAGATCAGGTAGGGTACATTGTTCCAAAGTGGGAATCGATCTGGTTTCTTCCTTAGGTGATCGGGACGACGATGCAATGTCATCCCGTAGGGAAACCGTCCTAGAAGTCCTAGCCATGTCAATGGTAAAAATCCTTTTATGAAAAGATGAAAGAGTGTCAAATACAAAATTTTGACTCGCGGGCTTGTAAGTGGGGTGAAAATGGGAAGTGTCTAGCAATCGGTGCATTTATAGGAATCGCTGGGGAAGCAGAAAGGACGAGCCAATGGCAGTTCGTGGGTTTTCTCGATTACCGCATCTGACGGCAGCCTTACACGGTTCTTTGGGGCATGACATTTAATGCTCTTAGACGGTTGATGTCACGACAATGATGACCTCAAGATGACGATTCAATATCGTTTCCTATTACTTCACTCTAGGAAACGCGGAGACTATCTGTATATGGTGAAATCAGAGGGGTCTATTTCTCGCCGCTAAGGTGCATTCGGGGAGTCATATCAGCACCTCGAGGCTGCAGGATTACGATCGATCTCTTTCCTTCGAGGTTCGTTCATGGACCAACAAAGATTCCGAGGATGGGGAATTTGTTCGCGACCCAACGAAGGTTGCAAGGACGGGGGATCCCCGAAGCGAGCAGCTAGAATAAGCAAACACTAGCACCGTGGTATCTTTGCATTTAATGCACTCTATACTATATTGTATCCCCTCTCCTATATAAGAGGAATCCATGCCACTTTGTAAAGGGCTGATGTTGCTCCAACTATTTCTCTACAAGATCAATAATATCTCTCTCTCTTCTCTCTAACTCGTTTGCTCTCACTGGCTCGAGGCCACTTTAGCATTTATCGATTTATTACTTGTTCTTCATCTATTGCTTGTACTTGTCCATAAGGAGCCTTGATTAATCATATCTTAACTATTATCCCGTTCCCGACTACCCCCGATAGCTCGAGATCGAGCCCAGGTATCGACCCCAACGTCCTCCATCGACTAGTTTGAAACCAGGGCAGTAAGCCCCTCGATTTGATTATTGCCTCGCTTTAGCTTGCATTTCATCATTAAACTTCATATTCTTAGCATCATCTACTCATACAACTAGCATAAAAATAGATCACGTATTTTTAGAATCCCATCTACAAATTTAATTGTTGTTACCATTTTCACGGTAAACAACAACTTTATTGAAGAATGGTCACCTCAGAGAGTTCTTAAGTGACCGAGCTAAGAACAATTATGGTCGGAACAGAGACATCGTAGAACCCTCAAAAGCAGGAGAAGAACCCCCACGCCAAACAATCAATATGATCTTCGGAGGGAATGAGATTAACGAGGTCACCTTTTCGGTAGCAAAGAAGACGAAAGTATCAATAACTCATAGTAAAAGTCTCTGAGAAGACGATATCACTTTTACAAAGGAGGATGCAGACGAATTATTGCTACCACATAACGACGCACTGGAAATTTCTTTAAATATGCTAGATTTTAAGATTATACGTGTTCTAGTGGATCCAGGAAGTTCGTCTAATATCATACAATGGAGAGTATTAGAGGAAACTAAACTCACCGAAATCATTATTCCAACCACGAAGCTCCTCGTCGGATTCAACCTTGCAAGCTTGACAACCCGGGGAGAAATTTTATTACTCATGAACGCTGAAGGAGTAATGAAAATGACTCTTTTCGGAGTGGTAGATGGTGATATGGGATACAATATCATTTTGGGAAGACCCTATTTGCACGAGATGAAAGTTGTACCATCAACATATCATCAATTGCTAAAGTTCCTAATGCCCGAGGGAATTAAGCAGCTAAGGGGAGATGAACGAGATTTTGGTTTTCAGAAGCAAAGTAAAGGAACACATGGCATAGCAATGACAAGAATCGACACCTACTCCCAAACTAGAAGAAGTTAGACCAGGGACAGAGGTGTTAGAATATTATCAGGTGCCGAGATATTTCCAAGTTCCAGAAGAGACGGATGCAATGAAATCAACAGCGAAAGAGCTGGAGCAAGTTGCAGTGTTCGAAGAACTCCTAGAAAGGAAATTTCACTTAAGAACGGGACTGCACCCGGAGCTCAGGTCAGATTTTATTGAATTCCTTAAATCTAATGCCGATTATTTTGCATGGTCGCATGAGGATATGATAGGCATCCCAATGGAGGCAGCCGTATACAAGTTAAGCTTGGATCCCAACATACCCCCGGTGAGACAAAAGAAACGCCCTATTGCCGAAGCCAAGAATAAATTCGTCAAGAAAGAGGTAACCTGCTTACTTAATATCGGTTTGATCTGAGAGGTAAGATATCCAGACTGGCTAGTCAATGTAGTAGTAGTTCCTAAGAAGAACAATAAATTTTGCATGTGTGTAGATTATAAAGAGCTAAAAAAGGCATGCCCGAAAGACTCGTTCCCACTGCCAAATATCAATCAAATGATTGTTGCCACGGTCGGGCACGAGTTAATGAGTTTCCTTGATGCTTATTCTGGGTACAACCAAATTAAGATGAACCCGGAATATCAGGAAAAGACTTTGTTTATAATGAATTTTGGTACATATTGTTACAATGTCATGCCCTTCGGGTTGAAAAATGTCGGAGCCACTTATCAATGGCTCGTGAACAGGATTTTTTAAAATTAAATAGGAAAAACTATGGAAGTTTATATAGATGATATGCTCATTAAGTCTTTGAATGCAGGTGATCACCTTAAACATTTGCAAGAAACTTTCGACATCCTAAGGAAGCATAATATGAAACTTAATCCCGAGAAATGCGCGTTCAGGGTTAGCTCTGGTAAGTTTCTGGGATTTCTGGTCTCATAAAGGGGAATTGAGGTAAACCCTGATAAAACCAAGGCCATAGAAGACATCTCGGACCAATTGTCAAACATAAAGGAAATCCAAAGGCTCACGGAGAGGTTGGCAGCTTTGAGCAGATTCATTTCCTGGTCATCAGAAAAATGTAATCGCTTCTTCGCACTTCTCAAAAAGAAAAATAATTTTGAGCGGACACTGGAGTGCCAGCAGGCTTTCAGGGATTTGAAGAGGTACTTATCAAGCCCTTCATTGCTTTCAAAACAAAAATAAGATGAAACGTTGCTTGTTTACTTTGCTGTCTCAGAAGTTACGGTAAGTGTGGTTTTAGACCGAGAGGATGAAGGTACGCAATCTCCCATTTATTATGTTAGTAAAATTTTAACGAGAGCAGAAACTCGCTACCCACATTTGGAGAAACTGGCCTTAGCTCTCGTATTTGCCGCTCGAAAGCTGAGGCCCTACTTCCAATGACACCCAAAATCCGTGGTGACTACTTTCCCTTTGTGGAACATCCTCCATAAGCCCGAGCTCTTGGGTAGATTGGCCAAATAGGCTATCGAAATGAGTGAATTCGACATAGAATATAAACCAAGGACTAGAATTAAGTCGCAAGTCTTGGATGACTTCGTGGCTGATTTCAGTCCAGGATTATTGCCTCTGGCAACCAATGAGGTAGTAATGGTGTCGGAATCGACATCGGGGGTTTGGACCTTATTTACGGACAGAGCTTCTTGTTGATACCCAATTTTTCCCATATATTTTTAAATATCATAAATGTCTTCAAAATTGCATATATATATGCATATATAAGCATGCACAAGATTTTTATAATTTTTCCCATAATTTCAAGGATTTAAATTGATTTATTTTCTTCCCTTTTATTCATAAAATTTAAAAATAATTATTTTCTAAATTATTGTTATGATGATTTATTCATTTAATATCTATACTTAAGCCAAAATATGGTTAATATATTTTTTTATACATTTTTATAATTGCATTTGGTATTTTTAAGCTAAATTGCATATAATTGCAATGTTAGCCCATTTAGTGTATAATTACATTTTTATGTGCGTACAATTGGTCCCTATATTTTTAAAATGACAATTATATATTTAAATCATTTTGACACATTAAATTATTGTCCGGAAATTACTTATTATTTTTTTATATATTAAATAGGCAAAAGTGGCTATTTAAATTATAGCCAAATTTGGATTTCAATTGTAGCCCAACTTGAACCCACTCCCAGCCCAATTTCATACCCAATTAACCTGACCCAGACCCCATATACACCTACCCAAACCCAAAACCCATCTACCCGGTCAAATCCTGATCGTTGATCTCCTAGATCAACGGTCCACACGACCCCTTACCTTTTTTAATTCCTAAGACCACCCTAACCCTAGCCATTTTTCACAACCCGCCGCCTTCAGATGCTCTCGTCTCCTTTCTTCTCTCAACCGAACACTAATCCCTCTTCAATGGCCGCCTCCTTCTCCGGTCCTCTCCGATGACCACCTTTCAACCCCAAACTTTCAATGGTTCCTCTATCGCCTCGCTTATCATCTCTGAGGCCTTCAAGGGCCTTGGGCCATGCCGACTTGTATCTAGGGTTACTGTTCTAAGTTGTTCATGGCTTCTCCAGTGTGATTTTGAGCAAACTCATGCTACATTTGTTACGATCTTTGTAGTTTATAGCAGGTTCTTCCGTTTCTATTTTTGTTTATTTTGAAACCCTAACTTTCGTTTGTATCTCTTAGATCTGTGCTTTTTTTAACGATTCGAGTCTGTTTCTTTCTATGTTTTACACTATTCTCAAACCTCTTTTGCAAAAATCATCGATTGCGAGTTGTTTTACTTTCTTTTAAAAGTTAGGGTTTTTGGAACTTTTTCTACACTCTGTTTAAATCGATTCTTTGTGTTTAAACTTCTTTCCTTTGCCTATCTCGACTGATTCTGTATTTGTTTCCTTTTTCAACTCGTCTACGTTGAAACTCCAGTTCTTGGTCTTAACCCTGGGTTCTTAGTGTGTATTTGATGATTTGTTCGCCTAATCTATATGCTTGCTTGTTTCTCATAAATCCTTGAGTCTTGTGTGATTTTTACCCTACTATCCCATTAGGGTTTCTAATTTCTACTTCTTCCGCCTATACTATGTTTATTCTGTTTACTCCTCTAATTAGTGCTATGTTCTGTACGAATCCCTGATTTTGTGTGTTTTTTACCCTAATGTGCTATTAGGGTTTCTGATTTTACCTCTTCTTGCCTATTGTGTGTTTATTTTGTTTGTTCGTAGAAATTTATGGTAATTTCCCCTAAAATCAGTACTATTGTCCATCAAAATCCTTGATTCCCTATGATTAATATCCTTCTAATATCTTGTGATATTCTATACTGATTTTCAACCTCTCAGTGATTTTTCTTGCCTTATTTTATGGTCGATTATGTTGTCAACTGACTCTTATGTTATTTCCTTAATTGGAATATTATGTACATGGCCTTAATTTCATGTTCTATACTTGCACTATGCTAAAATTATTTCGTTATGTGTTATATTCCATGTCCTATGTGATCTCTTTCCTTATCTGTCTTTACCATTTGAAATTAACTCCCTTAATTACGGGAGTACTTCTACAAAATTTATACTAATTGATACCTAGTTCCATAACTACTGCTTGACTTTGATTTTTACCTTATTATTCTGCCTAGTTTCAGACTATATATAGGCTCTCTTATTAACACACACAACACGAACACTAGGGTTTAAAAACTATCTCTCAAACTTAAAAATTTCTGCTCTCTCTCTTGTGCTACTTGCTACTACTCTAAGTTAGCCGGCTGCAAGCCAAGGCTAACCATTTGTGTTCTCTTGTTCTTTCACTCTGTGTACTATCCACTTCAGTGGTATGTCTTAGTTTCAATTCAATGTCCCAACAACAATATGATTCTTTTATTGTTTCAGTTCTTCTTGTTTTTGGTTTGCTTCTATTTGTGCTTCTATTGTGTAACTTGTAGCTGAGGGTTACATTGTTAGCATGTTATCATGTCTTCCCCTCCGCTTGAGATCAGTATATTTTCCCTTTTGTTTGTTTATGAGCATGTCTACACTAATCATCTTTTACTTGTTATATGTTTACCACCATGGATCTCCCAAATCCCTACCCCCTTGCATGTGGATCTTGTTCTTTATGTCTGATTCTGTGGCTATGTCTAGCTAACTACTTCTGGGCATGACTATGCTATTTCCCAGGTCTTTGCTTAATTATGTGTCCTATGTATTCCTAAACTCCCTTGACCCTTGTGTATGACTATTGAGTTTACTTGGTTATGTGAATTGTCTATGTGCAAACCTGTCCTAAGGTGTTTGGACTTCTATTCATCTCTTCAACCCTTTTCTTTAAACAATCTCTATTGCTTTACTAAACTACTTTAAAACAGGCCCTCTTTTATACAGTTTTTTTTCACTAAAATCACTTTCACTCTACTCTTAGTCAATAAGTTCTACCCCCTCCAGTATGTGTACTACCTTAGGATCCTCGTGAGAACCCTCTTAACTCTGACATACTGAGGTTGGCCCTTCCACGCTGCACTTGTTCAATTCTTGGTTACTAAGTCTAGGTGTAAGCATTGCCCGGGATCCTTGAGATCCTTAGAGAACTTTGATGTACCTAGACTCTTTATTTGTCTATGGAACTGAGGCATATGAGGCCATTGGAGTCTTTGAGAAATCTGGGTCTGATTGAAGGCTCCCTATAGATAAGCTTCTTGATTTTCTATTTTTTACTTATGTAATTCATTCATTGGCCTGTAATAATTTATAAACAGATATTGGGGTATATAGTGGACAGGCTGGGTAGATACATGTTTTATGGGGTAATTCGAGTAGAAATCATGCTCAGAGGACTTTGCTTTTAAATCTGTTTGCTCTACTAAGTAGAAATCATGCTCCTAGGACTTCATGTTTAAATCTGATTGTTTCTCCAATAGAAATCATGCTCTTAGGACTTCCTGCTTAAATTCGAGTGCCTCACCAAGTAGAAACTATGTCTATAAGGTTTTATATTCTGTCATGTTTAGAAATCATGCTTATAGGTTCCAAACAATCATGTCTTAAAATCAGTTTAATAATAAATGTCATGCCTATAGGACCTGGTCCAAATTTAGTTACAACGAGTATTTATGTATGTTTCCATACCTGCAAATTGTTAAAATCAGTGTTATGCTTAGATATCATGCCTATAGGGAGCCATACTCGAAATTCTATCTGTTAATCTAATTTAGTCTAATAAATCGACTTGATCAAGCCTAGCTCATTTTCTGAATTGGTTTATTGAAGTATTAAGTATTTCCTAAAACAAGTTCTTTCAAACTGCCTCAATCTCATTAGATATCATGCCTATAGTTATTAAAGGAATCCATTTCAAAACCTGATTTTTTTCTTCATTAATATAGACATCAGTATTCTTCGTATAGGCAAGCCTTTAGGGCGTTTTCAAAACTGCATCTCTGAAACTGTCTCTATTGCTTAATGTTTTCTGATCCTAACAGGCTTTAAAAAAGAGTCCATAGGCAACTGCTAGGGTATAATTTCTGAGTCTAAGAGAGGTTATTTGTCTTCTGCATATTCACTGAGATATCCTGCTTTAGGACATTGTCTAATAAAAGGCATTAACTGTGGTTGAGTCGTGCTGCTTATATGTTTGTTTTAAGAAGGAAGCTCTGCGACCCTAATTGCTCCTTTTGTATGTTGAAAGTCCTAAGTGTTTTTTATTGTTGCCTTAGAATTTTCGCCTTTTAAAACCTTAGGGGGGTACGTCTAGAACCACCTATAGGTAGAGGTCCTAACTCCCTCCAAGAACATTAAGAAGGGACGGGTAGCGTCATGCAATAGAAATCGTTGACCAAACACTCGATTTGCATGACCAATAAGGGGATGAGAAGGGTAGATATAGGATATGATGACTACACACTAATGTCATGTGTAGCCCCTCATTGAGGAGTATTTACCGGACATTGTGTGGGGTGATCCTATCGGATAACCAACCTAGGACCCATATTTACCAAATCCTTTCTTTATTTAAACCTTCGTTTTACAACTTGTCCGAACCTTTATCTTGCTACTTGAATTAATCTAACGTGCTTTACTTGCAATCTATTTAATTCAACTATTTACCTGTAATGGACTAATTTGTAAATATAAGTTCGGTCGGGATCCACAGTTGTGGACCAAGAGGGGTGCCTAACACCTTTCCGTCAAGGTTACTTCGAGCCCTTACCCTAATCTCTGGTAATGCAAACCAACCCAAGAGTTAATCACTCTAGGTGCCCTAACGCACTATAATCCGTTAGATGACAACTCTTCAAATACCCAATTCCCAAAAGGAAATGACACCCCGTGAATGTCGAAACCTGGGCTTCCCCGTCAAAAGGGAGGAAAAGGGGGCGCAAACTCATGGTGACTCTGCTGGGGATATGTTAGGCTCTTACTATAACAAACTTATCTTTCACAAAGTAGTCCAAGCATGCTTTATCCTGTACCATTCTCCCTTATTTGAATTTAACTGTCTATTTTTCAACCATTTATGATTTATTTATTGCCCAAAAACTGACTTTTCTCTTTGTT
The DNA here is from genome assembly GCF_000715075.1 of Nicotiana tabacum. Taxonomy (NCBI): domain Eukaryota; kingdom Viridiplantae; phylum Streptophyta; class Magnoliopsida; order Solanales; family Solanaceae; genus Nicotiana; species Nicotiana tabacum. The sequence continues at coordinate 128,233,682 of NC_134087.1, forward strand.
TTCTTTTTCCTGTAACTGTCTTTCAATTATTTAAATATTGTATTTATTTTTTCCTACGTGAAAATTCTTGACTACATGTTATTAATTGCTACATAAATCATGCTATGCATCATATTCCACTCGTGCGTCTCAAGTCCTATAGCCACGCTTTAATGAGTGGTTGCACTCTTCACTACCCTTAAATTCGGAAAGGCTTATTTGCGGTAAAACCAGTCGATCAGCGGTGCAGTCGAAGGGTTCCGTGCCTTCCCCCTCAAGTTGTCCGCTTGAGGGTATCAGTCTAAAACCCCATGAAACCTTACTCTATTTAAATTGTGCATGCATCATGGTCAAACCTAGTTGGATCAGTTATGTTGTCCACATAATGATCCTTTAAGATAAGCCTTATCCAAAGTCCATCGGGTTTTCCATAATCCCAACAGACGTAACCACTTTTTGTGCATTAATTTTGAGAACTAAATGCTGATATGTTGATCATAAATGTATAAATAGTCGAATTCGGTGGGGGTAAGGTCTAACCCTTTTGTTTTGCAGAAAATGAGACACGAGGTCCCCAGATTCGGTATGGTTAGCAACATCCCACCATTATCGTTAGATTGGTAGAAGGACCTTTCCTAAAGTGACAAGAAGCATGTGAAAAAGTACCTGGGTAACTTGCCTTCCTTGCTAGATATTGAACCAAACAACAAATTGATCGAGGCTGCCTCTTTATTCTGGCATAGTGAAAGAGCTGTGTTCCGTTTCGGCGACATAGAGATGACACAGCTTCTAGAATAAATAGGAGGACTTGCAGGGTTGACTTGGGACAGTCCTGGGCTTTTAGTGCCAAAAAGCCGTATGGGCAGGGGATTTTTGAAGATGATGGAGTTGAAAAAGAATGTCGACCTAGTGTGCTTGAAGGATTCCTATATACATTTTGAATATCTGTACGAGAGGTATGGATATAGCAAGTCTTTCCTCACTTACCGTGATGAGATCGCCCTCACTTCACTGGGACACACCTACCGTAGAGTGTTCACGTTCAATGTGTGCTTTCTAGTCCTGATAGTGTTCCCAATGAAAAAGGGAAGAATCCACACTAGGTTGTCCATGGTCACCAAAACTCTATGGAAGGGATTAATGGACAGACATATACCATAGTTCCCATGATCATAGTCGACATCTACAGGGCCCTAGACCGCTATCAAAGAGGGGTCAAGCATTTCGAGGGTTGTAATTTATTACTGCAGTTATGATTGTTGGAGCATCTCCAAAAGGGTCTCTATCGTCAAGAATTTCCGCAAAGGGCTTGGAACGACCAAATTGCCTTCGATCACTCTAAGCAGATGACCTACATTCTCAGCCGAATAGAGCCAGCGAATGGGTAGAGTTCTTCGATAATTTGACCGAGGGACAGGTGCAATGGATGGTTGAATGGTTCCCAACAGACGAGTTTATTATCAGGTCCAGGGATGATCCGCACTTGGTGTTGATCGGGTTGAAAGTGATATATCCATATGTCCCTATGCAAGTCATGAGGCAAGCAGGCAGAAAACAGGTTGTACCAAGGGTCACCAAGATGAGTCATTTCAGGGCGGATTTCCAAGACGACAACATCCCTTACAAGTGCCAAGCTCAGCACATGTGGCACTACAAGATCATTATGGAGAAAAGCACTATTGAGCCAGACAGATATCACGCAGGGTGCGAGCCTCTCTACCCGGCGTGGTTGGAGGACAATCTGGAAGGAATGGTGACACCGGGGACTGGTTGAGGGAACAGAATCATAGAGGGGGAAGCTGAAGCCCAAGTCAAATACAACAGGCTGCGCAAGAGGGTCCACAACTCTGAAAATGAGCATCAGGAAATACATGAGAGGAACGTAAAGTTGATCGAGGAATGAAAAGAGATGGTAGTCACTTCCAACATGAAACTAGAATATTTGGAGCGAGGAATAGTGGAACTGGAGGGAAAAGTCATAAAGAGGACTGAAAACTGCCAGAATGCTGAGGGAGCTGAGGGAGGACATCTGGCCAGAGCCTACTTGTTGCTGGGATTGCGCAATCTATGAGATCTGTATGATGGTGTCCGGAAGATCGAATCTGAGGAAGGTCCTTCTGGGACCAAATAGATTAGATTTACCTGCTTTTCCTAAAATGTAATAAGGCCAAGTGCCAGTAGCAAATTGTTTTATAACTATTTTAGTGTCGTTTTGGATTCGTCTACTTTTTATATTATGAAATAAAGCATTTATTGGCATTAAAAGTTCTCCAATTTTTTTTGTCGCTAGGCCTACACCGGGCACAACGAGGCTCCCGAATTATGATACGAGCTTACATTTCGCAATATGTGTTTAATTACTGCAAACATTTCAGAATCCTCACTAACTTGTTACTTTTTTATTTTTGCTTATTTTTATTATTATTCCCATCCACTTAGGTTGGTTCGCTCATACTGGCCTCATCAGCATATCATACCGGATCTAGAGGCCCTCCACCTCCTCCTCCTCCAAGAAACACAAAAGGCAGAGGAAAATCAAAGATGGACAACTTAAGTGGAATCCGAAAGGAAAACGTTGAGAATGCAGAGACTTTCGACGGTTGTAGTACTCCGGCCCCGAATGATCTGGTTCTGAGACTGGAACAAAAGATACTAGAATTACAAGGAGAACTCGAGCAGGTCCACAATTTGGCAAACTTGTCACTCACCCTCAATGTCCCTGATATCCATCAACAGAACGCAAAGAACCCACACCTCCTCAGAACATGCAAAACCCACATCCACAAAATCCTACCGCACCAAATCAATATGCAACTCTACCCCAAAATATCAATCCATTGCCAATAACAACTCCACCATAACATCATCATCAACCCATTCCATACCCACCAACCACTATTTACCACTCTCCCCAAAATACACCACCACTCATTCCTGATCCACAAAACTCCACCAATGACCACCACTATACCCAAGTCCCTGGAACCCATCAGAGCAACCCCATATACGTGGAGATTATACCACATTCTACCCAACCAATCTCCTGTGCACCGAAATCCTTCGAGAAGGACCTGCTCATTAAGAACATGGCCAAAGAACTCAAGAAGTTAACAAGCCGAGTTCAAGGTGTTGAAGGAGATAGAGGAATAGAAGGTTTGAACTATGAAGTCTGTGCATACAGCTCGATATGGAATTGCCAGATAGGTACAAACCTCCCAAGTTCGAAATGTTCGATGGTACAGGTGATCCCAGGGTTCACCTAAGGACCTACTGTGACAAACTTGTCGGGGTTGGAAAAGATGAAAAGATTCGGATGAAGCTCTTTATAAGGAAACTTACTGGGGACGCTTTGTCTTGGTATATCAACCAGAATTTCAAGAAATGATCCAATTGGGTAAGCATGGCATTGGATTTCATGGACCGGTTCAAGTTCAACACAAAGAATGCATCGGATGTCTTCTACATTCAGAATATCAAGAAAAAACCTACTGAGACTCTCTGCAAATATGCTACACGGTAGAGGTCGGAAGCCGCCAAGGTCAGGCCTGCATTGGATAATAAACAGATAAATAAATTCTTTGTCAGGGCACAGGATCCACAATATTATGAGAAACTGATGGTCATCGAAAATCACAAATTCTCTGATATCATCAAGCTCGGGGAAAGGATCGAGGAAGGAATCAAGAGCGGGATGGTAACGAATTTCAAGGCACTACAGGCCACAAATAAGGCACTACAATCAGGTGGCATATCGAAGAAGAGAGATGTTGGGGCAATAATAGTGGCCTGAGACCCAAAAACTCTACTCACATATCAAACACCTCCACCCACCTACCAAAAACCTCCACCCACCTACCAAACACATCCACCCACCTATCAAACACATCCACCCACGTACCAAGAATCACCACCTACAGATCAACCTTCATCTTCAAGATATTCCCAACCAGCCACTGTCCATCACACCTATAATTCCCAACCATCCCATTTCCAATCACCATAAACTCGCCAAAATTATCCAAGACAAAGACACAACTTCGACCGCATGCCACCCAGACAATACACCGCCATTGCTGAGCCCATCCACCAGTTGTATGAAAAGTTTAAGGCCGCAGGTTACGTCACTCATGTTCCCGCTGTGGCATTAGAAAATCCATCCCAATGGCTCAATCCGAACAAAACATGTGCATACCACTTCGGTATGAAAGGGCACACCACTGTTGAGTGTCAAACATTGAAGGATAAGATCTAGACACTCATTGACAATAAGGTCATACAAGCAAAGGAAGCCGCACCCAATGTCTGCAACAATCCCTTTCCTGATCATAGAGGTGACGAGGTACATGTTAAAGAAACAAATGAAGAATGGGACCTGAGGGGTCAATCGGTCTCATTCGAGAAGGCGATGACTTTAAGGTTGCAGTCACACTTACTCCTATCGTGGTTCAGACCCAGGCACCTATTGATGTTGAGGTAACTACATCAGTTCCATTCGAGGTAGAAGTAGCTCCACCCGCAGCCACCTCCGCTCTATTTGAAGTAGAAGTGATCACACCTTTTACTGTGACGGTGTCAACCACACCCCCATTCAACTCAAAAGTAATACCCTGGGATTATGTTGTCGAGGCTCGGCGAAAAAGGAAGACTAAGATAGAGGAATCTGATGTTGCACAAGGGATGACTAGAACTGGAAGAGTCTATACACCTAAATACCTGGGAGGTTCAAGTAAGGAGGCCACTACTAAGCAGCCTGTCATTGAGACCGGGCGGGATGACCTGTGGAGGAAAGTGCAGGCAAAAGAGTATTTTGTTGTTGACCATCTGAACAAAGTCCCTGCTCAGATATCTATCCTGTCATTATTACAGAATTCAGAGGCACACAAGAATGGCTTGATGAAAGTACTGAGTGAGGCTTATGTACCCAATAATATGACTGGTGGATAAATGGCCAACATGGTCGGTCAAGTGCTGGAGAGCCATAAGATTATCTTCTACGAGGATGAGCTACTGCCCAAAGGTCTGAATCACAATCGATCATTGCATATTATGGTACAATTTGAAGACAAGTTCACTGCCAGGGTCCTGGTTTATGGAGGTTCGAGTTTAAATATTTGTCCACTGGATATCCTAAAAAGGTTGGACAAAGGTTTCCATGAAATACAGACCAAAAGCATGAATGTGAAGGCTTTCGATGGGTCCCAGAGGGCCACGATCAGGGAAATCAACCTTTGCTTATAGATAGGACCAACTTGGTTCGACGTTGGATTCCAAGTGCTTGACATACCAGCCTCATATAATCTTTTTTTGGGCCGCCCATAGATCTATGCTGCTGGACCCGTGCCCTCCACATTACATCAAGCCGTAAAATTTGAATGGAACCGTCAGGAGGTAATCATTCATGGAGATGGGAGTAACGCCATCTATACTAGTCAAACCATCCCGGCCATTAGACATAGAAGAAGGCTAAGAGGGAAACCTATCATCACATCGAACGGATCAATGTCGTCGAGAAGGATAAGTGGTGGAGCAACAAAATAAAAAGCATACTAGCATGGTCCGGGTATGAACCCAGCAAAGGGTTGGGAAAGAACCTCCAAGGTATCACCAAACCAATATAGCTGAAAAATCATGATACCACCTTTGGCGTCAGATATTAGTATATGTGGCAAGAGTACAATGATTGGTCGCCTCCATGGCGTGGACCGTATTACCCGCTTGAGCAACCAATGCCACGTTTGGAATAGGCTTTCCACTAGGCCGACAAAATATGGGGAACTGCAGATAAGGAAGCACTAGCTGGTCTAAAGGATCTGTTCTTGGAAGATGAGGACATGGATTGTTGTGCCATAATTGAGGAGGAGGAGGAAGAAGAAGGCCTCACCATTCAGACTGTGGTAAAGGGAGTTATTCTAAAAAATTGGACCGCCACACCATCACGAGCTCGCCGAGTCCCTGGGTATCTTGGCAGGATTTACTTCTATAGTCGTTTTAGGAATTTAAAATTTCTTGTAGTTTCGTTTTAATCTTTACTTGTTTCAAAATAAATGCTTGATTCATCGAGCCGTTCTTTGTCTGAACAATTTCTCAAGCTTTAACCAAATGCATTTGCTCTTTATTATTCACTACTATCTTTACACTTTTTCTTTCCACAGCGCTATTATTACTTTTCCTGATGAACCAGTGACTGTGACATGTAATAAGGAAATGCAACATGAGAATACTGACTCAGAGGAAGAAGATGAGATACTTGAGGAAATTGTCAGGGAGGTTGAAAATTTTGAGAATAAGCCTAAGTCCAATCTGGACGAGACAGAAGCAGTAAATTTGGAAGACGCGGAGACCGTCAAAGAAACCCGCATTAATATTCACTTGTCTCCAACAGAAAAGGAAGAGTACATTCGATTCCTAAAAGAATATGATGACATTTTTGCATGGTCATATGATGTCATGACTAGTTTGAGCACTTCCATAGTGGCTCACAAGTTGCCTATTAATCCCATGTGTCCGCCAGTAAAATAGAAACTCAGAAAGTTCAAACCAGACATGAGCCTGAAAATCAAGGAGGAAGTTACCAAGTAGATCAAAGCTAAAGTTCTTAGGGTGGTTGAATATCCAACCCGGTTAGCTAACATTGTGCCAGTTCCGAAGAAAGATAGCAAGCTCAGAGTATGTGTTGACTATCGGGTTTTAAACAGAGCAAGTCCCAAAGATGACTTTCCACTGTCAAATATACATATCCTGATCGATAACTGCGCCAAGCATGAACTCCAATCCTTTGTATATTTCTTCGCAGGCTATCACCAGATCTGGATGGATGAAGAAGATGCCGAGAAGACAACTTTCATTATGCCTTGGGGTGTATACTATTACAAGATGATGCCATTTGGTCTGAAGAATGCTGGGGCTAATTACATGAGGGCCATGACATGCATCTTCCATGATATGATACACAACGAAATAGAGGTATATGTGGACGACGTCATTATCAAATCCAAGAGGGCTGCATATCACATAGCAGCCTTGAGGAAATTCTTCGACAGGCTCAGGAGGTACAATTTGAAGTTGAACCCCGCAAAGTGTGCGTTCGGGGTTCCCGTAGGAATATTATTGGGATTCATTGTCAGTCGCCGAGGGATCGAGCTAGATCTGACTAAAGTCAAAGCTATTCAGGAGTTACCACCACCTAAAAGCAAAAGTAATGTGATGAGCTTCCTGGGACGGCTCAATTACATCAGTCGATTCATAGCACAACCCACAGTAATATCTGAACCCATCTTCAAGATGCTGAGGAAAGATGCCGAGTCAAGTTGGGCCAAGGATTATTAGAAAGCTTTTGACAAGATCAAAGAATACATGTCTACACCACCAGTCCTGGTCCCCCCAGAACCTGGACAACCTTTGCTACTTTATCTATCCGTGGTAGATGGGGCCTTCGGATGTGTTTTGGGACAACATGATGAGACAGGAAGAAAGGAGCAAGCCATATATTACATGAGTAAGAAATTCACACCTTACGAAGCACGATATTCACTGCTTGAATGCACTTGTTGTGCTTTGACCTGGACATCCCAGAAATAGAGGCATTATTTCTGTGCCTACACTACATACCTCATATCCAGGATGGATCCTCTAAAGTACATATTTCAGAAGCCCATGCCTACTGGGAAGTTAGCTAAATGGCAGATACTATTGAGTGAGTTCGGCATCGTCTATGTAACTCAAAAAGCAGTCAAGGGACAAGCATTGGCATATCACCTCGCTGAAAATTGGGTGGGAGGAGAATACGAACCCTTGAAAACGTATTTTCCTGATGAAGAAGTATCATTCGTAGGAGAAGACTTTACTGAAGCATATGACAGTTGGATGATGTTCTTTGACGGAGCCGCAAATTTCAAAGGAGTAAGCATTGGAGCAGTTTTGGTATCAGAAATGGGTCAGAAGTATCCTGTATCTGCTAAACTTAGATTTTCCTGCACCAACAACATGGCAGAGTATAAAGCCTATATACTAGGGCTCAACATGGCAGTAGACATGAACATGTAGGAGCTGTTGGTGATCGGCGATTCAGATTTGCTCGTGCACCAGGTACAAGGAGAGTGGGCCACTAAGAATTCCAAGATATTGCCTTATTTGAACCATGTGCAGGAATTGAGAAAGAGGTTCACAAAGATAGAATTCCGACATGTGCCCAGAATTCAGAATGAGTTTGCCGACGCATTAGCCACTTTGTCATTAATGATATAACATCCAGATAAGAACTATATTGATCTCATTCCGATGGGGATCCATAATCAGCCGGCATGTGCTCATGTCGAGGAAGAAGCAGATGGAAAGCCTTGGTTCCATGACATCAAGGAGTACTTATCAAAAGGAGAATACCCGGAGCATGCAAATCTCATTTAGAAATGCACACTCTGGAGATTGTCAAATCACTTCTTCCACAACAGAGGAAACTTGTACAGAAGAACTCCGGATTTGGGTTTACTAAGGTGTGTCGACGCAAAGGAAGCTTCTAAGCTACTTGAGGATGTGCATGTTGGGACATGTGGTCCGCACATGAATGGTTTCGTTCTGGCTAAGAAAATACTCAGGGCAGGTTACTTTTGGATGATCATGGAGACGGATTATATTCAGTATGTCCGCAAATGCTTTCATTGTCAAGTGCATGCCGATATGATAAAAGTGCCGCCAAACGAGCTCAATGCAACAAGCTCACCTTGGCCATTTACCGCTTGGGGAATGGATGTTATTGGTCTGATTGAGCCCACTACTTCAAACGGACACCGGTTTATTCTGGTAGCCATTGATTACTTCACAAAATGGGTAGAAGCTGCATCTTACAAAGTTATAACCAAGAAAGTCGTCGCATATTTTGTCAAAGATCGTATTGTCTACAGATTCGGAGTTCCTGAATCCATTATTACTAACAATGCCGCCAACCTCAATAGTGATCTGATGAAAGCTACATGTGAAACTTTCAAAATCAAGCACAAGAATTCCACCGCCTACAGACCTCAGATGAATGGAGCTGTAGAAGCCGCCAACAAAAATATTAAGAAGATACTATGGAAAATGATAGAGAATCACAAGCAGTGGCATGAGAAGTTACCCTTTTCTCTGTTATTGTACTGCACCACAGTTTGCACGTCAACTAGGGCAACCCCCTACATGCTGGTTTATGGTATCGAGGTTGTCATCCCAGCCGAGGTGGAGATTCCTTCTTTAAGAGTCATACAAGAAGCTGAACTTAGCGATGAGGAATGGATAAGAAACTGCCATGAACAATTGGCCCTTATCGATCGAAAGAGGATAAACTCAGTATGCCACGGCCAACTCTATCAAAACAGAATGTCTAGAGCTTTCAACAAAAGAGTCAAACCAAGATAGTTCGCACCAGGGCAGCTAGTATTGAAGAAAATCTTCCCGCATCAAAATGAAGCCAAAGGGAAATTCTGTTCCAACTGGAAAGGTCCGTACATGTTTCACAGGATCCTGACAGGAGGAGCACTCATACTTGCAGAAATGAATGGAGAGATCTGGCCAAAACCAATCAATTCAGACGCAGTCAAGAGATACTATGCCTAGATTATTTCACATTTCTTTTCTGATATAATTGAACTACGCTTGACTTGATTCCCGTTTAAGAGGGGATACGTAGGTAGCCTTATGGGTCGGTCATATTAAAATAAAATGTTCATTTCCCCCAAAATCAGAAACTGGGGCAAAATTTTGAGGAGGATCTGTTTACCGTGAAAATGGTAACGACAATTAAATTTGTAAATGGGATTCTAAAAATACGTGATCTATTCCCGAGCTAGTTGTTAGAGCAGTTTATGCTAAAGATATGGAGTTTAAAGATTAAATGCAAGCTAAAACCATATAGTAATCGAACCGAAGGGCCTTCTGCCCGGATATAGGTCGGGTCGATGGGGGACCTCGGGGTCTAGCTCGAGCTATTGGGGATAGTCGGGGATGGAATAACAGATGAGAATATAATTAGATAAGGCTCTTTATGGCCAATACTAAGTTATATGATGAAGAACAAGTAAGAAAGCGATGAATATCAAGAAGACCTCGGGCAAGTGAGAACGAACAAGGTTAGAAAGGAAAGAGAGAAAGAGAGAGATATTATTGCACTTATGGAGAAAATGGAGCAACATCATTCCATTTTAAGGTAGTGTGAGTACCCTTTATATAGGAGGGGAACTCGGCTACAAGCATATGGGCATTAATTACAAAGTATGGAGATAGGATGGCTTGACGCGATGCCTCAGCATAGGCTCTGGATAGGTCGGCCATGTCAGACTTAGTCGTGTGCCTTGGGAGCTTCCCCCTCTGTCCTGGCTTAGATCTCCATTTTCTCTAAGTCGGGCCTCGACGAGCCCTGATATCGGGAACTCGGTTGCGGCCTCCCGTCCTCGGGGTCTCGAGGCATTCTTCTGAAATGACTTGACAGCGAGAAATCAAGTCCTCTGATTTTTCCGCATACAGATAGTCTTCGCGTTTTCCATAACGAAGTGATGGGAAATGATTATAACATTTAACTCCTCGAGCTTCTTTTAGCGACGCTATACCGTAGATGCAACTCCTAGCATAAGTTTTGTGGTAACCAGACATTCACGGGCTTGTGTATTTCGACCTCATTCAATGCACTCCCGATTCTCGCTTTCCAAGGTGAAGGTACTACCGTCGGTTCGATTTTCCATGGATGCATTAACTGCGCCCGTTGGTCAGTCTTCCAAAGCTTCGACGACCGTGTCATAACCCCCTATAAATGGGGGTGTTTTGGCGTTGTTTTTCCCTATCCCAGTGCCTTCATTGTCTTGCTCGCCTATTCCTTCTTATCATCTTCTTCTATCCTTGAACATCATGCTTGGGCTCATGGACATTTGGAGGAGCTCCCTTAGATCGCGTTGTGGACCTTTGCCGGGACTTCCCTTTGTCGAGCATAATCGCACGGTCCCACTATTGTTGTGATCGTCGATATGCTAGCCTTTGCTACTACTATTGTCCCGAGGTGATGATGGACAGGGGGTCGGTTTCCCCTTCATGTAGACAATCATTAGGATTATGCACCGCTGCTCACTCTCCTACCCAGGCCCGGTGTGACACTTCATCAGTAGGATTTTTTCTTTCCCAAGGGATAAAGTGGCACTACCGACTGTTAAGGCTGGGCCCGCTGAATCTTCAACCTTTGGCTTCGGTGGGTCATGTCTTTTTTCTCTGCCTCCTCTGCGTCCCTTCCTTTTCCTCTTCTTCATATTCTCCGGTGGGAATCCCTTGAGGGATTGAGCTAGGAACCTAGAGGAGGTGGAGGTCGAAGGAATCACCCTCAAGGGTGCGTGCTTGAGGGGGCGGCGCTCGAGGATGCTGATATCGGAGATGGATCTTTTAGGTGGATCAGGCCCTCTAGTTTCATCACATGTACATTCTTCCGTACCTCCTATAGATCTCTATATGGTTTAGTAATTCTATGTAAGGACCCCTCGAGGGCTGTTGTACACGGATCTTTATGAATATGAATATATTTCACTGATTTCTGCTTTCAATGCTTGCTTTGTAATTGCGTGTTCCCGCGCCCTTCGAGGCCTTTTGAATGTCTTCCTTTATTGTTGACCACTGTCATTTAACTTGGGCGTGAGCATTCCTTCCGGTCCTTTGCCGATCGACATAGCTCCCTTCCGAACCCATAGTCTTACCTTGGACCAATCCTGAATTGGTCTGATAGGCCTAGGCTATCGGGGCCCTTCGAGTTGTATGGAGATAATATACCGAATTCTGGGGCCTTGGGGGATGTTATCCTTAATGAAGGTCAGCTTTGGGTACCCGGGGGTCCCTTTTTGATCTTGATATAGATAGCCTTCTTAAAACGTATAGGACGAACTTCTGCTGAGGATTGCCTCTATTCAGGCACCTCCTCGAACCTTCGTGGAGCTTTCACGAACGGAGCTTCCTGTGTTTATTCCTCTTTTTAGAAAGGGAACCATGAGATCAGGTACTGCCTCGCATCGAGTGATACCGTTGAAAGCTTCCCGAAGTCCGACTTCTCTTTGACGGGGATCCTCGAGGTAGAATGCTATCTGGAGCTTGGAGATAATAAGGATGGCTCCTTGAGTCTTGGCTTTGCGTCGAAGGATGCTCTCAGGATCAGGTATCACCCCGTCGATCTGCATCAAGGCTGTAGGTTTCTCGGGGCTCACTCTGGGTAGGAGAGTCGTCGCTGCTTCTCGCATATATGTGGGGCGGTTTTGGCTTCTTTGCAATACCTCACTATTTTTAGATAGCCGCTCTTCCGCTTTGGCATAGGGTTCTTCATTTCTTCAGGTGCAAAAAGTGTTGGTGCATGCCCTTTCTTTGATTTGTTAGTTTTACCATAGTCATGGCAACCACTTCGGGGTCGGCCCAGTAGGGAGCGGGGAGTGCTGCTCCCGGTGCTCAAGAACCGCGGGAGTTCGCTCTGAAGACGGTGTCTTTGATAAGAGCGGAACATCTAGAGATGGTGAGAAAATACTGTGGATGGAGCGAGGGGATAACGCTATAGGTGCTTCCCCCGGATGAGAGTATTACGGACTCTACTGATGGATTCTTGAGCGTATATCTATATCGTTTTGCGTTTGGTCCCCTTGATAGGGTTGTGCTTGATTTTTGCTTAAAGTATCATGTTACTTTGGTGCAGGTACATCCGTCATTTTGGTGGGTGGTGCTGATGATGAGGTTCTTTGCGAAGAAGGTTGGACTTGAATTCACGCTTAACCATTTCGTCAGGCTATACCGGTCCTTTCATCACTAGGGCCTGCTGACCCTAAGGTGCCATTCGTCCACGCCTTTTGTAGTTGACGACGAAGAGGACGAGGATCGAGAGTGGGCCGATTGGTTTATCCAAGTCCGGACGGTCGACATTATCCCCGTGGAGCTTTTTCCATTTCCCGAAGGGTGGAATTATGCACGTGAGTGGAGCGTCTGGTGCTTTTTTAGATTTTGCCTATAGCAAAAATTAGTTGAGAAATAATGTTGTCTACCTTGTTGCAACAACTTCATGGATGCCGAGCGAGGTCCTTGACCTGCCCGGCTAGGTCCGGAGGCTGGTGACCCATTCGACCTGCGATGAGCGTTGGTGGCGAGCTGTGTTCCATGCCGGATGGGGAGAGAGATACCAAGGTATGTGCACATGTTGCCTTTGCCTTGGCCTTCGTATATTTGAGGTAACATTTGCCCCTTTCATTTGTACCAGATTCGCTGCTTGTAGATATCGGGCGGTTCCTTGGGATGAGGCAGTGCTCTTCCGAAGAAGGGAAGGAGTCGTCAACCTCCGAGCCGAGGGACAATGGCGATAAGAGGGATCGGCACCCGCAATGTGATGGAGCTTTTAGTGGTGCTGAATGGGCCCATGTTTTCGAGGAGAGGGCATCGTTCAAGTCTGCTGCTCCCGGAGCATCTGATTCCCAGGTGGTAGTTCCTCCGAGTGAATATGCTTTGCCCGAGGTCGGTTATTCTAGGGCCGAAGAGGAAAGATCAACAAGAGTGTATTCTGATTTCGACAAAGTCCGTCGGCTTCACTTCATGGTGAGTTTAGGCACAGTATTCCTGTATTCCGCGTCCTCCTCCCCCTATTGAGCTTTCCTTGTGTAGGCCTGCGATAGTCTTATGTCTGAGCTGCTCCGTCAAGGGGCCAGGCTTCAGAAAATTCTAGGAGAGGGCGAGTCCCTTAGGCTCCTTAGTGAGGAGAAGGAGGTCGAGTTGCTGCATTGGCGATATGAGGCGTACCGAAGCTTGAATTACGAGAGTTATTTGATGGAGCAGGTAACCTTTTGCAGCTCGCACTTTGCTCTCTTTGGCCCTTAAGTTTAACCTCTTTTTGTTATATCAGCTGCAGAAAAAGACAAAGGCTTTGGAGTATCTCAATGGCGACATCGACCACATCAAAACTGCCTGTGGTGAGCTAAGGGCTCAGGTGCAAGCTCAAGCTTTAGAGGAGACAGGCTCTTCGTCCAAGGTCCCCGCCTTCGAAGCCCAACTTCGCTTTGCTCGTGACAATGCCAAAGTTCAAGTGGATATGATTGGCAAACTTGAATCCGATCTTTCGAAGATCAGGGCTGAGATAATTGATGCTTGGGCTGAAGCTGCATTAATCCGAACCAAGGCTGATCAGGAGATGGCGATTCGTATGAAAGACGCTGCGGATGCTCAAACCAAGATACAGCAACCCCTCTATCGGGAGAAGAGGATTGAAGAATATGTTCGTTGCAGATCCCGAAGAGAGGTACTCGAGGAGATCGGTGTGAATGGCTTTGTTCTCTCGGAGGAATTGGCTCGAGCAAGGGCGAACGAGTGTGACGCGCGGTCACTTCTTGCTGATGGGGAGAAGAGCGAACCCAGCAAGCTATAGCCTTTTGGAGCGAAGCATAGATTTTGCCATTTCGTCGCTTTGTTTTCTGCTTTGTATTTGATTCTTGTAGAGCATGTTTGTAGATAAAGAGCGCGCCTTTTTAGCGTATGTAAGATAAGAGGAAACTTGAAGCTTTAATTCTTCTGCATCTTTTTTTGTATTGCATTTGACCAGGCAGGCTTGTTTTAGAGTTTGGCGGGATCCTCATAGGTCCAGAACTAATCAGGTAGGCCCGGAGGCTTTTAAGTACAATCCTTGACGTGAGTAGGCGTCGGGGCCTCCGTGTTTTGACCAGTTGTTTAGGCTTAGTCTTCGAGTCAGGCCTTGACTCGAGCTTTCTTGCCTTTAAATCATCTATGCTCGTGCGTGCAGGTAGTAATGGTTCCCATTTCTTGCCCTTGGGCATATTGTAGTTTAACCATTTCGGGTCCAGTCTCCGAGTCGCAATGCGATTCGAGCTTCAATTGACCCTCAAGTTTTATCCTGCATGCATGGGCGGACGGCGATGGCCTTTTGTGCTTTGGGTCGAAGTGACCTTACAGGTGGGTGGCTCGAAGCCTCACTCGGCTGGCGATAGTGGCATTTATGTCGTGCCCTTAGGCATATTGTAGTTTAACCATTTCGGGTCCAATCTCCGAGTCGCATTGCAATTCGAGCTTCAATTGACCCTCAGGTTCTTTCCTGCCTACATGGGTGGGCAACGATGGCCTTTTGTGCTTTGGGTCTAAGTGACCTTACAGGTGGGTGGCCCGGAGGCTCGCATAGTTAACTATTTTAGATCCGGTCTCCGAATCGAGTTGCGATTCAAGCTCATTTTAATCCTCAAGTAAATTTTTTAGCTGGCGACAATGGCTCTTACGCTGTTTGGTCGTAGAGACCTTTTAATATGTGGCCCAGAGGCTTGCTTAGCTAGCAACAATGGCTCTTATGCTATTTTTGCCCGTGGGCTTTTTTGTAGGCTTTGTTTTCTGCTCGTTAAGGTCTTTTGAAATAGTTTTGCCTGACCCGTCGTCGGTTCTAGAAGAACATTGATTTCAAGTCGTTATCGGTGATGTTTCGAGCACCTCAGAAGGTTCATAGCTCGTAAGCTGAGTAGGTCGAAGCCTTTTTGATTTGGAGCTGACATGGTCGAAGCTCGTTTTTGCCTATTGCGGAAGCATGTTTTAACCAGTCCTTTCCGAAGTATATTCAAAGTAGTGGCCTACAATTTTGTTTAGCGATGGTCAGGCGTCCTATAGTCGCGTTAGTTTGGCTCTATCAGCCATTTGATTGTAGTCATATGTGTTTGGCTGTAGCCATTTTTTATCCCGAGTGACAGGTTAGGCATCTACATCGAGGGTATGCCCTTTCGGGATTCTTACAAATGTGATGTATAGCCTAAACTTTAGGATTTGCATGCCTGTTGAGGTCTTACAGTTTGTCATGCCTGTTGAGGTCTTATAGTTTGTCATGCTAATTGAGGTCTTACAGTTTGTTATGCTTGTTGAGGTCTTATAGTCTTTGTAATATTGAATAGATCCGGTTACGCCGAGTCTGCCCGCTAGGGGTCTGACAGTTTCGGGTTTTCCAGTGCATGGCGATTGGCGATGAATGCCAGTCTCCGAGTCATCGAATTTGTTTAAGTGTGAAGACCGCTTTTTGTGATCTCGGAGTTCCTTGTAGGGGCTGTATGAGCCCGGAGTTCCGACCTTGGGGTTGTGCGGGTGCTGAATTGTTGATGCTAAGTCTCCGGGGTATCTCGGGATGTTTTTGGTGGAGAGGTTTCTTCCAGGAATACACTGTGATTTCCTTGCTTGGAGAATGGGATGCTGAAAGACATTCTTCGATCCATTGCCGCAATATATATTATTGTGTGGAGTCAACCTATATCAGATCGAAGTCGCTCGGAGGTTTGTCTTGCCTGAAATTTTTTTGTGATTTCAGAGCCTCGACACCGAGGCAGTCAAGGCGTTTCGAACTATTGGCATCTGTTCCCGAGTTTTCAGGACGTTTCTGGTGAAAGAACTTGTTACCCTACTCTGAGAAGGAGTCTCCACCCCTTTTTTGACAAAAGGCATTTTTTGATTGCTCGGGAAATAGTACATGTTTTTACCGACGGGGCCTGATTATATCGGTTGTTTGGTCCGATACATCATTTTCCTACAGGAGACCTCATTTGGCATTTTTTAAAACTCCTACGAGCGGGCAGCTTTCCGGGAGAAATGCCCCTCGCCTATTCAAAAATCGGCCACAGGGCCGCAGGGATAGTCTTGAATATTTCTTACGGAGTTCCCCCATAAGTGGCTCACAGACGTTGCCTCGTTTAAAACCTTGCCTGTAAGAACCCTTCTTCTGGGATAAAAACTCGGTCAAAGGAAAAAAGTGCAACGGGTGTGCCTTTGGGTCCTGGAGGTCTCGCAATAGCACGATCGTCCCGGCAGCTCTGGTTGGGTGCCTGCACGAAGGTTAATTTCGAATTTGAAATAATAAAAAAGAATGGCCGCACCTTGAAACAAGATATGTCAGCTATGCCTTGGGATTGGTCTATTATAACTGCCCGGGGGCGGAGATGCGACGTGGATCTCTACTTCGTTTTGTCAAGTTCGACTGGGGGCGAGACCTGGTTTGCTCGTTGTTTTATTCGGGGGTGGAGGCAGGAGCGTTGGTACCACATCATGCATAGCAAACATTTCCCTTGCCGCGTGTTGTTCCCCGTAGACGGTTTTGATCCCGTCCTTTGTCGGGAATTTTATCACCTGGTGGAGGGTGGATGGTACTGCTCTCATGCAGTGTATTCAAGGCTGTCCAAATAAGGTGTTATACCTCATATCTCCTTCGAGGACATCAAACAAGGCGTTATACCTCATATCTCCCTCGATGACATGGAATTTGGTGTCTTGGGGTTGTGCCGGCCACGATAACTGGGAGGATGATTTCTCCTTTCATCGTTTTGCTAGCCATGTTGTTCTATCACCCTCGACCTGATGATATTGGCCGAGCTACCTGGATCCACGAGTACACGTTTTATCTGAAAAGAATTTACAAGAAAGGAGATTACTAGGGCGTCGTTATGGGGTTGAGATAGGGCCTCGGCGTCTTCTTCGCGGAATGTGAGGGCGTCTTCGGGGATATATCCCCGAGTCTGTTTTTCTCTGATGATGAATATTTTTGTTCTTCTCATTACGGGTTCCTGCGGGACATCGGCGCCCCCTATGATCATGTGGATGACATGTTGTGGCTCCTTTGCCTCGTTTTTCTTGGTTGCCTCCCTCTCTCGGAATTGATTTTTGGCCCGATCACTGAGAAATTCCCGAAGGTGCCCTTTGTTGAGCAGTCGAGCCACTTCCTCTCATAGCGGATGGCAATCATCGGTCCTGTGACCATGCGTGTTGTGGAACTCGCACACCAAGTTGTAATTTCTCTGCGAAGGGTCTGACTGTATCGGTTTGGGCCATTTGGCATCTCTGATCTTGGTGATAGCGAACACGATGTCTGAAACATCGACGCAGAAGTTGTATTCCGATAAGTGGGGAGAGTTTGTTGGCGCTATGTTTTGATCAAACCTGGTTCTGCTGATGAGCCCTCGAGGGTCCTATCCTCGATCTATCCTCCGATCATTGTGAGGTAGGTTGCGCCTTGGGGCATTCCTTCTTTCTTCGAGGTATGGTTGATACCTTTCTTTGTTTGGTTTCGATTCTTTTACCAGGAGTCAGTTTGGGTACACTGAGCCCGAAGGGGCTCCCAGTTGGTCGTCCTCGGCCTTGATCTTCGACTGGTACTGGTTGTGGACGTCCGACCAGGTCATGGCTAGATATTCGATCAGGTTCTGCTTCAGCTGTTTCGAAGCCACCGAGCTTCGTTCGTTCAGGCCTTGGGTGAAGGACTGTACTGCCCAGTTGTTGGAGACTGGCGGCAGCTCTATCCGTTCCATCTAGAAGAGGGACACGAATTCCTACAGCATCTCGTTCTCTCCCTGCTTGATTTTGAAAACGTCATACTTCCTCGTTGCTACCTTGATGGCTCTAGCATGTGCTTTTACGAAGGAGTCTGCTAACATGGCAATTGAATATATGGAGTTGGGAGCCAAGTTGTGATACCACATCATGGCCCCCTTCGAAAGTGTTTCTCTGAATTTTTTGAGCAACACGGACTCGATCTCATCATTCTTTATATCGTTTCCTTTTACTGTGCAGGTATAGGAAGTAACGTGTTCATTGGGATCTGTGTTACCATTGTACTTAGGGAGTTCCGGCATTCTAAAATTTTTAGGAATGGGCTTCGGGGTCACTTTCTCGAGGAATGGCCTCTGTATTAACTTCTTCGAATCCAAAACTTTTAGGATCGGGGGTGCTCCCGGGATCTGATCCACCCTAGAGTTGCAGGTCTCGACCTTTTTATCGTTGGCTGCAATCATTTTCTCACCTGATTCGATCCTTTTGGTGAGGTCCTCGAGCATCTTCACTATGGTGGGGTCAGCCACTGACCCGTTGTTGCTTGATCTTTCAGGTACTTGCTCGGCGGGGGGAGCTATCTCTGGTGCCGCTGTGCTGGGGGGTCTCAAATGGCTTTGCAACTAAGCAATGGCCAGTTGTTGTGCCTGCAACATTTCAAAAATAACATGAAGACTAAGTTCATGTTCTTCCCAAGCCGGGGTTTTTTGAGCTTTCTGACGGTCGTTGTGTCGTATGCTCCTGTTGGTGTGAGAAGTTTCGTTAACTTACTGTGCGTCCTGTGATGGTGCTCCGGTGACTGGATAGCCATGCCATTTTCCCCGTGATTTTCGAGGTTGTCGTTCTCGAGTCCGTTTACCGAGCCAGACATTTTGACCTGAAATCAAAGGATCTTGGACAAGAAAATGTGTGAAAGATAATGTGCGTTTGTGCAATGAAACCAGCAAGGAAATAATCACTATTATTTTTAGCCCCACGGTGGGCGCCAAACTATTTACCGTGAAAATGGTAACGACAATTAAATTTGTAAATGAGATTCTAAAAATACGTGATCTATTCTCGAGTTAGTTGTTAGAGCAGTTGATGCTAATGATATGGAGTTTAAAAATTAAATGCAAGCTAAAATGAGATAGTAATCGAACCGAAGGGCCTTCTGCTCGGATATAGGTCGGGTCGATGAGGGACCTCGGGGTCGAGCTCGAGCTATCAGGGATAGTCGGGGATGGGATAACAGTTGAGGATATAATTAGATAAGCCTCTTTATGGCCAATACTAAGTTATATGATGAAGAATAAGTAAGAAAGCGATAAATATCAAGGTGACCTCGGGCCAGTGAGAACGAACAAGTTTAGAAAGGAAAGAGAGAGAGAGAGAGAGATATTATTGCACTTATAGAGAAAATGGAGCAATATCAGTCCGTTACAAGGTAGTGTGAGTCCCCTTTATATAGGAGGGGAACTCAGCTACAAGCACATGGGCATTAATTACAAAGTATGGAAATAGGATGGCTTGACACGAAGCCTCAGCATAGGCTTTGGATAGGCTGGCCCTGTCAAACTTAGCTGTATGCCTTGGGAGCTTCCCCCTCTATCCTGGCTTCGATCTACGTTTTCTCTGAGTCGGGCCTCGATGAGCCCCGAGGTTTGGAAATCAGTCGTTGCCTCCCATCCTCGGGGTCTCAAGGCGTTCTTCCAAAATGACTTGACAGCGAGAAATCAAGTCCTCTAATTTTGCCGTGTACAGGGTCCTCAAAATTCCGGAGCAAGTCCAGCCAGCACCATCACATGCCAGGAAGTCAGTAATCAGTCAAGAATTGGGGTAGAATTTTGAGAAGGATTCTTAAAATTCCGAAGAAGATTCAGCAGGGTCTGTCATCCGCAAATGGTTAAAAATCATCGACCAAACTGGGGCAAAATTTTGAGGAGGACCCTCAAAATTCCAACATAAGAGAGATGCAATGCCTTTGAAATGTGTCACAGTCGCTAGCTTATCAAAAATTACTTGATATAAAAATACGCTTCCAAAATGATTCTATTTTATCAATGATTGCGTATTTTTCGAAAATCCTATTTCCATAACAGTCAGGTGCTAACTAGGGGAACTCGAAGGGGGCTTCCAGAGCAGAGCAGAGCAAGGCCTGCAGACGAAGTAAGAACCAACCTCCCCTCATAAAACTTACGATTTTTCTTTGAACGCAGGCACATTTGACGTAACAGTAGCATTCGCGAAACTTGTATGCACAAAGCAAATTCACCATCCATCCGACCATCAAACACTGAATATATCTCCAGTTAAGACATACCCTACCCTTATCTACTATTTGCTCTTTGCATGAGTCTAATCCTTGACTCCATATTTGCATGAGTCTAATCTCTGACTCCACGTTTGCAATAGTCTAATCCTTGACTCCATATTTGCATGAGTCTAACCCTTGACTTTATATTTGTATGAGTCTAATCTCTGACTCCATATTCACATGAGTCTAATCTCTGACTCCACGTTTGCATGAGTTTAATCCTTGACTCCATATTTGCATGAGTCTAATCTCTGACTCCATGTTTCCATGAGTCTAATCCTTGACTCCATACTTGCATGCGTCTAATATCTGACTCCATATCTGTATAAGGCTAAGCATTGCCTTCCATTTGCATGGGACTAAGCCCTATCCCGAATCTTGCATGAGGTAAAGCTCTACCTCCATATCTGCATAAGGCTAAGCATTGCCTTCCATCTACATGGGACTAAGCCTTGTCCCGAATCATGTATGAGGTTAGGTTCTACCTCCATATCTGCATAAGGCTAAGCATTGCCTTCTCTTTGCATGAGGTTAAGCTCTACCTCCATATTTGCATAAGGCTAAGCACTGCCTTCTCTTTGCATGAGACTAAGCTCTGTCTCCAATCTTGCATAAGTCTAATTCCTTGCCTTCCCATTTGCATAAGGCTAATCTTTGCCTCCCCACTCGCACGGGACTAAGCATTGTCCCTCTTTGCACAAATATTGCTTTACTTCTACTACTATCTACTTGCTTTTCAATCAGGCTAATCTCTGCCCTCTATTTCACAAGACTAAGCCTTGTCTTGTTACATCATATTATTGCATATCATGGGCTGAAACATCGTCAATCTATCCGAAGGTGTCATAGTCTAAAGGCATCATTCTCATAGCCGGAAGACACCATTCCCTGGCCTGAGGATCTCTCAAACTTGCATATCATTATTCAAAGGCGTCATGGTTCGGAGGCACCATTTTCATAGCCCGAGAACACCATTTCATGGCATATGAATCCCTCACTAAATAATTCATGGCCCAGGACATCATGGTCCAGGGATGTCATCTTTAACCGTCCGAAGACAACCTTTATGGTCCGAAAGGAGTTTGCATCATGTTTAGGTTTTCGCATATACGTTTGTAGCATCCTTTATCTGCAAGTAACCCGTAAGCAACCGCTATCCTAGAAGGAGCAATCTCGCTCTAGTTCCCTCCAACCGTCCCGAGCCTCAACCACTCATCATAGCCGCTTCCGCATCTCGTATCCGTTCTTGCAATAATTTCATCGGCCTACTCCGCGGGTGAATTCAGAACTACACATGGCATGATTCCTGTAAAACTAGGGATATGTAGACAACTCGAAAACCGGAGTCCGGACTCCGTCTTTCAAAACATCCCATCCTGTCAAAATTGGCCATCATTTGGTTACCCAAAAACTCTTTCATCCTTCCCGGGTAAAGAAGGGCAGTTGTTGATACCCAATTTTTCCCATATATTTTTAAATATGCATAAATGCCTTCAAAATAGCATATATATGCATATATAAGCATGCACAAGGTTTTTATAATTTTTCCCATAATTTCAAGGATTTAAAATGATTTATTTTCTTTCCTTTTATTCATAAAATCCCCAATAATTATTTCCCAAATTATTGTTACGATAATTTATTCATTTAATATCTATAATTATGCCAAAATATGGTTAATATATTTTTTATGCATTTTTATAATTGCATTTGGTATTTTTTAAGCTAAATTGCATATAATTGCAATGTTAGCCCATTTAGTGTATAATTACATTTTTATATGCGTAAAATAGGTCCCTATTTTTTAAAAATGAAAATTATATATTTTAAATCATTTTGGCACATCAAATTATTTTCCAAAAATTACTTATTATTTTTTTTATAAATTAAATAAGCAAAAGTGGCTATTTAAATTATAGCCAGATTTGGCTTTCAATTGTAGCCCAAATTGAAACAACTCCCCAACCCAATTTCATACCCAATTAACTCGACCCAGACCCCATATACACCTACCCAAACCCGGAACCCATCTATCCGGTCAAATCCTGACCATTGATCTCCTAGATCAACGGTCCACATGACCCCTTTCCTTTTTTAATTCCTAAGACCACCCTAACCCTAGACATTCTTCACAGCCCGTCGCCTTCAGATGCTCTCGTCTCCTTTATTCTCTCAACCTAACCCTAATCCCTCTTCAACCGCCGTCTCCTTCTCCGGTCCTCTCCGGTGACCACCTTTCAACCCCAAGCCTTCAATGGTTCCTCTATCGCCTCACTCATCATCTCTGAGGCCTTCAAGGTCCCTGGGCCATGCCGACTTGTATCTAGGGTTATTGTTCTAGCAGTTCATGGATTCTCCGGTGTGATTTTGAGCAAAATCATGCTATATTTGTTACGATCTTTGAAGTTCATAGCAGGTTCTTCCGTTTCTATTTGGCTTTCTTTTGAAACCCTAACTTTCGTTTGTATCTCTTAGATCTATGCTATTTTTAACGATTCGAGTCTGTTTCTTTCTATGTTTTACACTATTCTCAAACCTCTTTTGCAAAAATCATCGATTACGAGTTGTTTTACTTTCTTTTAAAAGTTAGGGTTTTCGGAACTTTTTCTACACTCTGTTTAAATCGATTCTTCGTGTTTAAACTTCTTTCCTTTGA
Organism: Nicotiana tabacum; assembly: GCF_000715075.1. Classification (NCBI taxonomy): domain Eukaryota; kingdom Viridiplantae; phylum Streptophyta; class Magnoliopsida; order Solanales; family Solanaceae; genus Nicotiana; species Nicotiana tabacum. Next base: position 128,256,928 of record NC_134087.1, read on the forward strand.
ATATCTCGACTGATTCTGTGTTTTTTTCCTTTTTCAACTTGTTTACGTTTAAAACCTCAGTTCTTGGTCTTAACCTTGGGTTCTTAGTCTGTATTTGATGATTCGTTCGTCTAATCTATATGCTTGCTTGTTTCTCATGAATCCCTAAGTCTTGTGTGATTTTTACCCTACTATGCCCATTAGGGTTTCTAATTTCTGCTTCTTCCGCCTATACTATGTTTATTCTGTTAACTCCTCTAATCAGTGCTATGTTCTATACGAATCCCTGATTTTGTATGTTTTTTACCCTACTGTGCTACTAGGACTTTTGTTTTTACCTCTTCTTGCCTATTGTGTGTTTATTCTATTTGTTCATAGAAATTTATGGTAATTTCCCCTAAAATCAGTACTATTGTCCATCGGAATCCTTGATTCCCTATGATTAATATCCTTCTAATCTCTTGTGATATTCTATACTGATTTTCAACCTCTCAGTCATTTTTCTTGCCTTATTTTATGGTCGATTATGCTATCAACTGACTCTTATGTTATTTCCTTAATTGGAATATTATGTACCTGGCCTTAATTGCATGTTCTATACTTGCACTATGCTGAAATTATTTTCTTATGTGTTATATTCCATATCTTATGTGATCTCTTTCCTTATTTGTCTTTACCATTTGAAATTAACTCCCTTAATTAAGGGAGTACTTCTACTAAATTTATACTAATTGATACCGAGTTCCATAACTACTGCTTGACTTTGATTCTTACCTTATTATTTTGCCTAGTTTCAGAATATATATATATATAGGCTCTCTCATTAACACACACAACACGAACACTGGGGTTCAAAAACTATCTCTCGAACTTAAAAATTCCTGCTCTCTCTCTCTCTCTTGTGCTACCTGCTGTCGCGCCCCCTTTTTCTCGCGAAATCGGGTTTATGACATTTGGGAGGACAACTCGTTCCCTTTTGGGAATTGGGTTTTTTGATTTGAAGAGTCCCCACCTAATGATTAAGTGCATTAGAACACTAGGAAGAATTTGTTTAGAAAAACCAGAGTTTGGGTAAGGGCTAGAAATTATCTCGAGGGAAGGTGTTAGGCACCCCTCAAGATCCACTAGTGTGGTTCCCGGCCATGCTACAATTGTGACTTAAGTACAAACAATAAATAAGCAATTAAGGGTTTCAAATATGAGGGGTTGTCACATTGTGATTGCAAATAAGTTAAAGTTTAAAGAAACAAGAAAGTTAAAATTTGAGAAAAAGGAGTTTGAAATTGAAAGTAATAAAATAAACAAGTAAAGGGAAGGGGGTCCTAGGTTTATAAATAATATGGATCACATCAATGCAATACCCGGTAATCACTCCTCAAAAGAGGGGTTACACGTGGTATTAGCGCACTGGTCATCATATCCATATCTACCCTTTCCCACCCCGTTGAGGTATTAAAACGCGGAATGGTTTCGTTTACTTATTGCATGCTAGTACCCGCCCCAATCCTATCAGTCCCGGAGGCATTTGGGACTACTAGTCCTAAAGGGAAGGGAGATTTGGGCTTTGTATGGTTTAAAAGGATAAAATTCTAAAGCGACAAACAAAAACACATAAGGCAGATATGGGAAACACATAACAATTTAAGAGGCTCAGATGGGCCTCCTCACTTAAAGACAGATTGTTTAGCATGTCTTGCAGATACTGGTTATGGTCTGAATTAAACTTAAACGTAAAGGAGGCAGACTGGTCTATTATGCATTTCAGATAAGAACCGGGATCAGACCTGCCTGTTGGTTGGAATTAATAGAGTCTGATTAAATTAGCTAATTTTACCTTATAGCCTGCCTAAGTGAAACCTACAGGCATGACATCTAATAATGCAGAAGTGTACTGATTTTTACAAGAAGAAGGCCTGTTGATTATAGAAAACATAAGTTCTGCAGATATTGAGTAACGTTACTACTGATTTTAGACTTGTAAACGATTCAGATCAGTTGGTTACTCCTATAGACATGCTTTCTAATAGTTATTGAGTTTAACCTTTACGAAAATGCAGAAATCCTATAGGCATGGTATTTAAAACGCTGATTTTTATTATTTAAGCCTATAAATGCATTTGCCTAGTGATAGATGCATATGCATAATTCAGGAAACTTTATAGACATGTTCTCTATGTGATAGGCAAAAACACAGAAACCTATAGACATGGTCTCTACGTATGAAATACAGAAGCTATAAACATGGTATCTATGTATGAAATGCAGAGGCTATAGACATGGTATCTATGTATGAAATGCAGAACCTATAGACATGGTTTCTATATGAAAAACGCAGAAGTGCAAGACTTGTAAACATGATTTCTATATGAAAAATGCAGAAGTGAAAACAGGACATGATTGCAGCAGTAAATACCTATGAACATTATATCTACCCTTGTGCATACATGAGTGACCCTCCCCTTTTCACTAAAACCCCATAAGTTATTACAAATTATTATAGCCCAGAATGAATAAAGAAAGTAAAATAAAATTACATCAGAAAGCTAAAAATCCCAACCAAGGAGAGCCTGATTCGGACTTCTGTCTGAAGCATGAAGTAAACCAACTCCAAAGATCAAATTCCAAAGCCTTTCTCCTATTTGGGATGTGTCAGAGTTCCCTAAGAGTCTCAAGTGGACTCCGGGCAGTGCTTACACCCAAATATATTGCAGAATTGGATTATAGTGTAGTGTGGAAGGGCCAGCCCTCAAATGTACAAGTTCAGAGGGAGCTCAAGGACCTAAAGCAAGGCTCATAGGAGGGGGGCAGAACTTAGAATCTAAGAGAGAGTGAAAGTGCATAGAGGGGATTTTGGGGAAAGCCAAGACAGGCTGATGGTCATACCCAGCAATTGGAAGTGCTGGCATACTCCAACCAGTGTTAGTCACATTGTTTGGGAGTTAGGATCCATTAAAGGATCATGTCCAGACATGAGCAACAATTTGGATGTTGCCATGCTTTGAACTTTAACTCAAACACATAGAAGGGAATAAGGGTATGGGGAATTCACACAGCAACAGATGCAAAGAGACAGCATATTCAATACAGAACATAAACAGCAAAGTAGAGAAGATTGTTTAAACTGTAAAGCAAACACATAGGGATGAAGCTGAAAGTTAAATTAGAACATACTAGTTTCAGGGAAATATGAAGAGAAGAGCAGTAGTAAAGCCAAATTGCAAACACACAGCCAGAAGAGAGTAGAGTGTTGAATTAAGAATGTAGGAGTATTGAAATTAAAAGTGTTGCTAGAGTATTGAACTCAACGTCTTAAAGAGTATTAAATTGGAAGTGTGTAAAAGTGCAGAAGGGCCATGCCCTTTATAGTGCAGAAAGCAAGTAAGAAAAGGTAAGAAAATAGTTTCAAAATCAATCACATAAGGTCTCCCTTCAATTAAGGGATTTTGATTTCAAATGGGCAAGATAATTAAGGAAAGAGTTTGATCAAAATCTTTTCCAACGTAGCACGAGAAGGGTAAATACACAGAAGTTATTTAAGGCAAAAGTCCAGTAGTACATGGTTTGTGCAAATAAGGAAAGGTGATCACTCAACAGCCAGTAAAATCAAAATTGCAGGCTTTGTTTGAATGAACCAAGTCAGGAAAAATGAGGAAAGGGCTTTACTTAAGGAAAATTAGTAACAATCAATCAAACATTATTAAGAGGAATTCTGAATCAATCACAAGTTGACAAAACCTTTTGAAGGCAAAATTCCACATATATAAAGCATACAGACATATCGAACAAGAAAGAACTATCATGCAAAAAAAGCCTAGTATAGAAGAGTTCTGGGTCATAACAAAGAGGCTCAAATCCAGTACATAGACTCAGAATGAGTTTGACAGTGTCCAGGGTCCCAAATAGAACCCTAGTCCAAAACACAAGATCAAACTCGCCAAAAAACCCCCAAATCCCAGGGTTTTCAACTTGAGTTAGATACAGAGAAGAGAAGACAAAAATAACTGAAACAGACTTAGAGGTCTCTTTTAGGGATTCATGTGAAAACAAACAGATAAAATAGCAGGTTCAAGGCAAATAGAATGAAGAACTGATTTAAAGCATAAAGAACACATTTTAAGAAAGCTGGGAACTTAAACAAGTTTTAGAAGAGAAACGAGATAGTATAGCACTTAAGAGAACAGTAGAGGAAACATGTTTAACAAAGAACTCAAACAAAATCCAAAAGAAGGAAACTAAAGACCTAAAAGTTTAGTAGAATATACAGTAAAGTAACATAGGGGTAAACGGACACATAAGATAAACATGTGAAAGCACGATATAGAAACCAGTAGAAGAAAAAATGGAGCACAATAGAAGGACATGCAAAATAAGGCAAACATAAGAACATAGGAGAAGGACATGCGAGGTAGAAAAGAGAACATAAAAATATAGCATAGACAGATCCACACAAAGAGAAGAAGAAGAAGAAGAGTCAGAAAAATATTTTAAAACCTTTTCAGAGACCCTAAATCGAAGAGAAGTAATTTTTTAAAGAAAATTAAGGAAAATGTTTAAGAACTCAAGTAGAGCATAGACATAGCATAGATATAAGAAAACAACCAGAGAAAAACCTCGAATAGCTTAGGGTTTCAGAGAAACCCTATAAATGAGAAAGGCTTGGAAGAAGGTCCGATCTTGAGTTGGAGAGGTCAGAAATAGGCTTCTGATGCTTGAATATGCCGAAGCCAAGCCGGAGAGGCCATAGAACCTTGGATATGTAGAGATCTGAAAGGACACCATCGAGGTCGAACCTAGAAACTTCGAATACACAGGCTTTAATGGTGGAGGAGGGTGAGTACAGGCCATCCATGGCCTGAGAAGCCATGGGTTCCGGTGAGATTGCGATTGAAGGGGGGTGAGAGGGGCTAGGGTTTCAAGAACCTTTGAGAGAGTTTGAGAGAGGGAGAGTATTCAAAGGCGGTTGAGAGATGGAAATAAGGGGATTAGGGTAGGGTTAGTGAATTAAAAAAGATAAGGGGTAATCGTGATCGTTGATCTAAATGATCAACGGCCTACACTGAAAGAAAGGGCCAGGCGGGTTAATTGTTTGGGTCGGGGGTCGGGTTAGATTAGAATTGGGCCGGTCCAATTGGGTTTCAAAATTGGGTCAATTAGGGGGGTCAATTTGGCTATGATTGAAATAAAAATGGGCCAGATTTTAAATAGACAGTTTTTCCCTTTTTATTTTATAAAATATAGTATGATTTTGAAAGTAAATTAAGAATACTGGATCAGTTAATAATATATAAATATTTATTTAAAAATGTTGGAACCAATTTTATAATTATAAAAATGCTATTAAATCTTAAAGTAGGCTAGAATTGCAATTATATGCAATTTAGCTTTAAAATATCAAATAAATTTGTAAAAATATATAAAAATTACCTTAACTATATTTTGGTAAAAATATGGGAAATAAAACAAATTATCCACCCAAAATGATAATTTTGAGAATAATTATTGATTTTTATACTGCTAAAATGAGCAATAAATTGATTAAAAAAATCTTTAAAAATTGGAAAAAAATACTAAAACACTTGGGCATGATTATATATGCGTACATATGTTATTTTGAAAGTATTTTTTATATGAAAAATACATAGGGAAAAAATTGAGTATCAATAACTGCCCCTCTTTACCCGGGAAGGATGAAAGAGTTGTCGGGTAAAGATATGATGGCCAATTTTGACCGAACGAGATGGTTTGAAGAATTTGACCGTGCTCTGCTTCCTGAGCTGCCTACATATCCCTGGTCTTACAAGAATCAGGCCATATGTAGTTCAGGATCCATCGGCGGAATATGCTGACGGAGGTTTTACAAGAACGGACGCGGTATTCAGGTCAGAAAGGATAGTTAAGGTCTAATCCGGGTTGTGGGAACTGGAGCGGGATCGCTCCTGCTGAGACGGTCGTTGCCAGCCGGTTTACCTGCAAATGAGCAATACAAACATATATTGTGCATAATTTTAAACGTGATGCAAGTTACGTTGGACCATGAATGTTGTCTTTGGACGGTTAAGATGATGTCCTCAAACCATGACGTCCTCGGCCATGAAGCGTATAATAAAGGATTCACAGGCGACGAAATGATGCTCTCGAGCTATGAAGATGATGCCTCCGAGCTATGATACCTTTTAATAATGATATGCAAAAGATAAAATGGGGTCCTCAGGCCATGGCATGGTGTTCTCGGGCTATGAAAATAGTGCCTCTGAAAAATGTTGCCTTTGGACAATTTGGCGATCTTTTAGCCCATAAGATGCAGAAGGAGGCGATCTTTCAGCCAATGCAAAAAATGTAAATGCGGTGGCTGTATTTCAGCCAATGCAATATGTAAATAGAAAGTGGCGATATTTCAGCCATGCAAAAAATGTAAACGAGGTGGCGGTATTTCAGTCGATGCAAGATAGAAAGTGGCGATATTTCAGCCATGCAAGAAAAATAAAATTGGCGATATTTCAGTCGTGCAAGATGTAGATGAAGGTGGCGATCTTTCAGCCATGCAAGACATAAATAAAGTGGCGATATTTCAGCCATGCAGGTGAAGACAGGGCTTAGTCTCGAAAGGCAGAATGGTAGCCTTATGCGATGCAGCGAAATGCAGATGGAGGTAGAGCTTAACCTCGGAAAGCAGAATGGTAGCCTTATGCAATGTGGAGAATGCAGATGGAGATAGAGCTTAGTCTCGGAAGGCATAATGGTAGCCTTATGCAATGCGGCGAAATGCAGATAGAGGTAGAGCTTAACCTCGGAAGGCAAAATGGTAGCCTCATGCAATGCAGGAAATGCAGATGGAGGTAGAGCTTAACCTCGGAAGGCAGAATGGTAGCCTTATGCAATGCAAAGAATGCAGATGGAGACAGTGCTTAGTCTCGGAAGGCATAATGGTAGCCTTATGCAAGAAATAAAAGGCAGGTGGCAGTAGAGTTTTCTTAGCTGATATCTGATTTTGATATTTTGGTTGCTGGGGATATTGTGTGTGTATAGAAACTGTGAGTAGGTGACAGTTCTAAGAGTTGTATTCCTGATCAGTATGAGTGTATAGTATATTCGATGATTTTCCAACTTAGGTGCCTGCATCCAAAGAAAAATCGTGAGTTTTGTAAAGGGAAAAGTTTAGTTCGTATCCCTGCTGACTTTGCTTGACCTGCTCGGCTCTATTTCGGTGATACTGTGCATATCATTAGGGTAGCATTGCTAAACAAAGCAATTTTGGTAACAGACATGCATGATTTAGTAAAAGCATAATATAAGTGCATAACTAAGAATAATTTTCTTTAGATGAACCAACGACTGCGACGTGGTTCAAAACATTGCAACTTCGCTTGCTCCGGAATTTTGAGGGTCCTCCTCAAAATTCTGCCCCAGTTTACCGGGCTACTGCTCCTGACGGCTGTTAATGATAAATGGCTAGAATCGGCTTCGGAATTTTGAGGGTCCTCCTCAAAATTCTGCCCCAGTTCCCAATAGCGGGGAAAATGGAAATTTTATTGAATTGTGACCGAACCAATAGGGCTGCATACGTATCCCCTCTTAAACGGGAATCAGGTCAGGCATAGTTCAAATTACATCATAAAATAAAGCATAAAGGTTACACATAGTATCGCTTGACTGCGTCTGAATTGATCGGCTTTGGCCAAACTTCTCCGTCCATTTCTACAAGCATGAGGGCTCCTCCTGTCAGAACCCGGTGAACCATGTATGGACCCTGCCAGTTGGGAGAGAATTTTCCTTTGTCTTCCTCTTGATGCAGAAAAATTTTCTTTAACACCAACTGCTCCGGTGCGAATTGTCTCGGCTTAACTCTTTTGTTGAAGGCTCTGGACATTCTGTTCTGATAGAGCTGACCGTGGCAAACTGCATTCATTCTCTTTCTGTCTATAAGAGCTAGTTGCTCGTAATGACTTTTCACCCATTCTGCGTCGTTGAGTTCTACTTCCTGTATGATCCTTAAGGAAGGAATTTCTACCTCAGCGGGTATGACTGCTTTTGTACCATATACCAACATGTAAGGAGTTTCCCCAGTTGATGTGCGGATTGTGGTGCGATATCCCAATAAAGCAAATGAGAGCTTCTCGTGCCACTGCTTATGCTTCTCTATCATTTTCCTTAATATCTTCTTGATATTCTTGTTGGCAGCTTCTACGGCTCTGTTCATTTGAGGTCTGTAAGTTGTAGAATTCTTGTGTTTGATCTTGAAGGTTTCACACATGGCCTTCATCAAGTCACTTTTGAGATTGGAACCATTATCAGTAATGATTGATTCTGGGATCCCGAATCGACAAATGATGCGGTCATGGACAAAGTCTGCCACAACTTTCTTAGTCACTGCTTTGTATGATGCTGCTTCAACCCATTTGGTGAAATAATCAATTGCCACTAGAATGAACATGTGCCCGTTTGATGAGGTGGGCTCGATAGGTCTGATGGCATCCATTCCCCAAGCGACGAACGGCCACGCATTAAGCTTATTTGGGGGCACATTTATCATGTCTGCATGTATCTGATAGCGATGGCACTTTCGGACATACTAGACGCAGTTCGTTTCCATAGTCATCCAAAAATAACCAGCCCGGAGTATCTTTTTGGCTAAGAAAAAACCGGTCATATGTGGACCGCAAGTCCCAGCATGGATTTCCTCTAGTAGCCTGGATGCTTCCCTTGTGTCAACACACCTTAATAATCCCAAATCAGGAGTCCTCCTATACAGGATTCCTCCGTTGTGGAAGAAATTGTTAGATAACCTCCGAAGTGTGCGCTTCTGAGTGGTGTTGGCAAGCTCTGGGTATTCTCCTTTTGCCAGGTATTCCTTGATATAATGAAACCAAGGTTTTTCGTCCGCTTCTTCCTCGACATGAGCACAGTAGGCTGGCTGATCATGAATCTTCACCGAAATAGGATCAATGAAGTTCTTACCTGGATGTTGTATCATAGAGGACAGGGTAGCCAATGCATCGTCAAACTCATTCTGGACTCTGGGAATATGCTGGAATTCTGTCTTTGTGAATCTCTTTCTCAACTCCTGTACATGATACAGATAAGGGAGTATCTTGGAGTTCTTGGTTGCCCATTCTTCTCGGACCTGATGTATAAGCAAGTCTAAATCCCCGATTACTAGCAACTCTTGGATGTTCATGTCAATGGCCATCATGAGTCCCAAGATGCAGGCTTCGTACTCGGCCATGTTGTTGGGCACGAGAACCTGAGTTTGGCGGACACTGGATAATGTTGACCGTTTTCTGATACTAGAACTGATCTTATGCCAACTCCTTTGAAATTTGCTACTCCGTCGAAAAACATTCTCCAACCATCATAGGATTCTGCAATGTCTTCTCCTATGAAGGATACCTCCTCGTTACGAAAATACGTCTTTAAGGATTTTTATTCTTCGTCCACGGGATTCTCGGCAAGATGATCTGCCAAAGCCTGTCCCTTGATCGCTTCCTGAGTCATGTAGACAATGTCGAATTCACTTAGCAGGATTTGCCAATTGGTTAGCTTGCCAGTGGGCATGGGCTTCTGAAAGATGTACTTCAACGGATCCATCCTTGATATGAGATAAGTAGTATAGGCACAGAAATAGTGCCTTAACTTCTGAGCTACCCAAGTCAGACCACAACAGGTACGTTCTAATAGAGAATACCGGGCCTCATATGGGGTGAACTTCTTGCTGAGATATTAGATGGCATGCTCCTTCCTTCTCGTTTCATCATGTTGTCCCAGAACATAACCGAATGCTCCATCCAATACTGCAAGGTAGAGCAATAGAGGTCTGCCCAGCTCGGGCGGGACCAAGACTGGCGGTGGGGACAAGTACTCCTTGATTCTATCGAAGGCTTTTTGACAATCATCGTTCCATTTGGCAGCGGCTTCCTTCTTCAACATCTTAAAGATTGGCTCACAGATGACAGTAATTGAGCTATCAACCGGCTGATGTAGTTGAGTCTTCCCAAGAAACTCATTACGTCCTTCTTGTTCTTGTGGCAACTCTTGAATGGCTTTGACCATTGACGGATCCAGTTCTATTCCTCGGTGACTCACAATGAACCCAAGTAGTTTTCCAGCAGGAACCCCGAATGCACATTTTGCGGGATTCAGCTTCAAATTGTACTTTCTTAGTCTATTGAAGAACTTCCTCAAATCTTCCATGTGATCAGTGGCTTTCTTGGACTTGATTATGATGTCATCTACATATACCTCGATCTTCTTGTGTATCATATTATGGAAAATGGTAGTCATGGCCCTCATGTAGGTGGCCCCAGCATTCTTTAACCCAAACGGCATCATCTTGTAACAATACCTTCCCCACGGCATAATGAAGGCCGTTTTCTCAGCATCTTCTTCATCTATCCAGATCTGATAATACCCATCAAAACAATCAACAAACGACTGCAGCTCGTGCTTGGCGTAGTTGTCAATTAGAATGTGTATGTTTGGCAAGGGAAGTCATCTTTCGGACTATCCCGGTTGAGGTCCTGGTAGTCGACACAGACTCTGACCTTCCCGTCCTTCTTTGGTACTGGTATGATGTTGGCTAGCCATGTTGGATACTCTACTACTCTAAGAACGTTAATTTTGACTTGCTTGGTGACTTCTTCCTTGATTTTCAAACTCATGTCAGGCTTGAACTTCCTGAGCTTCTGCTTTACCGGTGGGCATGTCGGAACAGTTGGCAGCTTGTGTGCCATAATAGATGTACTCAAACCAGTCATGTCATCATACGACCAGGCGAATATGTTCTTATATTCCTTCAGAAATTCTGTATCTTCTTCCTTTTTTGCCGGTGACAAATGAACGCTGATCCGAGTTTCTTTGACATTTTTTGCATCTCCCAGGTTAAAAATCTCGGTCTCGTCCAGGTTGGACTTAGGTCTGTTCTCAAACTCCTCAACCTCTTTAATAACCTCTTTTGGTATATCATCTTCCTCTGAGTCCGTTTGTCGCGTTGTCTCGTTACATGTCATAGTCGTTGGTTCATCAAGATAAGTAATAGTAATACTGTAAATAAAGTAAATGAGAGAAAGTAACAAGAGTAAGATTCATAAGAAAAATAGAAATGCTTTGAAAAATTCCATAACTGTTTTGAACATTGAAGATCTTATTGCGAAATTAAAAGGCAAAAGGAAAGTCAAAATGAAAAGATTGTGCATGATGCTTGTTCAGCCTTGCTACCCCGAGGCTTTCCGGGCTCTAGTAGTTCTGATAGACCAATTGTTGAGGCGCGTTCCTCGGCTCACGGCTTGTATGGAAGGGCCTTACTCCCTTCCTCCTCGAAAATGACACAGCAATCCATTTCATCCTCTTCCAAAAACAAATCCCTCACCACTGCCAGTGCTTCCTCTTCTTTTGACCCATATATAACATCAGCTAGCTGGAAAATTTGCTCCAAGTGAGGTATCGGGTGCTCTAGTGGATAATAAGGCCTACGCCATGGCGGAGACCATTCATTAAACTCTTTCCAGGTGTACTCGTATCCCAGATCGAAGGTGGTACCATGTTTCTTCAGCTTGACAAGCTTAGCAATCCCTTGTAGGTTCTTGCCAAGTCCCTTGCCTGGCTCATATCCGCATCAGTTCAATATGCTTTCGATTTTGTTGTCCCATTTATCCTTGTCAACGGCGTTGACTCGCTTGATGTGGTGATAGGTTTCTCTGCCTACCTTCCTTCTTCCTCTGAACAATGGGATGGTCTGGTCACTGTATATGGGATTGCTACCATTGCCGTGGATGATCACTTCTTGGTGATTCCACTCAAATTTCACTGCCTGATGTAGGGTTGATGCTACAGCTCCAGCGGCATGAATCCATGGTCATCCCAAGAGCAAGTTGTAAGATGCCAGCACGTCTATTACTTGAAAGTCGACATCAAACCAAGTAGGCTCCATCTGTAAACACAGGCTGATTTCCCCAATAGTGGACCTTTGGGAACCGTCGAAGGCTTTGACGTTAATGGCCTCGTCTTTGATCTCATGCAGCCCTTTCCCTAATGTTCTGAGTGTTACCAGCGGACAAATGTTGAGGTTGGACCCTCCATCGATCAGGACCCTGGTGATAAAATAATCCTCGCATTGCACAGTGATGTGCAATGCCTTGTTGTAGCTCAACCCTTCTGGTGGCAACTCATCTTCATGAAAAGTGATTTTGTGACTCTCCAATATCTGTCCCACCATATTTTCCATTTCTCCTCCGGTGATGTTGCTTGGTACATACGCCTCACTCAGTACCTTCAATAAGGCATTCTTATGTGCATTAGAGCTTTGTAGCAGAGCTAAGATAGAGATCTGGGCTGGCTTTTTGTTCAACTGATCAATGACTGAATACTCTTTGGCCTGTATCTTCCTTTAGAGGTCGTCGGTCCCAACTTCAGTGATGGCTAGCCGTCTAGATGCCTGCTTACTCAACTCAGCCAAGTGTTCTGGAGTATAATCCCTATCGGTCTTTGTCATACCCTGTGCTGCAACTGCTTCTCCGAACTTGGTTTTCCCTTTCCTTCTTGCCTGGGCTGTTTAATCCCATGGTATGGCTTTTCTGTGGAACGGTGTTATGGCTGTCATTGCTACCGGAAAGGGCACCCTTGCTTTGGAAGGTAATATAGCAACCTCAAATGGTATAGGTGCCTTTGGGTACCCAAACTCAACCTCAATTGGTGTTGGCGTCTTTGCAGGGGGTGGTGCTTCAAACTCAAGTGGTACAGACATATTCACCTCAGCGTCCCTAGAAGGCTAAATCTGAACCACAATCGGGTTAAGGGTTACTGTTGATTTCTTTGGCTCGTCACCCTCGGCGATTAATCCGATCGATCCTTTGGGGTCCCAATCATTCTCTGTCTCAATCATGTGAACGCCTCCACCCTTGTGGTCTGGTAGAGGGTTGCTGTGGATGTTTGGGGCAGGCTCTTTTGCCACGATGATCTTGTTGTCAATCAAAGCTTGGATCTTATCCTTCAGAGAGCGGCACTCATCAATGGTATGCCCTTTCATGCCGGAATGATATGCACAAGTTTTGTTTGGGTTGACCCATTGGGAGGGGTTTTCGGGGGTTATGGCAGGGATAGGGGTGACATAACCAGCAGCTTTGAGCCTTTCATACAGCTGGTCAATTGGTTCGGCAATAGCGGTATACTATTTGGGAGGTCTGCGGTTGAAATTTGGTCAGGGTCTAGGAAAGTTTTGGCTAGGGAGAGGTGATTGATAGTGGGCTTGTTGGGTGTTGTAAGCTTGGTAGACGTGTGCGAGTTGGGAGTATCTGGGTGAAGTAGGTTGATATGTGGGAGATGGAGGTTATTGGTAAGTAGGTGGTGGAGCTTGGTAAGAGGGCGAGGGTGCTTGGTAATTTGGGGTAGGTTGATATGTGAGTGGAGGTATTGGGTAGGTTCGGTATTTGATTGGGGATTTTGTTCTCTGTGCAACCATCACGACACTTACGTCCCATTTCTTGGACGTGCCACCAGACAATAGAGCCTTGTTGGTAGCCTATAAAGCTTCAAGGTTTGTGACCATGCCACTTTTGATACCTTCCTCGATCCTCTCCCCCAGCTTGATGATGTCAGAAAATTTCTGGCTTTCAATCAGCATCAACCTTTCGTAGTACTGTGGGTCTTGAGCTCGGATGAAAAACCTGTTCATTTGTTCTTCTTCTAAAGCCGGTCTGACCTTAGCAGTCTCTGATCTCCAACGAGTGGCATACTCGCGGAAAGTTTCTGTGGGTTTCTTCTTTAGGTTCTAGATGTAGAACACATCTGGCGCATTCTCCGTGTTGAACCTGAACCTGTCCAAGCCATACTTACCCAATTTGAACACTTCTTCGGGTCTTCGCTAATGTACCAAGACAGAGCATCTCCTTTCAGACTTCTCATAAAAAGCTTTATGCAAATCATTTCGTCCTTCCCTACTCCGACCAGCTTGTCGCAGTATGTCCTTAAATGGACTTTGGGATCCCCTGTACCATCAAACATTTTGAACTTAGGAGGTTTGTACCCCTCACGCAGTTCGACATCTGGTTGTATGCAGAGGTCTTCATAGCTCAATCCCTCGATTCCCTTGCTTCCTTCAACACACTGAACTCGGCTAGTCAACTTCTTGAGTTCTACGACCAGGTTCCTAATAAGGGAGTCTTTATCATCAGACTCGAGTGTGCTTGAGACAGGTTGGGTGGAGGGTGGCATGGTTTCCACATAGATGCGGGTGTTATGGTGAGTGTGGAGATGATCATTTGCGGAGTTTAGTGGTTCAGGGATGAGTAGCGGGGTGTTGTTGGAAGTGTGGCAAGTGTGGCAAGTGTTACAGTGGTGATGGGGAGCGTGATGGTTTTGTGGTTTCAGGATGTTTTGTAGAGGTGTGGGGTTTTGAGTGTTAGGAAAGTTGACATCTGGGGTGGTGAGGGAAAATGGCAAGCTTGCCAAATTTCTGACTTGATCAAGTTTCTCCTGAAATTTCAGCAATTTCTGCTCGAGTTGGGATGCACCTTCTTTGGAGACATGAGTACCCTGAGTGATTTCTACCCGTTCAACCGAGTTTTCCTTTCTGATGTTGCTCAAATCTTCCATTTTTTCCTTGTTCCTATTTCTGATGGGACTAGGAGGAGGAATGGGTGGAGGACCCTTGTATCTTGTGGAGTATGATGACGATGCCAGAGTGCACGAACTAACCTTTGGGGATGGTAATAAAACAAAAGTAAAAACAAAAAGGTAGCAAATTAGTGCGGATTATAAGGAAAAGATGTTGCGATATTTAAACATATAGTGCGAGAATATAAATCGTGTCCTAATTTGGGAGCCTTGTTGTGCCCGAGGTAGGCGTAGCGACAAGTTGATTTGGAGAACTTATAATGCTAAATGCCTCGTTTTATTGATAAAAACAAGACGAATCCCAAAAACGACACGAAAATAGTAGAAGATAAAATGTCACTACTGGCCATTGGCCTTATTACATTTAAAGCAAAAGAAAAGGAATCCTAACTACTTGGTCCCAGAAGGACCTTCCCCAGACTCGACATCTTTGGCTCCATCGAACAGCTTCACCAGCTCACGAAGTCCCAGCAGCAAGTAGGCTCTGGCCAGGTGTCCACCTTCATTTCCCTCAGCATTCTGGCAATCCTCGATCCTTTTGAAAAACTTTCTTTCCAGCTCCACTAAACCCCGCTCCAAGTATCCTAATCTCTTGTTGGCACTGACAGCCATGTCTTTCCATTCTTCAATCAGTTTTTGGTTGGCTTCTTGTATCTCCCGGTGCTCGCTTTCACATTCCCGAATCCTCTTGCGCAGTTGGTTGTATTTGAACTGTGCTTATGCCCTTTCATCGATGATTCTGTGACCTCGAACAAACCCTGGTTGGCCCAGACCATTGTGATTATCCTCCAGCCAGCCTGAATAGTATGGTGTGCAGCCAACATGGTATATGTCTGGTTCGATAGTATCTCTTCCCATGATGATCTTGCAATGCCACATATGCTGAGCTTGGCACTTATAAGGACTGTCATCAGCTTGGAAGTCAGCCCGGAAGTGACTCTCTTGTCGACCCTTGGTATAACCTACTTCCTACTAGCCTGTCTCAAAACTCGGAGAGGGACATAACGGTAGGTTCCTCTCAAACCGATCAGTATCAGAAATGGAGTATCCCTGGATCGGGCGATGAACTCTTCAGTAGGGAACCACTCAAACATCCATTGTACTTGATCCTCATTTAGATTTTCAAACAGCTCCACCCACCCCTTGGCATCTCCTGGCTGAGCAAACATGTTGGGCATGTAGTTCATTCGCCTTGGTTGATGGAAGGCTATATGATCGTCCTAGTCTCTACACTGAATCTCTTGTCGATATTTACCCCTTTGAAGATTCTCCATGAGCCAGAGTTGGAGTAGCAAGTTGTAGCCCTTGAAGTGTGGGGCTCCTTGGTGACACTTTTCCAGGGCTCGGTACATCTTTGCAATAATCATGGGCACTATGCTGAATGGTTGCCCGCCAATTCCCTCCATTAAGGTCTTGGTGACTATGGCTAGTCTGGTATGGATCCTAGCCTTCTTCATAGGAAATACTATCATCCCCAAAAAGCAGAACATAAAGACGAAGACCCTTCGATGGATATATCCTAATGACGTAAAGGTGAACTCATCAGGATAGGTACGGTAGGATTTGTTGTGACCGTACCTCTCGTACAAATAATCAAAGGGGATGTATGACTCCTTCAGGCTAGTTAAATCCGGATTCTTCTTTAGACCCATCATCTTGAGAAAACCTTTACCTTTGCGATTCTCTGGCATTAACAAACCCGGAGTCTCCCATGGTATACCAGCCAATCCTCCTATTTCCTCTAGCAGGGGTGTCATCTCAATCTCTCCGAAGCGAAACACAGACCTATCACAATCCCAGAACAGAGTAGAAGCTTCTATGATTTTGTTGTTGGGTTGGGCCTCCAGGAGGGAAGGTAGATTTCCTAGGTATTTCCGGACAAGAGTCTGACCACTAGAATGAAGATCCTCCCACCAATTTAGCAATTTCGGGTGGATGTTGGTGACCATGCCAAATCTGGGGACTTCGTGCCTCATTTCTGCAAAACAAAAGCGTTAGGCCCTTACCCCCGCCGGACTCGACTATTTAACTATCAATAATTGGAATAAGCAGCATTTAGTTCTTCAAATAAATGCACAGAATGTGGTAATGTCCGTTTGGGTTCCAAGGAAACCCAGTGAACTTTGGACAAGGCTATCTTAAAGAGTCATTATGTAGACAACATAACTGACTTAGCTAGGTTTTGACAGTGATGTATGTGCAATTAAACAGAGTAGGGTTTCTATGGGGTATTAGACTGGTACCCTTGAGCGGACAATTCAAGAGGTAAAGGCGCGGAACCGTTGACTACACCGTTGATCGATTGGTTTTACCGTAAATATGCCTTTGCCAAATTTAGGGGTAATAATATCGGAAGGGCGCAACCACTCATTATAAGCGTTGCTATGGTATTTTATTTGGCACAAGTGGAATATGATGTTGAATATGCAGTTACAATAATTAAACAAATTGTCATGTATTTGCACATTCATAAGGTAATAATTACAATAATTGCTCAAAATTACAACACTATTAAAGGAAAGCAGTAAAAGAAAGCATTAAGAGAAATAAAGAGAAGAAACGAAGAGCTAAGTCAGTTTTCGAAGCAGGAGAGCAAAATAAATACTTAAAGGCATTAAAGACATTCAAGTAAGCATAAAGTCACAAATAGCATGAAATGGTAAAAGCCTTAAAGAAATCACCAGCGGCGTCGCCACGCTATCGCGCCCCCTTTTTTTGCGAAATCGGGTTTATGACATTTGGGAGGACAACTCGTTCCTTTTTGGGAATTGGGTTTTTTTATTTGAAGATTCGCCACCTAATGATTAAGTGCATTACGACACTAGGAAGAATTTGTTTTGAAAAACCAGAGTTTGGGTAAGGGCTAGAAATTATCTCGAGGGGAAGGTGTTAGGCACCCCTCAAGATCCACTAGTATGGTTCCCGGCCATTCTATAATTGTGACTTAAGTACAAACAATAAATAAGCAATTAAGGATTTCAAATATGAGGGGTTGTCACATTGTGATTGCAAATAAGTTAAAGTTTGAAGAAACAAGGAAGTTGAAATTTGAGAAAAAGGAGTTTGAAATTTTGAAAGTAATAAAATAAACAAGTAAAGGGAAGGAGGGGTCCTAAGTTTATAAATAATATGGATCACATCAATGCAATACCCGGTAATCACTCCTCAGAAGAGGGGTTACACGTGGTATTAGCGCACCGGTCATCATATCCATATCTACCCTTCCCACCCCGTTGAGGTATTTAAACACGGAATGGTTTCGTTACTTATTGCATGCTAGTACCCGCCCCAATCCTATCAGTCCCGGAGGTATTTGGGACTACTAGTCCTAAAGGGAAGGGAGATTTGGGCTTTGTATGGTTTAAAAGGATAAAATTCTAAAGTGACAAACAAAAACACATAAGGCAGATATGGGAAACACATAACAATTTAAGAGGCTCGGATGGGCCTCATCACTTAAAGACAGATTGTTTAGCATATCTTGCAGATACTGGTTATGGTCTGAATTAAACTTAAATGTTAAGGAGGCAAATTGCTCTATTACACATTTCATATAAGAAACCGGGATCAGACCTGCCTGCTGGTTGGAATTAACAGAGTCTGATTCAATTAGCTAATTTTACCTTATAGCCTGCCTAAGTGAAACATACAGGCATGACATCTAATAATGCAGAAATGTACTGATTTTTACAAAAAGAAGGCCTATTGATTATAGAAAACATAAGTTCTGTAGACATTGAGTAACGTTACTACTGATTTTAGACTTGTAAACGATTCAGATCAGTTGGTTACTCTATAGACATGCTTTTTAAGCGTTATTGAGTTTAACCTTTACGAAAATGCAGAAATCCTATAGGCATGGTGTTTAAAACGCTAATTTTTATTATTTAAGCCTATAAATGCGTTTGCCTAGTGATAGATGCATATGCAGAATTCAGGAAACTCTATAGACATGTTCTCTATGTGATAGGCAGAAACGCAGAAACCTATAGGCATGGTCTCTATGTATTAAATGCAGAAGCTATAGATATGGTATCTATGTATGAAATGTAGAGGCTATAGACATGGTATCTACGTATGAAATGCAGAACCTATAGACATGGTTTCTATATGAAAAATGCAGAAGTGCAGGACTTGTAAACATGATTTCTATATGAAAAATGCAGAAGTGAAAACAGGACATGAATTCAGCAGTAAATACCTATGAACATGATATCTACCCTTATGCATACATGAGTGACCCTCCCCTTTTCAGTAAAACCCCATAAGTTATTACAAATTATTACAGCCCAGAATGAATAAAGAAAAGTAAAATAAAATTACATCAGAAATCTAAAAATCCCAACCAAAGATAGCCTGATTCAGACTTCTGTCTGAAGCATGAAGTAAACCAACTCCAAAGATCAAATTCCAAAGCCTTTCTCCTATTAGGGATGTGTCATAGTTCACTAAGAGTCTCAAGTGGACTCCGGGCAGTGTTTACACCTAAATATATTGCAGAACTGGATTATAGTGCAGTGTGGAAGGGCCAGCCCTCAAATGTCCAAGTTCAGAGGGAGCTCAAGGTCCCAAAGCAAGGCTTATAGGAGGGGGCAGAACTTAGAATCTTAGAGAGAGTGCACGTGCATAGAGGGGATTTTGGGGAAAGCCAAGACAGGCTAGTGGTCATACCCAGCAATTGGAAGTGCTGGCACACCCCAACCAGCCTGTTAGCCACATTGTTTGGGAGTTAGGATCCATTAAAGGATCAAGTCCAGACATGAGCAACAATTTGGATGTTGCCATGCTTTGAACTTTAACTCAAACACATAGAAGGGAATAAGGGTATGGGGAATTCACACAGCAACAGATGTAAAGAGACAGCATATTCAATACAGAACATAAACAGCAAAGTAGACAAGATTGTTGAAACTGTAAAGCAAACACATAGGGATGAAGCTAAAAGTTAAATTAGAACATACCAGTTTCAGGGAAATAATAAGAGAAGAGCAGTAGTAAAGCCAAATTGCAAACACATAGCCAGAAGATTTCAGAAGAGAGTAGAGTGTTGAATTGAAAATGTAGGAGTATTGAAATTGAAAGTGTTCAATAAGTGTTGTTAGAGTATTGAACTCAAGGTCTTAAAGAGTATTGAATTGGAAGTGTGTAAAAGTGCAGAAGGGTCGTGCCCTTTATAGTGCAGAAAGTAAGTAAGAAAAGATAAGAAAATAGTTTAGAAATCAATCACATAAGGTCTCCCTTTAATTAAGGGATTTTGATTTCAAATGGGCAAGATAATTAAGGAAAGAGTTTGATCAAAATATTTTCCAAAGTAGCACAAGAAGGGTAAATACACAGAAGTTATTTAAGGCAAAAGTCCAGTGGTACATGGTTTGTGAAAATAAGGAAAGATGATCACTCAACTGCCAGTAAAATCAAAATTACAGGCTTTGTTCAAATGAACCAAGTTAGGAAAAATGAGGAAAGGGTTTTACTTAAGGAAAATCAGTAACAATCAATCAAACCTTATTAAGAGGAATTCCGAATCAATCACAAGTTGACAAAACCTTTTGAAGGCAAAATTCCTCATATATAAAGCATACAGACATACCGAACAAGAAAGAACTATCATGCGAAAAAGCCTAGTATAGAAGAGTTTTGGGTCATAACAAAGAGGCTCAAATCCAGTACATAGACTCAGAATGAGTTTGAGAGTGTCCAGGGTCCCAAATAGAACCCTAGTCCAAAACACAAGATCAAACTCGCCAAAAAACCCCCAAATCCCAGGGTTTTCAACTCGAGTCAGATACAGAGAAGAGAAGACAAATAACTGAAACAAGCTCAGAGGTCTCTTTCAGGGATTCATGTGAAAACAAACAGATAAAATAGCAGTTTCAAGGCAAATAGAATGAAGAACTGATTTGAAGCATAAAGAACATGTTTTAAGAAAGCTTGGAACTTAAAAAAATTTCAGAAGAGAAACGAGATAGTATAGCACTTAAGAGAACAGTAGAAGAAACATGTTTAACAAAGAACTCAAACAAAATCTAGAAGAAGGCAACTAAAGACCTAAAAGCTTAGTAGAAAATACAATAAAGGAACATAGGGGTAAACGAACACATAAGATAAACATGTGTAAGCATGATATAGAAACCAGTAGAAGAAAGAACGGAGCACAATAGAAGGACATGCAAAATAAGGCAAACATAAGAACACAGGAGAAGGACATGCGAGGTAGAAAAAAGAACATAAAAACATAGCATAGACAGATTCACACAAAGAGAAGAAGAAGAGGAGTTAGAAAAACATTTAAAACCTTTTCAGAGACCCTAAATCGAAGAGAAGTAATTTTTGAAAGAAAATTAGGGAAAACGTTTAAGAACTCAAGTAGAGCACAGACATAGCATAGATATAAGAAAACAACCAGAGAAAAACCTCGAATAGCTTAGGCTTCAGAGAAACCCTAGAAATGAGAAAGGCTTGGAAGAAGGTCCGATATTGAGTCGGAGAGGTCAGAAATAGGCTTCTGATGCTTGAATATACCGGAGCCAGGCTGGAGAGGCCATAAAACCTTGGATATGTAGAGATCTGAAAGGACACCATCGAGGTCGGACCTTGAAACTTCGAACACCCAGGGTTTAATGGTGGAGGAGGGTGAGTACAGGCCAACCATGGCCTGAGAAGCCATGGGTTCCGGTGAGATTGCGGTTGAAGGGGGTGAGAGAAGCTAGGGTTTCAAGAACCTTTGAGAGAATTTGAGAGAGGGAGAGTATTCAAAGGCGGCTGAGAGATGGAAATGAGGGGATTAGGGTAGGGTTAGTGAATTAAAAAAGGTAAGGGGTAATCGTGGTCGTTGATCTAAATGATCAACGGCCTAGATTGAAAGAAAGGGCCAGGCAGGTTAATTGTTTGGGTCGAGGGTCGGGTTAGATTAGAATTGGTCCGGTCCAATTGGGTTTCAAAATTGGGTCAATTAGGGGGGTCAATTTGGCTATGATTGAAATAAAAATGGGCCAGATTTTAAATAGCTAGTTTTTCCCTTTTTATTTTATAAAAAATAGTAAAATGATTTTGAAAGTAAATTAATAGTACTGGATCAGTTAATAATATATAAATATTGATTTAAAAATGTTGGAACCAATTTTATTATTATAAAAATGCTATTAAATCTTAAAGTAGGCTAGAATTGCAATTATATGCAATTTAGCTTTAAAATACCAAATAAATTTTTAAAAATATATAAAAATTACCTTAACTATATTTTGGTATAAAAATGGGAAATAAAACAAATTATCCACCCAAAATGATAATTTTGGGAATAATTATTGATTTTTATATTGCTAAAATGAGTAATAAATTGATTTAAAAAAATCTTTAAAAATTGGAAAAAAATACTAAAATACTTGGGCATGCTTTATATGCATACATATGTTATTTTGAAAGTATTTTTTATATGAAAAATACATAGGAAAATAATTGGGTATCAACACCTGCTACTGCTCTAAGTTAGCCGGCTGCAAGCCAAGGCTAACCATTTGAGTTCTTTTGTTCTTTCACTCTGCTTACTATCCTTTTCATTGGTATGTCCTAGTTTCAATTCAAAGTCCCAACAACAATATGATTCTCTTATTGTTTCAGTTCTTCTTGTTTCTGGTTTGCTTCTATTTGTGGTTCTGTTGTGAAACTTGTAGCTGAGGGTTACATTGTTAGCATGTTATCATGTCTTCCCCTCCCCTTGAGATCAGTATATTTCCCCTTATGTTTGTTTATGAGCATGTCTACACTAATCATCTCTTACTTGTTATATGTTTACCACCATAGATCTCCCAAATCCCTACCCTCTTGCATGTGGATCTTGTTCTTTATGTCTGATTCTGCGGCTATGTCTAGCTAGCTACTTATGGGCATGACTATGCTAATTCCCAGGTCTTTGCTTAATTATGTGTCCTATGTATTCCCAAACTCCCTTGACCCCTGTGTATGACTACTGAGTTTACTTGGTTCTGTGAATTGTCTATGTGCAAACATGTCCTAAGGTGTTTGGACTTCTGTTCATCTCTTCAACCCTTTTCTTTAAACAGTCTCTATTACTTTACTAAACTACTTTCAAACAGGCCCTCTTTTATACAACTTTTTCACTAAAATCACTTTCACTCTACTCTTAGTCAATAAGTTCTGCCCCTTCCAGTATGTCTACTACCTTGGGATCCTCTTGAGAATCCTATGAACTCTAACATACTGAGGTTGGCCCTTCCACACTGCACTTGTTCAATTCTTGGTTACTAAGTCTAAGTGTAAGCATTGCTCGGGATCCTTGAGATCCTTAGGGAACTTTGATGCACCTAGACTCTGATTTGTCTATGGAACTGAGGCATATGAGGCCATTGGAGGCTTTGGGAAATCTGGGCCTGATTGAAGGCTCCCTATAGAATAGCTTCTTGATTTTCTATTTGTTACTTATGTAATTCATTCATTGGCCTATAATAATTTGTAAACATATATTGGACTATTTAGTGGAAAGGGTGGATAGATACATGTTTTATGGGGTAATTCGAGTAGAAATCATGCTCATAGGACTTTGCTTTTAAATCTGTTTGCTCTACAAAGTAGAAATCATGCTCCTAGGACTTCACGTTTAAATCTGATTGTTTTTCCAATAGAAATCATGCTCTTAGGACTTCCTACTTAAATTCGAGTGCCTCATCAAGTAGAAACTATGTCTATAAGGTTTTATATTCTGTCATGTTTAGAAACCATGCTTATAGGTTTCAAACAATCATGTCTTAAAATCAGTTTAATAATAGATGTCATGCCTATAGGACCTGGTCCAAATTCAGTTACAACGAGTATTTATATATGTTTTCATACCTGCAAATCGTTAAAATCAGTGTGACACTTAGATATCATGCCTATAGGGAGCCATACTCGAAATTCTGTCTGTTAATCTAATTTAGTCTAATAAATTGACTTGATCAAGCCTAGTTCATTTTCTGAATTGGTTTATTTAATTATTAAATATTTCCTGAAACAAGATATTTCAAACTGCCTCAGTCTCATTAGATATCATGCATATAGGTATTAAAGGAATCCATTTCAAAACCTGCTTTGTTTCTGCATTAATATAGATATCAGTATTCTGCCTATAGGTAAGCCTTTAGGGCGTTTTCAAAACTGCATCTCTAAAACTGTCTCTATTGCTTAATGTTTTCTAATCCTAACAGGCTTTAAAAAAGATTCCATAGGCAACTGCTAGGGTATAACTTCTGAGTCTAAGAGAGGTTGTTTGTCTTCTACATATTCACTTAGATATCCTGCTTTAGGATATTGTCTAATAAAAGACCTTAACTATGCTTGAGTCATGTTGCTTATATGTTTGTTTTAAGGAGGAAACTCTGAGCCCCTAATTGCTCCTTTTGTATGTTGAAAGTCCTAAGTGTTTTTGATTGTCGCCTTAGAATTTTTGCCTTTTAAAACCTTAGGGGGTACGTCTAGAACCACCTATAGGTAGAGGTCCTAACTCCCTCCAGGACCATTAAGAAGGGACGGGTAGCAGCACACAATAGAAATCGTTGACCAAACACTCACTTTGCATGACCAATAAGGGGATGGAAGGGTAGATATGGGATATGATGACTACGCGCTAATGTCATGTATAGCCCCTCATTGAGGAGTGTTTACTGGACATTGTGTGGGGTGATCCTATAGGATAACCAACCTAGGACCCCTCTTTACCAAATCCTTTCTTTACTTAAACCTTTGTTTTACAACTTTTCCGAACCTTTATCTTGCTACTTGAATTATTCTAACGTGCTTTACTTGCAATCTATTTGATTCAACTGTTTACTTGTAATGGACTAATTTGTGAATATAAGTTCGGTCGGGACCCACAGTTGTGGACCAAGAGGGGTGCCTAACACCTTCCCCTCGAGGTTACTTCGAGCCCTTACCCTAATCTCTGGTAATGCAAACCAACCCAAGAGTTAATCATTTTAGGTGCCCTAACGCACCATAATTCGCTAGGTGGCAATTCTTCAAATACCTAATTCCCAAAAGGAAATGAGTCATTACACCCCGTGAATGTCGAAACTCGGGCTTCCCCATCAAAAGGGAGGAAAAAAGGGGCACGACACTTCCAACGCAAAAGGGCCTGGGCTCGAAATAGTCTTAATCACGCCTTCGGGGGAAACCCTAAGGCAAGCTATCAGAACAGTCCCTTTAACTAACAATGAAGCAGAGTACGAAGCTTTGATTGCAGGGCTCGAATTGGCCTGGGGACTTGACTTTGAGGTCATAGAAATCAAATGCGACTCACAGCTGGTGGTAAATAAGGTCTACGGGATCTTCGAAACCAAAGACAAGCGTATGCAATAATACGTGGTGAAAGTCCAGGCTCTATTGGAGCGATTCTAGGAGTGGTCAATTACTCATATCCTAAGGGAAGATAACGCAAACTTAGGATCATCGGCGGAAATAAAAGGATCTGAGTCCGGAATGGTAGTACAACTGATGAACTCAATCTTGGATGTGGATTGTTACTATGAGGTAAATTCGACTAATTTGGTCTAGGACTGGAGAAACGAAATCATCAATTATCTCGAGTACAGGAAGATACACGAAGACCCCAAAGCATCCCAGGTGTTGCGCACCAAAGAAGCACGATATAGCTTCAATAGAGACCAATTATATGAAAATATTTCCAAGGCCCGTTGGTCCAATTCTTAGGAGCATCCGAAGCTAATTATGTCATGAGAGAGTTCCACGAAAGGATACGCGACAAGCACTTGGGAGCAGATTTCATGGTGCTTAAGTTGATAAGGGCGTGATATTACTGGCCTTGTATGAAACAAGACGCCAAAGACTCCGTACGAAAATGTGATAAGTGCCAACGCTACACACCACTGTCTACCGACAGAACCCTTACATTCGGTTTTGTCCCCGTGGTCGTTTATGAAATGGGGGATGGACATCGTCGGACCGCTGCTACCGGCTCCCGAAAAGGTAAGATTTCTTTTAATATTGATTGGCTATTTTTCTAAGTGGGTGGAAGTAGGTCCTTATCAAAAGATTGGAGAACGCGAAGTGGTCAATTTCTTCTGGAAAAATATAATTTGCAGGTTCGGAATACCAAAATACATAGCATGCGACAATGGGCCACAGTTTATCGGTGCGAAGGTTACAAAGTTCTTCGAAGATCTAAAAATAAAGAGGATCACATCTTTACCCTATCATCCGAGTGCAAACAATCAAGCGAAGTCAACGAACAAAGCGATTATTAAAAACCTCGAGAAAAGATTGGAAGCGACTAAAGGTAATTGGCCCGAGGAATTACCCGGATTTCTATGGGCATACCGAACAATGGCCAAGTAGAGCACAGGGGAAACTCCTTTTTCCTTTATGTGAGGTGCTAAAGCTTTAATCCCGGTGGAAGTAGTTAAATCCACCTTGAGATATTTCCAAGCAGATGAAGAATCGAACAACGAAGCAATGTTAGTCAACTGGGAGTTGCTCGAGGAACGCATGGACTTAGCGCATGTAATATTTTGCTCTATAGCAAGTTCCCATTGGGAAGTTAAGTTTTATATTGAGCAAAGTTTACCCGATAGTTCACGAGCACAAACCACTAGAGGGTTGTTAGATATTCTTATGATTGATAGCATAGATTCATGAGCGGAAGTAAACTGTGTTACCAAGTTAAGGATTATCTAGCAATTCATTGGTAGAATTTTTTACGATACAAGACTTCCAGAGTTCCAATTCACACTCTTCGCATTCGAACACTAGGGGGATGGGGATAATATGAGGACGCGACAACAATGCCTGTCACGTCGACCAGAAAATGAAAAACCGGAAACATAATTGCATCATTGGGATCGGGGATCGCGCGGCCAGCCCCATAGAAACAAGTTGTGCGAGATAGCCACAAGTAATGGCAATTTATTTTCAGAATTGCAAATGCTTATGTACCTTTGAAAATATAAGGAATTAAATGAAATGAAATCCTTTTGTTTTTATCTTGTTTCTTGTCTGAACGAGGAATTAACTTTGTCATTTGAAAGTTAAACAAGTACTTTAAATGCTAGTGCCATAATGAACAGGAGACATCCTCTTCAAGAGCACCGTAAACATAATAGGGCCCTCTCTTATGAAAACCCTCACGTTAAAGGGTTGGTTTCGGAAGAATTTATGCCCGGAGTCAAAATACCTTCGAAGAAAAATACACCTGAGGACATATACGAAAGGACGCAAAAAGCAAACTTGCGCAAATACTTATAGAAGCCTTCATGAAAAAGGGTTGATGCCCGGAACCAAAATGCTTTCGGGGAAAATACATCCAAGGTTACACGTAATAAGACGCAAATAGGAAAACTTGCGCAAAGTCCTTAAGCAAACGAAAGAAAATGCAAAGACTAAAAACTTACATAGATATTCGAACAGAAGTAAGAATCAAACAATACTTGAGCAAAAAGATATCTTTATTTACAAAAACATGCCAAAACGGCATAAGTACAAGAATTGAAAAAAGAAAAGAAAAGCTAAATTGCAGAATCTCCGGAACCAGGAGGAAGAGAAGTGTCCACGCCCCCGGGAGAAGTAGATGGATCTACTGATGGCTTGAAATTTTTATCATTCTGGCCTTCAGCATCATCGTCCTCCAATTCATCTTCAGTTTCCAAGAACCAGAAGGTCCATGAGCATCAGACTGCACTGGCGGTCCATTTTTAGCAGCTAACTCAAGCTCATGGGCCTTAGCAATTTCAGCATAAAAATCAATGATTCCAGATTTGACCTCTTCCAAGGTTTTTCTCCTCATGATGTACACAGCGTAAGTTTTCTCAACATTGAAGGAAGCCGCTCGGTGCTTAAGTTCTTCTTTGAATTGAGCTACCTCGGCAGAAAGGCTTTCCCGGGCGGACCTAACAGATCTGAGGCTAACATCAAGGTCACAAACAGTTGAACTAAAGAGCTTGTTATGCTCAATAGTTTTCCTATACTTCTCCTCCACTGGTCATGTTTCGCCCCCGCAGCAGCAAGCTCTTCAGTTTTGGAATTCAAGGTTTCCTTTAAATTATTTAATCTTTCAGTAAAGGTAGCCTCACGATTGGATGCAGCAAGAACGGTATTATGGACTTCAACCCATTTAGCTTTAGCCTCTTCAAACTGAACCTTCAACGGGGTGATCTCTTTGCTAAGGGTTCCACCTCCTACTCGCATTGCAGCAAACGAGCTTCCAATACAACGGCCTCCGTGGCCTTGGATTCCAGTTCTGAGAGGCAAGCGACACTTTACTACCGCTCTGCCAAAAGTTGATCCTGAGCAGAAGTAATTTCTTCCTTCTCACGAATCAACCTCTGAAGGCCCTCGGAAGCAAGAAAGTTGGCCTATAAAACAAGAAAGGTAAAACTCAGAATACGTTCATACAAAAATAGAAGAAATAATAAAGGAAGAAAGGAGCGTACCGTTGCAGCATTGTGCATGGCGTTGTTCAACAAACACTCTCCCAAGAGTGCCTGCATATTATCCCAATCTTTCTCTGAAGCCAAAGGCTTCAGATAATTAGCAAGCTCCACCAGCCGGGATAGCAAGTTGCATCCAGTATGGACAGAAAGAGTAACATTCCTCCTCCTTTGTGGATCTTCAAAATGAGCAACATAATTTTCCCCCATGTTCCTATGAACTGGGGAAGAGGAACACCTTCTTCATGGTCAGACGCGGCTGATGGAGATGATGTAGCAGTTGCTGGTGGAAGAGTGGATGAATATGGAAATGATGTAGCAACTGCTGGTGTTGGTTAAAATGGGAATGACGCTAATGGAGTTGAAGAATGAGAAGTAGCTGCATCAAATGCAGTACTAGTTGTTAGATTCTTGTCAACCAAAGATGGTAGGGACTCGGTACTCAGCCACACAATACCAAGCACATAAATTGGGGCTCGAAAATGGGACTTGGAATTTTTTACTAAATCAAACTCCTCCCAAAGCACCGAGGCGTCGTCCTCGGTTAGTGTAACTAACTCAACAGATTGAGAATTCTGTTGAGTTGATGATGAACATCTCCTTCTTTGTAGAGAAGACCTATCATCACTAGTTTCTCCATCATTGTCGATCATCACGGTGTCTATAACTGGCCCGGGAGGAGGGCTAATGATCACAACTTCCGGAGACAACTCGGGGGCAATAGTCTTCGCCCTCTTATTCTTTTCCCCAGCAATGGAGGATCGTCTTCTCTTTAGTTGTTTGTCCTCCGACCGGAGACTCCGTAAAGAAACATTTGTGCCCGTAGAAGGCCCTGAGACACCTGTTTGAAAAAGCGCCTCCTGAAGCAGCCTCGCTGCATCAGTAGGATTAGTCAATACGTCCTCCTCCGGGATAGCAATAAAACTCGCGAGTAGACCTAATTTCCTAGACAAGTCAGAAGGGATCAACCAAGTTCTTCACATGAAAAGTTGAAACAAGGTGAGTTTGAATTACCATGAGTTTTGGCCTTCCACCTGTATTTAGGGACAATTCTTTCCACAAACGAGTTTCAGGCATCGTGACGTCCAAGATCTTCTAAACCCACCGGTCCAAACCTTCAACTACCAGTGGGATCCATCGAGTTGCTAAAAATGCAAAGGGTGAAGGATCAATACAGCTATAGAAGAATGTTTAGTAAAAGGAAATATTAAACAAAGATCTTATGTGTGCGGTTCTAAGTGGCCGGAAAGGATGAAGTCGTTACCGGAATGATGTTGTTGGTGGCAACTGCAAAAAATCGTCCATCCACCCACGGTCGTTGTCATCATCCATGCTATATAACATAGCATGGTGGCCATGTTTGTAGAGGTTTATCATTCCCCCGCAGAAGATTTTGGGAGAGTAGAGATTCATCATATGAGCTAAGGTTAGCTCTTCTCTAGTCAACTATCACAAATGTCGAAGGCAAGCAAACGTCCTCCACACAGAAGGATTTACTTGTGCCAAACACACTTGGTAGTGGAGGAAAACCTCCGTAATAATGGAATCAAGCTCTCCGCTCAAAGAAAACGTACCCAAAGTAAAGGTATACGTGTAAATATATGTAAAACCCCTCTTGGTAGGGGCACTCTCTCCGATAGATCAGGAGCAATAATATTCAAATCATGGTAGTGGCAATCTTCCTTCACAATAGGAATGATAGAAGGATGGATGGAAGAAGGATACCTACTGACGTCCCATGTACGAGAGTTTG
Source organism: Nicotiana tabacum (assembly GCF_000715075.1). NCBI lineage: Eukaryota > Viridiplantae > Streptophyta > Magnoliopsida > Solanales > Solanaceae > Nicotiana > Nicotiana tabacum. Next base: position 128,286,697 of record NC_134087.1, read on the forward strand.
GAGTAGGAAATTTTTCTTTGAAGTTTTTTGTGGTAATAAGACTTTTAGGGATGATGGATCCCACTGTTGCAGGAACAGAGTCCTCGTCCTTGTTCTTGTTCTTTGAAGAACAGTTGCGCTTTGAGGAAGAAGCCATTGTATAGAAGAAGAAGAAGAAGAAGAAGAAGAAGAAGAAGAAGAAGAAGAAGAAGAAGAAGAAGAAGAAGAAGAAGAAGAAGAAGAAGAAGAAAGTTAGAGAAAGATGGAGAACAAAGATGCAAGTCAGAAAAGGGAAGCTTGGAAAATTATGGAATACAAGGGAGAAGGAAGATGCGTACAAGTAAAAAATTTGGCGGCTAAATTAATGACCATGATTACCTTGATAATCGGCAAAAGTTGTGCTGAATCATGGGATGACGCGTATTCGAGGCATTAAATGCGGATAGAAGTGCGCCTAATCAACTATCAGAAGCTTTCAGAGGAAATTATAGTAATTCCCGCCAAAAGAGTGTTTTTACCAACTTCCTGGTACAACAAAGTTATGTCATGGAAAAGCAAGGAGACTATCTGTATAGGATAAAATATGCTATGACATGTGGCCAACCAAAAGAAGGACACGTGGAACCCAAGATAGGGTTGGCCAGAGACCGAACACAGCTGTTCCGCTTGTCACCGGAAAGAATAACGTTCATAAAGGTGTGATAAATGCTCTGCACCTGGTAGCATTTAATGAAGAATATTCCATGGCATTAAGAGCAATGGTCCGTTACAGGGAATTTGGTATTTATGTTCACTGTTACATCTTCATTAATGACCCTCATAATTGACATTAAAGAAGGGCACGATCCTATGACATCATTCCTAGACATAGCTATAAATAGTGAGCCCAATTATCATTGTAAAGGATACGAATTTTCTGGCAAACTTACACTACATTCTATACAAAGCTTAATACAATCTTACTTTCTCTTTTTTTGATTTCTTTATCGTTGTGCCCCGAAACCTTGTTCCCAGAACTGTTGCTTCTGCCGCTTCGTCTATATTTCAAGGCTAAGTATTGCATAATTATTCAATTATTTTATTATTTCAGGATCAAATTAGGTCACTTGTCTAGAAACCACGTATATATTCAATTGTACCGTTTTACGGGTAAATAAGAACATACTTGAAAAATGTTGGTGACTTTGATGAGCATAATATAAGTGTTTGTGATCATGAATAGGAGAAAATACTTTTATCTATTTTAATATAAAAGAAACAAACACCTAAAAAGCAATAAAAGCTTTATTAATTTCAGAATAGTTCTATTCAGAACAAAAAGATTCATATACATATAGTTCTATCGAGAACAAGGAGATTTATGCCTTTGATTGAATAAATTCCACTTGCCAATGGCGATTCCTTGGTAAACCTTTTTGAAGGGAGATCTCACAGCAGTAAGGGTCCCACTAACAACAAGATGGCACATCTGCCTGAGCACCTTCCAACATAGCTAGAATAATCATAAGCAGAAAAATCAACAATACTTTCTTGGCAAAACTCATGCTTTCTTCCATTAAAAATATTTTCTTTTATTGTGATTGAATATTTAGAAGAGAGAGTGGGTATTTATATAGTATCATAGAGATAGAAAATAGAAAGAAATAAAATGTACTTGTTGCTGAATTTTTTTATATGTTTTGTACATTAGCTGTATTGATTTTTTTATATCATCAGAGTTAAATTGATCTACAACAATGAATAACTTTTTACAACAAGACTGATATGATAGCCGAATAAATAAAGTGACCACCTATTAAAGTGAGTTATATTGCATTGATAGCCAGTGTTACATTTCTTTAAGACTCAGTTGGTATAACTATTCTAAGGTAAATAGAACCAATTAGTGATGGAAACAAATTAATAACGATTATCCGGCTGAATAAAATTAGAAGAGTAAAAGAATCTAATATTTCGTAAATTTTAGAGTTTTCAAAGAATTAAAGTTTCTACTTCCGGATTTTACTTTACAAAAATACTTTCTATAATTTTAATGTCCAACTGATCAGCTTGTGCCCATCTCGATTAATTTACTGGGTAGCACTATCCTCCATTAGCATTGGAACAAACAAATAAAATGATTTTACTCACCAAAGTTTAAGCTTGACTGTTAAGCCAACCCCTTGGGGTCTATGTCAGAAAATAAAAGACTCATGTATTAGCTGCAGGATGTGATTCCAATAGGCATAGTGTATCATATACACAAATAAATAATAAACCTCTCAAGCTAAAATATCAGCTATAAGAATTTTTATCTAGAAAAAGAATCTCTAAACCAGAAAATTAAGAATATTGAGATGGACCTAAGCCTCTCATAATTGGACTCAAATTATGGTGGAAGCTGGAAACACCCGAAAAACCATTGATGAGAATTATATATATATGGTTGAGCAATATGATAGATCAAGGAAATTCACATCGTCTGGACTGGAAAAACTCATAATCGAGGTGCTTGTTTACAAGTGTTTCTGTACCACTCTTTCTCACAACTCGTGACATAAGAGCTGCAGTCTACTCTAATGTTTTTAGTCGATCTCGTAGAACTGAACAAGGATCTGAATCCAAGGTCACTTCTTTCAGGTGGTCTGCAGAGTGCCTAATTGGCTGAAACCAGCATTCACCCTAGTTTCACCATTCATAAAAAAAATACAATATCATCGTTGTGTATTTCATATCCACATGCGTGAATGACAACATGCTAGTGGACAAGTGTTGGAATTAGAAAGGCATTGAAATAAGAGTTAGGTATTATAGTATCTATATAAATACTATTAATTGTGACTTAAATGCAATCAAAGGCAAAACTCAATGACTTGGCCGCATGTAGTGCTAAGTATACTGAGGCTGGGTTAACTATATACATAGTTCATAGTCTAATGTTGCAGTTGCTCGATCTAAGTGAGAAAACGCTTAGTTTTCAATTGACCGCATTTAGCAAAATATGTTTCTTTCTTAGAAGACCTTTAAAGACTTATCGTGCCAGATTTCAATAAGAAGAATCCCCATAGCTGTGCAAATTGTGCTGGTGCTTTGTTATAAATATATTTTTAATAAGTATCATTCTAAGCATAATGTTTTTATTCGTTATTATGTCAGGAAAGGGATCAATTTTCATTAGCAAACTACTTCAGCATGTTTTGTGAAACTTTGTCGTTAAGTTAAAGAAAGCAGTGTAAATGCACATGTAGTACATCGACAATTTTTATTATGTATAGACATAGCCACTATCTGCAGTAACATGTAAAAGACCCATTGACTATCTCGGAATATATATATATATATGTTATATAAGAAGCTTTGATATCAAACCTGAGCATTGTAGCTCTGGAGGCCCACAACTGGAGAAACTATGCAGGCACCCAAATGACGGGCTTCAAGTGTATGGCCTCTGCCAACATAATGGCCAAGCGAAAGATAAGTCAAGTATATGCTGCACTTTTTTCCCTTCGTTTAGTTTTTGTCCCAATTAGGTTTTGTTGGCAGGGTTTTTAACGAGGTAGCTATAGAAAGCATACTACGAAGACAGCTGCAGTAAGACCTTTAATTGCAAGGCAAACAAGCAAGGATCCACTCGGGGATGGTTAGATAACCTTTTGCTCTATAGCACATTCCCACTGGGAAATTAAGTTTGTTATTGAGCGAAGGTTACTCGATCGTTCACGAGCACAAACTACTAGAGGGTTGCTAGATAGTCTTTTGCTTGATAGCATAGCTTCTTGAGGGGAAGTAAAGTGTGTTACCAAGTTAAGGATTATCTAGCAATTCATTGGTGGAATCTTTGAAGATACAAGACTTCCAGTGTTCCAATTCTCACTCTTTGCATTCGAACACTGGGGGAATGGGGATGATATGAGGATACGGCAACAATGTCTGCCACGTCGACGGGAACGAAAAATCGGAAACATAATTGCATTATCGGGAATGGGGACTACGCGGTCAGCACCGTAGAAATAAGTTGTACGAGATAGCCACAAGTAATAGCAATTTCTTTTCAGCATTACAAATGCTTATGTACTTTTGAAAATAGAAGGAATTAAATAAAATCAAATCTTTTTGCTTTTATCTTGTTTCTTGTTTGAACGATGAATTAACTTTGTCATTTGAAAGTTAAACAAGTAAATGCTAGTGCCATAACGAATAGGAGACGTCCTCTTCAAGAGCACTGTAAACATAAGAGGGCCCTCTCTTATGAAAATCTTCACGTTAAAGGGTTGGTTTCAGAAGAATTTATGCCCGGAATCAAAATACCTTCGGAGAAAAATACACCCGAGGATGTATACGAAAGGACACAAAAAGCAAATTTGTGCAAATACTTATAGAAGCCTTCACGAAAAAGGGTTTATGCCCAGAACCAAAATGCTTTTGGGAAAAATACATCCAAGATTAACATAATAAGACGCAAAAAGGAAAACTTACGCAAAGTCCTTAAGCAAACGGAAGGAAATGAAAAGATTAAAAACTTGCATGGATATTCAAATGGAAGTAAGACTCAAACAATACTTGAGCGAAAAGATGTCTTTATTTACAGAAACATGTCAAAACGGCAAAAGTACAAGAATTGAAAAAAGAAAAGAAAAGTTAAACTGCAGAATCTCGGGAACCAGGAAGAAAAGTTCGCGCCCCGGGGAGAAGTAGATGGATCTATTGATGGCTCGACATTTTCACCATTTTGCATTTAGCATCATCGTCCTCAGATTCTTCTTCAGTTCCCGAGAACCAGAAGGACTAGGAGCATCAGGTTGCACTGGCAGTCCATTTTTAGCAGCTAACTCAAGCTCATGGGCCTTAGCAATTTTGGCATCAAAATCAACGATACCAGTTTTGACCTCTTCCAAGGTTTTTCTCCTTATGTTGTACATAGCGTAAGTTTTCTCAACAAGGAGGAAAGACGCTCAGCGCTTAAGTTCTTCTTTGAATTGAGCTACCTCGGCAGGAAGGCTTTACCGGGCGAACCTAATAAATCTGAGGCTAACATCAAGGTCACGGACAGTTGAACTAAAGAGCCTGTTATGCTCGATAGTTTTCCTATACTTCTCCTCCAACTGGGCATGTTTCTCCCCCACAGCAGCAAGCTCTTCAGTTTTGGAATTCAAGGTTTCCTCCAAATTATTTAATCTTTCAGTAAAGGCAGCCTCATGATTGGATGCAGCAAGAACGGTATTATGGACTTCAACCCATTTAGCTTTAGCCTCTTCAAACTGAACCTTCAACGGGGTGATCTCCTGGCTAAGGGTTTTTACCTCCTACTCGCTTTGCTGCAAACGAGCTTCCAATACAACGGCCTCAGTGGCCTTGGATTCCAGTTCTGAGAGGCGAACGACACTTTACTACCGCTCTGCTAAAAGCTGATCCTGAGCAGAAGTAATTTCTTCCTTTTCACGAATCAACCTCTGAAGGCCCTCGAAAGCAAGAATGTTGGCCTACAAAACAAAAAAGGTAAAACTCATATTAGTTCATACAAAAATAGAAGAAATAACAAAGGAAGAAATGAGCGTATCGCTGCGGCATTGTGCATGGCGTTGTTCATTAAATACTCTCCCAAGAGTGCCTGAATCTTTTACCGATCTTTCTCTGAGGCCAAAAGGTTTATATAATTTGCAAGCTTCACCGGCCAGAAAGCAAGTTGCATTCAGTAGAGACCAGAAGAGTAACATTCCTCCTCCTTTGTGGATCTTCAAAAGGGGCAGCATAATTTTCCCCCAAGATCCTATGAACTGGGGACTGGGGAAGAGGAACACCTTCTTCATGGTCAGATGCCGCCGGTGGAGATGATGTAGCAGTTTCTGGTGGAAGAGTGGATGAAGATGGAAATGATATAGCAACTGCTGGTGTTGGTGAAGATGGGAATAAAGCTGATGGAGTTGAAGAATGAGAAGTAGCTGCATCAAATATAGTACTGGTTGTTGAATGCTCACCAACCAAAGATGGTAGGGACTCCGTACTCAGCCCCACAATACCGGGCACAACAATTGGGGTTCGAAAATGGGAGTTGGCATTTTCTACTAAATCAAACTCCCCCCAAAGTGTCGATGCATCGTCCTCTGTTGGTGTAACTAACTCAACAGATTGAGCATTCTGTTGAATTGATGATGAACGTCGCCTTGTGTGTAGAGAATCCCCATCATCACTAGGTTCTCCATTATCGGAGATCATCACAGTGTCTATGACTAGCCCAGGATGAGGGCTAGTGATCTCAACTTCCGAAGATGACTCGGGGGCAATAGTCTTCTCCCTCTTATTCTTTTCCCCGGCCGCGGATGAGCGCCTTCTCTTTGGTTGTTTGTCCTTCGACCAGGGACTCCGTAAAGAAATATTTGTGCCCGAAGCAGGCCCAGAGACACCTGTTCGAGTAAGCGCCTCCTGAAGCAGCCTCTTTGCGTCAGCAGAATCAGCCAAGACATCCTCCTTGAGGATAGAAACAGAGCTCGTGGGTAGACCTAATTTTGTAGACATGTCAGAAGGGATCAACCAAGTTCTTCACATGAAAAATTGAAACAAGGTGAGTTTGAATTACCATGATTTTTGGCCTTCCACCCTTATTAAGGGGCAAGTTCTTTCCACAAACGACTTTCGAGCGTTGTGACGTCCAAGATCTTCTGAACCCACCGGTCCAAACCTTCAACTACCGGCGGGATCCATCCAGTTGCTAAAACATGCGAAGGGTGAAGGATCAATATGACTATAGAAGAATATTTAGTAAAGGAAATATTAAACAAAGATATTACGAGTACGGTTCCAAGCGGCCGGAAAGGATGAAGTCATTGACAAAATGATACTATTGGTGGCAATTGCAACAAAGTTTCGTCCACCCACAGTTGTTATCATCGTCCATACTAGTCAAGGAAGATTAAAGATTCATCATATGAGCTAAGGTTAGTTCCTCTCTAGTTTCCTGGCACAAACGCCGAAGGCAAGCAACCGTCCTCCACACAGAAGGACTTACTTGTGCCAAACACACTTGGTAGCAAAGGCAAAACTCCGCAATCGCGGAGTCAAGCTCCCCGCTCAAAGAGAACACACCCAGAGTAAAGGTATACATGTAAAATATGTATACCCCCCCCCCCTCCTTTGGTAGGCTCACTCGCTCCGATGGATCAGGAGTAATAATATCCAAATCATGGCAGCGGCAATCTTTCTTCACAACAGGAATACTGGAAGGACGGATGGAAGAAGAGTACCTACTGACGGCTTATGTACGAGAGTTAGGAGTAGGAAATTTTTCTTCGAAGTCTTTTGTGGTAATAAGACTTCTAGGGATGATGGAGCCCATTGTTGAAGGAATAGAGTCCTCGGCCTTGTTCTTGTTCTTTGAAGAACTGTTGCGCTTTGAGGAAGGAGCCATTGTATGGAAGAAGGAGAAGGTTTCTTGTTTGAAGAAAGTTAATGAAAAGATGGAGAACAAAGATGCAAGTCAGATAAGGGAAGCTTGGAAAATTATGGGATACAAGGGAGAAGGATGATGCGTATAAGTAAAAAGTTTAGCGGCTAAATTCATGGTCATGATTACCTCGATAATCGGCAAAAGTTGTGATGAATCGTGGGATGACACGTGTTCGGGGCATTAAATACGGAGAGATATGCGTCTAATCAACCGTTAGAAGCTTTAAGAGGGAATTATAGTAATTCCTGCCAAAAGAGTATTTTTATCAACTTCCCGGTAACACAAAGTTATATCATCGGAAAGCAGCGGGACTATCTATATAGGGTAAAACATGCTATGACACGTGGCCATCCAAAAGAAGGACACATGGAACCCAAGATAGGGATGGTCGGAGACCGAACACAACTGTTCTACTTGTCACCGAAAAGAATAACGTTCATAAAGGTGTGATAAATGCTCTGTGGCAGGTAGCATTTAATGAAGAATATTCCATGGCACTAAGAGCGATTGTCCGTTACAGAGAATTTGGTATTTATGTTCATCGTTACATCTTCATCAATGATCCTCCAATTGACATTAAAGAAGGGCACGATCCTGGGACCTCCTTCCTTAGACACAACTATAAATAGTGAGCTCAGTTATCATTGTAAAGGATACGAATTTTCTAGACAATTTATACTACATTCTATACAAAGCTTAATACAATCTTACTTTCTCGTTTTTTGATTTCTTTATTGTTGTGCCCGGAAACCTTGTTCCCAGAACTGTTGCTTCTGCCTTTTCGTCTATATTTCAAAGCTAAGTATTGCATAATTTTTCGATTATTTTATTATTTCAGGATCAAATTAGTTCAGTTATCTAGAAACCACATATAAATTCAATTGTATCATTTTACGGGTAAACATGAACATACTTGAAAAATGTTGGTGACTTTGATGAGCATAATATAAGTGTTTGTGATCATGGATAGGAGAAAATACTTTTATCTATTTTAATATAAGAGAAACAAACACCTAAAAAGCAGTAAAAGCTTTATTAATTTCAGAATAGTTCTATTTTAGAACAAAAAGATTCATATCCATATAGTTCTATCGAGAACAAGGAGATTTATGTCTTTGAATGACTTTTTGAAGGAGGTCTCACAGCGGTAAGGGTCCCACTAACAACAAGATGACACATTTGCCTGAGCACCTTCCAACATAGCCAGAATAATCATAAGCAGAAAAATCAACATTATTTTCTTGGCAAAACTCATGCTTCCTTCCATTAGAAATATTTTCTTCTATTTTGATTAGTTAGAACAGAGAGGGGGTATTTATACATGCATGTGTCCATCAAAAAATCTCCATTCATTATTATATTTCCATTTTTCTAGTTATGTATAGATTTTAAATGATCATATTATAGATATTTATTATTTTTTTGGTGAGTATTTAGAAAGCATCATAGAGATAGAAAATAGAAAGAAATAAAATGTACTTGTGGCTGAATATTTTTATGAGATTTTTACATGCCTATACACTATATGAAACTATATTACCCTACCTACTCAAGTTTTACTATAATTACATATTATATACTCAATTACCATTTATGTATATTTTAAGGGAATTAATGATAATAATTAGTGTCCTAAAATCACTCTAACATATCTTCCACTCCCCCCACGTTTCTCTCTCCACATCCCACCCCTCCCCCTTCCCCCACGTATCTTGCACTCAGTCACGATTTTCTCTTCACAAAATTCAGAATCCTTCCATTAACACATATTTCCTCTCTTCTTCCATAAGCATTATAAATTTTTACTCTCTTCTTCAAAAAATCACCTCCATTAACGTCTGTGTTTAGCTTGATTTTCAATGAAGAAGAAAATAGCTTCAAAGAACAGCCCTAAAAAGGCAAAGGAGCCGATATTCCTACATTTGATTTGGGTGTTTTCTTGGAGAATTCAACCAAAAAAATTATTTGTTTGAATTGGGTGTTGTTGCAAAAAATTGAAAATTCTCTCTACGTCTCTCTCTATTTCTCAATCCTTAATTTCAGTAATGTAAAGCAAAGGAAAAGAGAGCAGCAATTCCACCATTGACAACCATTAAAAAGCTTTGAATTCGAATTTGGGTTTTGAAAAATCATTATTTGTTTGGATCGGGTGTTGTTGCAAACAATTGGGAATATGGTTTGGAGTTTATCTCTCAATTTTGAGGGTGTTTTGGTGAAGATTAGACTTGATTTTTGCTGAATTTCAAATTGAAACTCGATATGATATACATTATATTTACGAAATTGTAGTAAAATTATAGAAAAATTGTAGAAAAATTGTATCATGTTGTTTATAGATATATTTTTTTATTTAACTATTTTATGAAAGTTGAACAACATTGTATTAAAATTATATTTAAGTTGTATGATACTGTAGTTGTATATAACTGAGTAGAAATAATGTATGAAAATTGTAGATAAGTTATAGATAAGTTGTATGATATATAATTAGTTATATGAAATTTATTTTTACTATGTATAAATCATATACAAATATACAAAAGTCATATTGTATAAATTTTGTATGAAATTTATATTTAAGTTGTATATTACTGTAGTTGTATTTAACTGGGTAGAAATAATGTGTGAAAGTTGTAGATAAGTTGTAGATAAATTGTATAATATATAATTAGTTGTATAAAATTTATTTTTACTATGTATAAATCAGATACAAAATATACAAAAGACATATTGTATAAAATTTATTTTTAAGTGGTATGATATTGTCATTATATATTAGTGGGTAGAAATAATGTAGATAAGTTGTATATAACTGAGTAGAAATAATGTAAAATTACATGCCGCTATATGAATGCGCAACACAAAAAAGGTGCCATTTTTAATTCTCTCATTTAATATTCTTTTTTGTTTGTGGCTCAAAGTCTGTATAATTGTTAATCTAGAATGAAATAAAGAACAAAAACTGCCAATGATTACTTAATAAAATTTATTAGTTCTTATAGTTACACTAACTAAATATAAAATATCTTTTCAAGTTTTAAATAAAAATGAACTTAAAATTCATATCTTTTCAAGGACCAGCACCCTTGCTCTGATAATCAATTTTTTTCTCTCTTTATATTCTTCGATCTAATGTACCTGTCAATCATCGATTTTGAAATGCTTTTAATTAACTTAATATTCATATTGTTGAGTATTATAGTGAAATGGATCTGACTAGAGCGAACAGATTTAGATTGATGCTTTGGCGATTGGTTGATTAATCAATTTAATTGTTTTGGGTGACAGGTGGCTCGTACCTCGGCATTCACATTCAGACTTGTCTATGTTTACTAGCATGTTTGGCCAAGCTGCAAAAATTAGCTTATTTTGATTTTTTTTTTTGTTTAAAAGTGCTTTTTTCAAAAGTACTTTTAGTGAGAAGCAATTTGTATTTGGCTAATTAGTTGAAAAGCACTTCTAAGCAGCAATTAGTGTTTGGTCAAGCTTTAAAAGCTGCTTCTAAGTGTATTTTTCTCAAAAGTGTTTCTCAAAAAAGTGCTTTTGGAGAAAAACTACTTTTTTTTGTTTCTGCTTTTCCTCAAAAGCGCTTTTTTTCCTTCCAGAAACTTGGCCAAACACCTCAATTTTTTGCCAAAAGTGTTTTTGGCAAAAAAAAAAAATACTTATTAGCCAAAAATAAGCTTGGCCAAACAGGCTATACAACTGGTAGCAAAAAAGGATCATGGAAAACTGATCCCTTTGATGCACGAACAATTTTTTGTCAGGAAAAGCTGATCGCTTTACATAAATTTGTAAGTATTTGGACGGACGAGGGGAGAAAGAGAGAATACGCAGAGAAGAGGGGAGAGAGGAGAGAAAAAAGGAAAAGGGTGTAACTAAATTCCTTGATTGAAGGCACAAATAATCGATTTTGGAGCCTTTTAAGGTGGATTGTATATATTTTGTAAACAAAACTTGTTTAAGCCAGGTAATTAGCTAAACATGAATATTAAGGGTAATAAAGTTTCAATAGTGTATAGGAATGAAAAAAGGGAGAAATTCAAAAATAGTCAGATTTACAAGTGGTCATTCAAAAATAGTCATTGTTTCAAAAGTAATCGAAATTTAGCCACTTTTCATGTAAAGATAAATCTGAACAAAATCACTGTTCAAAATCCGGAAAAATACTCCAGCATAATATACTGGTCCAGCATAATATACTAGAGTTTGGAGCACCGGTGCTTCAGTCTCCTATATATTATACTAGAGCCAACAAAGTATACCGGTCCAGCATAATATGCTGGAGGTTCATATACATGTGCACCGAACTCCAGTATATTATACTAGACCGGTCTCTATTGCAGCAAAATAGTGACTATTTTTTATTGACTTGGCAAACGCTGGCTATTTTTTAATAACCAATCCGAAAACTGACTAGACCGTGCTATTTTAACATGAAAAAATCCTTTTTGTATAGGTTTTGTATATTGGCTGTATTGATTTTTATACCATCGAGTTAAATTGATCCACAACAACAGATAACTTTTTACAACAAAGACCGATATGGTAGCCGGATAAATAAAGTGACCACCTATTAAAGTCAGTTAAATTGCATTGATAGCCAGTGTTATATTTCTTTAAGACTCAGTCGGTATAACTATTCCAAGGTAAATAGAACCAATTAGTGATGGCAACAAATTAATAACGATTATCCGACTGAATAAAATTAGAAAAGTAAAAGAATCTAATATTTCATAAATTTTAGAGTTTTCAAAGAATTAAAGTTCCTACTTCCGGATTTTACTTTACAAAAATATTTTCTATAATTTTAATGTCCAACTGATCAGCTTGTGCCCATCTCGATTAGCTTGTGCCCATCTCGATTAATTCACTGGGTAGCACTATCCTCCATTAGCATTGGAACAAACAAATAAAATAATTTTGCTCACCAAAGTTTAAGCTTGACTGTTAAGCCACCCCCTTGGGGTCTATGTCAGAAAATAAAAGACTCATGTATTAGCTGCAGGATGTGATTCCAACAGGCATAGTGTATCATATACACAGATAAATAACAAATCTCTCAAGCTAAAATATCAGCTATCAGAATTTTTATCTAGAAAAAGAATCCTTATAACAAGAATCTCCAAACCAGAAAATTAAGAATATTGAGATGGACGTAAGCCTCACATAGTTGGACTCGGATTATGGTGGAAGCTGGAAACACCCGAAAAACCATTGATGAGAATTATATATATATGGTTGAGCAATATGATAGATCAAGGAAATTCACATCGTCTGGACTGGAAAAACTCATAATCTGGGTGCCTGTTTACAAGTGTTTCTGTACCACTCGTTCTCACAGCTCGTGACATAAGAGATGCAGTCTGCTCTAATGTTTTTAGTCGATCTCGTAGAGCTGAACAAGGATCTGAATCCAAGGTCACTTCTTTCAGGTGGTCTGCAGAGTGCCTTGGCTGAAACCAGCATTCACCCTAGTTTCACCATTCATAAAAAAAGAAAGAAATACAATATCATCGTTGTGTATTTCATATCTACATGCGTGAATGACAACATGCCAGTGGACAAGTGTTGGGAACCAGAAAGGCATTGAAATAAGAGTTTGGTATTATAGTATCTATATAAATACTATTAATTGTGACTTAAACGCAATCAAAGGCAAAACTCAATGACTTGGCCGCATGTAGTGCTGAGTATACTGAGGCTGAGTTAACTATATACATAGTTCATAGTCTAAAGTTGCAGTTGCTTGATCTAAGTGAGCAAACGCTTAGTTTTCAATTGACTGCATTTAGCAAAATATGTTTCTTTCTTAGAAGACCTTTAAAGACTTATCGTGCCAGATTTCAGTAAGAAGAATCCCCATAGCTGTGCAAATTGTGCTGGTGCTTTGTTATAAATATATTTCTAATAAGTATCATTCTAAGCATAATGTTTTTATTCGTTATTATGTCAGGAAAGGGATCAATTTTCATTAACAAACTACTTCAGCATGTTCTGTGAAACTTTGTCGTTAAGGTAAAGAAAGCAGTGTAAATGCACATTTAGTACATCGACAATTTTGATTATGTCTATACATGGCCACTATCTGCAGTAACATGTAAAAGACCCATTGACTATCTCTATATCTATCTATCTATCTATCTATCTATATATATATATATATATATAAGAAGCTTTGATATCAAACCTGAGCATTGTAGCTCTGGAGGCCCACAACTGGAGAACTATGCAGGCATCCAAATGACGGGCTTCAAGTGTATGGCCTCTGCCAACATAATGGCCAAGCGAATGATAAGTCAAGAAAGCAGCACGCAAGTTACCGTTTGGTATCTTATAAATGGGGTACCATGCAACAGAAAACCTGCAAATACAAAAGTACCATTAGATCTACATAGAATTTTCCTCTACATTTATACTTTCACATACTTCTTTCCCGTATTTCCTTTTTCCAAAAAGTACCACAATCGTGCATTGCGTGCGCTTCACACATTCAAAAACTAAATACAATCATACTAGAAGCCTTTTCCATACTAACCGCGAATAAGGGTGCAGGTCAGGTAAGCGAGTGGACTGTAGGACGGATGGATCTCCATAAACTCCAGAACTTCAAGGCAAATTACCAGCAAAAAGTTCCTGAATCCTAAAGCAGAGAGTAGGAGAAAGTCATCTTAGCAACGAATTGATGTGCCTGACACAAACAATATGACTATCATCCAAACGATGGGCTAATGTTGCATAGTAGGAGGACATGGACTAGTCATCATATTTTTCCGAAGTTACCAAGATTAGTGATAAATTATACTGAATATATGAAACATCATTTACCACTGATTATAGGAGGACATCTCCTATAAATATTTTAACTTTGACCTACTTGTATGCAAAATTTACAGTGAAAAATTGAACATTACTTATAATGCTAACGAATAACAGCACTAAATTGATAAGAGACAACATAAGTACCACATACTTTTCAAATAAAGGTTTACGATTTTGAGGCTGTTCACGTTCGAAATATTCAAACAGAAGCTCCACATTATCATCAGACAACTTAAATTCAACTGGTGGTTGATGCAAATCTGAACTGCTGCACTCTGGAGATGAACTGGAGTCGGAGACAACATTCCTTTTTTGCAAAGAGCTTGAGTCCTCAACACGAGGTTGAGGTACAAGTACAGAAAATATAGTGCGAAGGTCCACCATAGGTGAACCCTCAGATATTTTATTTATCCCAGAGTCCACCACATCTATCGACCCCGGAGTTCCATTATCTTTATAGCTTGTATGAGTCCTATGGTACTTGAAGAGCTGAACGCCTGAGAAAAGTGGAACAAAATATGCACTGAACTTAAGACGATCAATCCCACATTGTCTACAACTTCTATGATCCTCCGCTTTTACTTCTAAACCATAGCTCCCATGTTTCTCGTACCACTTCCACAAGTTCCCCAAAGAGACATTCGGTATCTCATGCCTGCATAGAGGTGCACCTTGACCACGGACACAAGCCTGACAAGTCCGGATATGTGGACACACAACTGGAGAGACAAAATAAAGAAGTTTCTCAAACTCAGCAACAGGATAGCCCTTACCCAACTCAATGGCTTCAGAGGCTAGTTGTGCCCTATGGGCCTCAGTCACTGCCCAACAAATGCTTTTGAAATCATTTTGAAGACTAGAAAATATACGGGCTTTATCTCCAGGAATCAACAACTTTGAAGAAACAGCATTCTTGTTGTGCTCCTCTGTAGTAGTACACGTGTTACAATTTCTCAACTTCTTAAACTGAGTAACACCCGGTAAAACTTTTATATTTTCTAAACTTTGAGCTGCATTTATTACCACGTTCAGAGAAGACGAACTAGGAGGTTGACATTTAGAAGCTAGTTGCTCAGTTGGGTTGTGGAAGTTCGCTGATCTACATAACAAGTTCAAACCATCCTCCACCATTTTATTATCTACACTGGAAACAGAAATTGGGACTGGGACATCTCCCCTTGCCTCCATGTTACAGGAACAAGGATTTGAATATGGTTGGGAAGAAACATAATGAACATTCTTTTTCTGATATCTAATCTTAAGATTACTAGTCTCAGTACGAGAATCTGCAGCACTTCCCAAGGTTTTTGCCCCAGCTATTCGGCCAGCTGCACCATTTGACTGCATAGTACAATTCAAACAAGCTCCATTGACAGGAGATCCTTTCCCATACTTACTTTCGTGATCCTGTAGGGAACCTGGACTCTTATTTCTACTCAGGTCCGTCAGAAATTTGATTTTTTCCTGATCTGTAAATGCTGATTTCGATGATAAAATAACATTAACAAAAATAGGAAGCTTTGTTTTCAAGGTATCATCATTTAACCCATTATGAACCTGCGAGAAGTCTGAGTTTTTCAAGTCACAGTTGCTTACACTAGCGTCCTTTTTCTGAATTCTTTGCCATATATGCTGATAGTTTTCCTTCCCAGAGTGATTATTCAGGTTTCCAGCACTGTTAGCTGCATAGATATTTGAATTAGTTGGCACTTTCCCGAAGGACTTATCACTCTTTTGTGGCATGTGTACGTTACTACAACCGTTTTTCCTCTCAGCACGGCTACACGATTCACTAACAGTGTTTGAGATTTCTCCAGTGGAAGAAATGTATCTTCTGGCTATAAGAAAGAATGTTAGTAGAACATGAGATATCGCTCAGTCGTTTACCATGAAGTAAATAACATATTAGCAGAACATTCTTTCCTTCAAGTCCAAGCTAGTCAGAGTGGTTGTCTCGCTCAATTGCAACTCTTGATCAGTGAATTTGTAATTAAAGTTGAGAGCTCCATTAGGCAATAAAATAATAAAGTGAAGCTTGTAAGAGAAGTTTCAGATAGAGAGAAAAACATGTCTAACGATAAACCACCAACAAAGATTTATTCCACCAATGATTGTGATCTCACAGATCAATTTCAGGAGAAACAAGGAACAACTAAAGTTAAAATGATACAGAAGAGGAAAACTGGACGAATTTTATGGTTTCATAGGTTACTTAATACTGAAACTAAACAATGCGATAGATGCTCAATATCGTGGTATCAGAGCTTAAGCTATTGCATTATCTTTGTAAGCAATTACCATAAAAATATTACTAGTTCAATAACAGTAAGTCATGCCAGCAGGAGCTGGAGACAGAATTATTGGAAGCTTGAACTGTATATTGGAGACAATTCAATCATTGAACAATACAATGAAAGAAAAGAAATTGGAGGATAGACTTTACAAGTGAATTTCCAACTTAACTTTTCAGGATAATGAATGAAAAATCAATACAAAAAGAGAAGAACCCAATGAACACTTTGTATACGGGTAAAAACTGGGGCTGACACACACCCCAATTTCCCGGTGGGTCAAACGAAGCAAGGACGTGACTACATGGGATCAGAATGGAAGCCGGGAATTTCTCGTACTAAGCCCCGAACGGAGTGCTCGCCGTCGGGCCTGATAAGACAACACTTCCCCGAACCCCGAACGAGCTCCGAGACCTCGGAAAGCATGGCAACGGTTGCACACGACTAACAAAGGGACGTGATATCCGCACCCCACTAGTTATCAAGGCGCAAATCTTGCCTGAAGTCGGCAGCGGATCAGTAATTGACGATAAAGGAGGATTTTTACCTTTTTTTAGAATTGTACTAGGGATGAAACTCTCCTACTATATAAAGGGAAAGTTTTTTCTTTAATAAGATATGGCAACACGCATATCAAGGCAATACATACTTGTTTCTTTGCTTCCTAGCTATTGAAAGTTCTTATTTTAATTGTTGTTCTTCATATATATATTTGGCTTCAAATTAATGGTCCGGTCGAGGACAAAACTATTGTTCAGCTTAAATCCGAGTCCGGCTTTAACGTCACAATTGGTTTGGTTATTCATTTTATCTTTAACTCATTTATCTAACATTCTTGATTATTTATGTTGAATCTATCCACACATCCTTAAAACCGCATATAAATTCAATTGTTATCTGTTTTAAGGGTTAACACACTTCCTTACTGCAGAGAGTAAAAACAGAACACCAACAAATATATGCAAAACATTCAAGTCAGCTTTAATCACTACCTTTGGATAATTACAATTAAACAATCACATTCAGTAAACAAAAACAACCAAAAAAGAGAAAGGCAAAAAGAAATACTGCAAATGTAAGTAGCTTTAATCCAACCACGCAGCGGCGGATGTAGCCTTAGTGCTAAAAGCGACAAAATTTCAAAAAATACTAGATTATAAACCCGTAATTTAAAAAGTATAATGAGTTCAGTGCAAAGAATTTTAAAGTTAAAATCCTGAATCTTACCACAAACATTATAACCCATAATGAACTATATATTCTACTACTATTTATAAGCCCATAACCAAAATTACATAAAAAAGAGCAATAAAAGAACAAAGTAAGTCAAGATTCTATACTTGAGGAGCTGAATTGGTGTGATTTTGTAAGTCAAGGAACAATCCTTTCAATTTTTGTAACCTCTCATGATTAAGGGTAACAAACGATAGAATAATTAAGCACATAGAGAAAAAAGCAACGAACTAGTCCACTTCTTCTTAATTAATTAACTTCTTGCTTTTCTGTTTTTGGGCCTTTACATATTTTTTGTTCAATAAACGACACAAACGCACGTACATACTAAGATTTGAGTACGAATAGAAGTTACAAAATCAAACCACCATAAATTTCAAGAATTATGCATGCAAAAACACGTGTTTAATTAACAAAGTAGTAGTTAGTACCTCTCTGTTTCGTTTTATTTTTTTTTTCCTGGGTATTTTTGCTCCCCACTAGGGCTGGGTCGGCGGGGGAAGGGAGGAGGAGACAGACGACAGGACTGAAACTTTGGTCTGTGTGTGTCAAACGTTTGTTCGTAATGTACGATGACAGGACTTGAGGAATATGGAGTTTGTATTTGTACTTTGCCAGTGTCCTAAAGAAGTAGCCAATGCTTCTTTTTGTAATTACGTTAACTTCCTCTCTACTTTGTCTTTATCACAAGGACTTTCTTTATTTTGAAAATTGAAAATTTGTTGCAAAAAGTTTTTCAGTTTTTGACAAAATTATTCTCAACCAAACGCCAAAGTAAAAAAATTAAGAAAAAATTGAAAACCTTTTCTTTCTTATAAGATGAGTATTGTGGTAAAATTGTTTACCTTGACATGTTTTTACCCTAAAATCGGACAACAATTGAATTTATACGCGGTTTTAAGGACATGTGTTATAATTTAGTACAAATTAAGAAGAATAAATTAATATTGATATTAACGATGAAAGAAATAATGCAAATCACACGAATTGAACAGCCTTGGCCCTCGAGTTCAGTCACCCTTGAACCAAATATGTTTCAACTTGCTTATGAACAGAATAACAAGATAATGAAAGCTAGAAAATGACAGTATGTTGTTTAGTATTGCATGAATATGATATGGTTTACAAATTATCATATCCCTCTTTATATAGTAGGGGAGTCCTACTCTAGATGCAATTCTATATGAGGTAAGAAATCTCATGATTGGCTAATTAATCGACCTCTTCTTGATACGTGTCGGGAGTCATGCCGTGATCCTCGCCCGATTGTGGATGTTTCGACTTTCCGTTATTTGGCTCAGTAAGCTTCTTTCGGTCTCTATCTTGTTCGGTCTCGATCTCAATCTTGATCGGTCTCAGGGCCACGAGCTCGGCAACCTAAGTTTGCATCATGGTTCGATATAACGATATAACTCGAGGATGAACCTCGGCCCATCATGTTCCAGTCTCGATCAGTCATATAAAAAGGGCAAGCACGGTGCTTGACCGTATACAACATGCATGAGATCAGTATCGTTGGGTTTTACTACATAGTACCTACTCAGTATGGTGCAAACATACTAGTGAATTTCAAAATTTGTATTAAAATAAAATAGAAGACACGAATAGGTAGATTTTATCAACCTAGAATGTACCAGTTGTAATGTTTGCATTCTTTTTCCTTCTTGAATATCGCTAATATAATCAAAACTCAACCCAAGTGCATGACTGTTTTTGTCAATATTGACATACAGATGTATAGAATTAACGAAGCAAGAACCAAGAAAAGGCAAAATTCTAGATTAACCAGCCTGAGGACAAATGCAACAGGAGAAGTTGTTTCATTTTAACTGCCAAAAAGACTATAAATGGTCATAGAAAACTTAAACCTAGTAGTTTCTTTCTCTTTAAAGTGAATTCAACAATTCTTCCTCGGCCCACTCTTAACTATTAACTTGGGATTTCACCCTAGATGCTAAAATAAGGGATAACAAACTGACAACGAATCCCGCCACTTGAAAAATAGACACAGTTTCTACTGCTTAAGGAAAAAAGTAACTCCAGGATAGG
Organism: Nicotiana tabacum; assembly: GCF_000715075.1. Taxonomy (NCBI): domain Eukaryota; kingdom Viridiplantae; phylum Streptophyta; class Magnoliopsida; order Solanales; family Solanaceae; genus Nicotiana; species Nicotiana tabacum. The sequence continues at coordinate 128,306,491 of NC_134087.1, forward strand.
TGTAAATACACATTACATGATCAAACTAGGCTTCAAATCTCCGGAAAAGCAACCTCCAACTATCTTGTTTACTCTTGAACTCAGCTGAAAAATAATATTTAGGTCTCACAAGACTCCCAGAATCTTTACATAATACACACAAAAAAATAACTCAAGTTCTGTTCAAAACAAATAAATCAATCTGGATATATCTTACTAATGGATCAAAACCGATCTTTTCTTTTACGTGCTGTGTATTTGCTATCTGGAGGAACTGCGTTCCCTTTTTTCCTCATCTGTTCTTTCTTCTTCAGAACCCAATCCCTCCCTTTGCCTTTCTTGTTCAATTTTTGCTTTTTTCTAGGTCTACGCCGGTCAGATATGCAAACCTGCAGGGCAGGGTGAAATGAAAAAAACGGGATGATCAAAGATAGCAACAGAAGATAGAGAAGAAAAGATAGTAACAGGAGTAAATAAAAAGAATAGATGGTAAGGAGGAGAAGAGCCATTGGTTCGCTTCAGCGCAGTTAGTCAGTTGCCCTTGAATTACTTACTGTCTGGTTTTCTTCATCCTCGCTGCTGTCTTCATCAGAGCAACTCCCTCCATCTTCACCCTTTCCCTCTGGAGTAGTGGTGCTGAGAGACGGTGGACCACAAGTCAGAACTAAGTATTCTTTCCTCCTTTTAGAACTGTGACAAAGAAAGAACATGCAACCTTGTGTTAGGACTGCAACCAAATAAAAAAGAATTGAACTTTCACTTGAAAATGCATTGTAGTCATATCCTGGGAAGTGAAGAAAACTTGCACTAAGTCTAAGATTCGACAGATAATTTAAAAGATATACAACGTTTCAGAAGTAGTTACAAAGGAAGTAGAGAAAATACTCAGATTTAGAAACTGTCAAATGAAATGTAGACACAATCGGGTAAAAATAAAATCCTAGTATTTTGCAGAAAAGGAATGACTTTTACTTAATCCTTACACACTAACCCATCCCTTGCAAATTGTTAGGAGGGAGATTAGTAAGATTCATCTGGCATGGATGCTGAGCACGAGAGATGTATTGGGAAGTTCAGAGGAGGAAAACCTGATGGTCGCAAGAGCCAGCGTGTGGTTAATAAGTGTTCATCTGCTTTAATTGTTGCTGCTTCTAAACTATATCGTTTCAGATATATTGGAAGGTAACAACTAAGAAAGGAACACTAAAAAAATTAAGCTATAACTAGAAGGAAAAAACTGCAACTTAGATGTATAAAACTTCCGTTTAGACATGCCAGGTCAACCATTGAGGAATGAGCTGGCACTCAGGTCAACCAATGCTAATTTCAAAACTATTACACAATGAAATTAGAAAACGAAAATGACAGCAAAACAAGTTTATAAGCGTCTTCCTAACCTGTGTGGGTAGTCAACAACTATTCCTCCAGAAAATCCAGCTCGCATGGCAAAACCCAGAATCAGTTCCCGCTGAGCAAGATTTTCAGGATAGATCTGGAGTACTGCTCTTGCTCCCCTTCCCAAACTTCTATACAAGGAACCAAAGAATGCCCTGAGGAGTTATGAGCAAAATTCATACTACTTAGATAGCTAGAAGGAGAATGATTTATTCTACTACAATGACATCGTAAATACTTAAACAGGTTAATATGCACAATTTACCAACTAACAATAAGAACGAAATTTTCTACTTACTTCAATCTTATCCGAGGTTCATGAGAAGATTTGTCAGCGTTGCACAACCACTGCTTGGGAAAATTATGTACATCAGAAGTTCAGAACTGATAAGCACTAATGTGTTAAGAGGCTATATAAATTGGTACATACTGATTTTTTATGAGGAGAAATCATTAAATACTGATAATTCACCAAAAAAATCTAAAGTTGATTCATACAGGAACCGAATGAAGTCATAATCAGAAAACATATGCAAAGGAGATGATGAGAACGAAGTTAACAGCAAGCCGTGACTCTTGAAAGTAATGCACAGGCTAAATATTTTCATATCAAATGCACAGAATTGATTATGAAGAATCAAACAATAACATTCCATACATGATTCTAAATTGTCAAGTTCCGGCTGATAACTATCACCATTATCAACTCGGTAAAACTGAAGATCTCAACAAAGAAGAGAAAAAGATACCTGCACAGCTGAGACACTGATGGCACCATCCAGAACACCAGGTCGAAGCCCTAAGCCCTACGATAGATGCAACCAATCATTTGTGGTATTCCATATAAGAACAGGTTGCAAGAAAAATAGCAGGTACAAATTTGATTTATCCATTCTTTGACAACTTGTAACATCTTTATCAACACAAGTTTTATCAAGAGCAATGAGAAAAATAATTATTTTACAAGAAGGTACTAAATTTCAAAGAACAAAGATTAGTACAACTCAGTTTATAGTAATCTCAATTGCATACTCGATCACCAAGATAGGCAGCCACATTTCACTATCTTTCATCTTATCCGTCTTTTAGCAAAAAAGAAAAAGAAAAAAGGACCTTGCAAGCAAATCATGCAAATGACTAAGAATATGGCAACAATGCCTTTGCCTTGAAAATCCCAAGCATACACCATAGTTATAGGTAGATAATTGTTTCACATTATATAAGAGGGAAGAAATGTACATGGGCTGATATTGGTGCAAAACACCACCTAATAAATAGGTATATATACTATGAGATATGAAATTGTGGATATCCAGCTCTCAATTCGAGAGTAGCATTACAATGCGTAAACTTGTAAGCTAAACATCATCACTTGATATCTTCGAAACAGAGAAGAAAGATATATCACCCAAAATGGGCTATCATACTTAGAGACTTATGGGAAGAGCTGAAGGTGTGCTTCCATGAATTGGTAAATTGTAACATTTTTTGATAGGTTCATTAGCATGCTTAATGTTTTCACGAGACTCTACCACAGTATTTCCCTTTTTTTTTTTTTTTGCACTTTGAGATTTCTCAACCGATAAGACATGTACTCTGGGTGGTGGAGCATGTACCTGTCTTGACAATTTTAAAGGAGTTACAGCCCTGGCAATAGGAATATAGAATAATAACAAGGTGCATACAATCACAATTGAGAGTAGGATAAAGCAATCATTCAGAGGAAACTAAGTGACCTACCTGACCCATGTCACCCAGAAGTAGATCACCCTCAACCTCACGCTCCAATGCAATATCTAGAAAATGAAAACCATTATTTAGCAGTCCAATAACGGTTATAGCAAGATCAAAGTTATTTACTCATATAAGAAGAAATTTACGAACCAAGCATTGATTCTGATATATCCCAACCAAGCCACTGGTGTCCATGCTCAGTGAGTGTCTCCCCACTTAGACCTGATCCACAACCTTTGAAAAGCAAGAAAGAACGAAACATCACTCTTTTTTTTCTTTGAGTTTTTCTACAACTGAATAAGGTGAAATAAGCATGAAATCTCAAACTAAACAATTGAAAATGCAAAAAGGAACGTCTTTCTTTTGAAAATAAAGCTGTAGGATCCATGAGTACAACAATTCCAGATATTACAGCCATTCAAGTGTTGAGGATGATCTAATCTACCCAACTAAACTCAGAAGCACACAAACCAAACCTGGCTACTATATATCTTTACACCAGTAAACATTAAGGCACTTTCTCATTCTACAGTATAAAAGGCCAATCAAGCACTTTGTGCTATTGTGATTGTTCAACAATTTAAAAAGGCTAAACACTTGGGTTTTTCCGATTTAAGTTAAACCTTTAAAACTTTCTTCACATAGGATGAGTGAACACCTTGTAAATTTGTTCCTTTCTTCTTCTTCCCTAATCACTATACCCATAAGCGTTGAATAAGCTTTACTATACACGAGAAGGACCAACCATGCTTGGACAAGTATAGGATAATAGGAGATTTTCTCAGCTTGGCTACCTTCTCCTATTTACTACAATATCAATATAAAAAAAAGAGGGACAGCCCGGTGCATAAGGCACCCTGCATTCACGCATGGCCCGCGGAAGGGCCGCACCTCAAGGGTGTGATGTAGACAGTCTACCCTAATGCAAGCACTAGTGGCTGCTTCCACCGCTCGAACACTAGTCCTATCAAACTATCTTTAAGTGCAACATGAAGCTCAGAATGCTCTTTACAAGTATTTCACGCCTTAGCAATTAAGATAAGAAATTAAAATGAATAACCTGTAAAACATGATTCAATTATTCCTTTACCCTTACTATGCTCATATATCAACTAAAAAGATTCCATTCTGTTTCTTTTCATTCACAAATATCAAATTAATGCTAAATCCAGCCCATCGAATTCACATATATTACATTTACAAAAAGTTTCAGCTAAATACTCATAAATATACATACATACCAATATCAAGAAGTAATCTTGGGATGCCATCATCTGGCAAAGCAAGAAGCTCCAATGCTCTCTCAGAAAGTTGTGTCTTTCAGAAAATACAAACAAACGTCAGAAGCATCCTACGCCATATAACTTTATTGGCAGCACGTGCGGGCACATCCATTATGCTTTCTTATATAGTTGAAATATTTTTAAAATATATACTTTTACAAATTAAGCGCCTACTATTAGGAAGTTATACTCCCTATATCCCATTTTATGTGACACAATTTTCTTTTTAGTCTATCCCGAAAAGAATGACACATTCTATATTTAAAAACATTAACTTAAAATTTCATTTTACACTTAAGAAGATAATTATTATCACACAAATGTCAATGGGTTGTTTTAAACCACAAATTTCAAAAGTCTATATTTCTTTCTTAAACTCAATGACAATCAAACAGCGTCACGTTTTGTGCTATTTCAACACATTGAATTAACATCCTAAATGCGCCTCGGGCTGTAGCACTATGAATATACCATTAAAAAGACAAAATAATAGGCTACATACCTGTATGTCGATAATTCGAGAAGATGAGGTGTACTTGCGAGCTTCATCGTCGTTGTAGAAAATTTCTGGCGGTGCTAGAAGTTCTGGTCTTGACATTTTTGTGAGTTGAGGGAAGCTAATTTGCTTCCCCTTTTTCCGAAGAAGAAAGGCCTACAATTTCTCTGTTAAACCCTAGTAAAGCCCTGGCGAAATTAAGGGGAAATATCGATTTGTTCCCCGTAGTTCAGAATTATGTCCAATATTTGCCCCTTTCTTTTCATTATGTCCTATTACCCTGTTGATAAATATTTTTTTATTTATCAAAATAAATAATAAGGCTACGTTGGATTCTCACTAGATTGAATATGTTTATCGGTTTTTAGAGAAAAAATTTCGCTTTCCTAAAATGCATATTATATTCAGGGACGGCGTTGGTGGGGCGAGGGTGAGACTTAACGTGCAAAAATTTAAACCTGCTTCACCCAACTCCGTGTAGCATTTTTCCTGCTTTCAATTGTCACGATCCAAATTAAGATGCCGTGATCGCACTAGTCTCTAAAGCTAAGTAAGCCTAACAAATATGTGAAATAACTGAAATAACAACGAAATATATATATATATATATGTAACTGAAAAATGTCGCTCGACATGTACAAGTAAAATCTACAACTAAGAATATAAACAATTTCCAAACCCCGGTAGTTACAAATCACAAACTCTAAGGAAGTACTAAATGTCTCTATACATGCGTCTAAGAGAACAAAGAAAAAACAACATGATAAGGATAGAGAGGGACTCCGAGGTCTGCAGACGCTGGCAGATATACCTTGAAGTCTCCAAGCAACAGCACACACTCTTCTAATATCGGGGTTGGTAGGATGTACCTGGGTATGCACAAAATATGTGCAGAAGCGTAGTATGAGTATACCACAACGGTACCCACTATGTGCCAAGTCTAACCTCGATAGAATAGTGACGAGGTTAGATCAAGGCCCTATTGAAATATAAGAAATAAGGCAGAAGTGAAATGATAGCAACAACAGCGGGTTAATGAAATAATAAGAATGTACAAAAAGGCAATAGCTCGGGAAAACAAGAAGACAATTACAACACGTAAGGAAAAGAACATCTTACAAGTTAAGGAACAACAACAACAACAAATAACACAGCAAAAAGAAGAAATCAAAAAGGACGCTCCCGAGGTACCGCCTCGTAGTCTCAAAAGTAAATATCTCACAACGGCACGATAGAAACCTCGTGCTACAATCTCACTCCGCACGGAAGAAACCTCGTGCCAATAACACACCGCATGGAAAAACACCTCGTGCCAATAATACTCCGTACGAAAGAAACCTCGTACCAGTAACACTCCGCACGGAAGAAACCTCGTGCCAATAACACACCGCGCGGAAGAAACCTCATGCCAATCACACTCCGCATGGAAGAAACCTCGTGCAAATCACACTCCGCACAAAAGAAACCTCGTGCAAATAACACACCACACGGAAGAAACCTCGTGCCTATACCAAACAATCATCACAATAAGAATCACTAAAATCAACACGTAATAAATACAACAATAATATTACAAGCAAGAAAATCCTACAATTAAAGCACAAATACGGAATCAAGGAATAACAGGTAAATCAACTAAGCATGTTGTATAAATTGCAACTAAGAGATGAAACACGTAGACATGTGAAATTAGGCTAAACATGAATACTATACATGCTAGAATAACTCATTTAAGGTATAAAAAGGAGATTACTTAGCAAAAACCGGATTTCCAATATTTAGCCCGTGTACGCACTCGTCACTTTGCGTACACGGCACTGACATATCACAATTGTTACAACAGTACCAAATTCAAAGGGGATCCCCCCCCCCCACAAGGTTAGACAAGTATCTTACCTCAAACCAAGCTCAATCAGTCAATAAGAATGCCTTTCCCTCGATTTTCCCACTCCGAACGGCCCAAATCTAGGTAAAAACAATTATATACTATAAATATAACTATAAGAAACTAATCTAATTAATGAAATCAAAACTTTAATAGGAAATTAGAAAATTGCCCCAAAAAGTCGACCTGGACCCACACTCGGAATCGGGTAAAAACCATAAAATCCAAACACCCGTTCAACCACGAGATCACCCATACCGAAATTACTCAAATTCGATACCAAAATCTCGATCAAAACCTCAAAACTTGGTCTAAGAACTTTCCTCTATTTTTTCCAAATTTTCACCCCAAATCACTAATTTAATGATTAAATTAAAGACATAATCATGGAAATTAACCAAAACTAGGTAAGAATCACTTACCCCAAACACCCACATGAAAATCTCTCCAAGAATTACCTCCCACCGAGCTCCCAAATTAATTTTTGTGTTATGAACTCAAACCCTCGTTTTTGAACAATTAAATCTGCCTAGGTGTTTCCTTCTTCGCGAACGCAGAAGCTCCCTCGCGTTCATGAAGCACAAAAATGCTACTGCTCAAAAACTTCTTACGCGAACGTAATGATCACAGACCCCAGACCTTCGCGAACGCGGAGCCTCCCACGCGAACACGTAGGCCAAGCGTGAGGTCCACCCCTTTGCCACTCTTCTTCATGAACGTGTGGGCTCATACGCGAATGCGAAGAGCATTCCTCACCTTCCACCCAGAACCTCTTCGCGAATGCGAGACCCCTCTCGTGAATGCACTAAAGGAAACCATCATCAGAATCATTAGTGATTTCATCAATTTAACAAGTCCCGAAATATTCCAAACATGATCCAAAACACACCCGAGGCCCCCGGGATCTCAACCAACTATACCAACAAGTCCTAAAATATCATACAAATTTAGTTGAGCCTTCAAATAACATTAAACACTGCTAAAGCTACGAATCGCGCATTGATTAAAGCCTAATGAACTAAGGAAATTCCAATTTCTACAAACGATGCCGAAAATCTATCAAATCACGTCCGATTGACCTCAAATTTTGCACACAAGTCACATTTGACATTACGGACCTACTCCAACTTTCGAAATCAGAATCCGACCTCGATATCAAAAGGTCCACTCCTGGTCAAATTTCCCAAAAACTTTCCAATTTTCCAACTTTCGCCAATTAACGATGAAATTACCTACGGACCTCCAAATCAACAATCGAACACACTCCTAAGACCAAAATCACCATACGGAGATATTGGAACTGACGAAACTCCATTCCATAGTCTTCTTCACACAAGTCAAATTATGGCCAACTCTTACAATTCAAACTTCAAACTTAGGGACTATGTGTCGCATACCACTCCAAAACTCTCCCGAACATGACGCCAAGCACCCCGGCAAGTACAATAACCACAAAATGAAATAGAGGTAGCAATAAATAGGGGATCGGGGCTAACACCTAAAGTGGTGAAAAGATGAGGGTAACAGTTGCGCATATCATGCCTGGTCTCCCAAGTCGCCTCCTTGACTGGCTGACCCCTTCATTAAACCTTCATTGAAGCAATGTTTTTTTACCTCAACTTTTAGACCTGTCTGTCCAAGATGACCACCGGCTCCTCAAAATAAGACAAATCCTTTTCCAACTAGACTGAGCTAAAATCTAACACATGGGACGGATCGATGCGGTACTTCTAGAGCATAGAAACATGGAATACTGGATGAACTCCTGATAGACTGGGAAGGCAAGGCAAGCTCATAAGAAACCTCCCCAACTCGATGCAATACCTCGAACAGGCCAATAAACCTTGGGCTCATCTTGCCCTTCTTCCCAAATCTTGTAACACCCTTCATGGGCAAAACCCGGAGCAAGACCCGCTCCCCAACCATGAATGCAACATCGCAAACGCTCTGATCTGCATAACTCTTCTGTCTGGATTGGGCTATACGAAGTCGATCCCGAGTCAATTTAACCTTCTCCAAAGCATCCTGAACAAAGTCTATACCCAATAGCCTAGCCTCGCCCGGCTCGAACCAACCCACTGGGGACCGACACCGTATACCATACAAAGCCTCATACGGGGCCATCTGAATGCCCGACTGATAGTTGTTGTTGTAGGCAAACTCCGCAAGTGGTAAGAACTGATCCTAAGAACCCCAAACTCCATCACACATGCACGGAGCATATCCTCTAATATCTGAATAGTGCGCTCGAACTGCCCGTCCGTCTGAGGGTGAAATGATATGCTCAACTCAACCCGAGTACCTAACTTATGTTGTACGCCCCTCCAGAACTGTAGTGTAAACTGCATGCCCCGGTTAGAGATGATAGATACCGGCATGCCATGAAACCTGACAATCTCACGGATATAAACTCGAGCCAGCTGCATAGTCATCACTCGTAAGAAATGGGCCGACTTGGTCAACCTATCCACAATTACCCAAGCTGCATCAAACTTTCTCTAAGTCCGTGGAAGCCAAACAACAAAATCCATAGCGATCCACTCTTATTTCCAATCTGGAATCTCTAGCTTCTGAAGCAATCCACTTGGTTGCTGATGCTCATACTTCACATGCTGACAGTTTAGGCACCAAGCTACATACTTTACTATGTCCTTCTTCATTCTCCTCCACCAATAATGCCGCCTTAAGTCCTGATACATCTTTGCGGTACCTGGATGAATGGAGTACCGCGAACTGTGAGCCTCTTGGAGAATCAACTCACGCAAACCATCTACATTGGGTACACATAGCCTGCCCTGCATCCTCAATGCATCGTCATCTCCAATAGTGACCTCCTTTGCATCATCGTGCTGAACCGTGTTCTTAAGGACTAGCAGATGGGGGTCATCAAACTGACTCTCCCTGATACAATCATAAAGAAAAGACTGAGAACAACACAAGCCAAAACTGGGCTCAGACCGGAAACATCCAATTTGAAAAACTAGTTGGCCAAGGCCTAAATATCCAAGACTAAAGGCCTCTCTGCTAACGATAGATATGCTAAGCTACCCAAACTCTCCGCCTTGTGACTCAAGGCATCGGCCACCATATTGGCTTTCCTAGGATGATAGAGAATGGTGTGTCATAATCCTTAAGCAATTTCAACCACCTACGCAAGTTAAAATCATTCTATTTGAACAAATGCTGCAGACTCCAGTGATCGTTGTAGATCTCATAAGGGACACCGTACAAATATCCGCCAAATCTTCAAGGCATGAAAAATAGCTACTAATTCAAGGTCATGCACAGGATAGTTCTTCTCATACACCTTCAGTTGTCTAGACATGTAGGCAATCACCCTACCGTCCTGCATCAACACCGCACCGAGACCAATACACAACGCATCATAATATACAGTATAAGACCCTGAACCTATAGGCAAAGCAGTCTTTAACTTTTGAAATCTCTCCTCACACTCATTTGTCCACTTAAATGGAGCACCCTTCTGGGTCAGCCTGGTCTAGGTGCTGCAATAGATGAGAAATCCTCTACAAATTGACAGTAATACCCTGCTAAACCAAGAAAACTACGGATCTCCATAGTTGAGGACGGTCTGGGCCAACTCTGCACTGCTTCAACCTTCTTCGGATCCACCTTGATCCCCTCACTCAACAGCCACTGAATCTATCTAGAATTCACACTTTAAATTTTTTGCATATAACTTGTTTTCTCTCAGAGTCTAGAACACAGTCCTCAAGTGATGCTCATGATCCTCCCGACTTTGAGAGTATACCAGAATGTCATCAATAAACACAATAATGAATGAGTCAAGATAGGGCCGAAATACACTATGCATCAAATGCATGAATGTCGCTGGGCCTTGGTCAGCCCAAATGACATAACAAGGAACTCGTAGTGATCATACCTAGTCATGAAAGCAGTCTTCGGGATGTCTGGCTCCGGAATCTTCAACTGATGATAGCCTGAACGCAAGCCAATTTTGGAAAACACTCTAGCACCTTATAACTGACCAAATAGATCATCAATACAAGGTAATGGATACATGTTCTTCATTGTAACTTTTTTCAACTGGCGGTAATTAATACACAAGCACATAGAACCATCATTTTTCTTCACAAACAAGAGTGAAGCACCCCAAGGCGACACACTGGACTAAATGAAGCCCTTATCAAGCAACTCCTGTAACTGCTCCTTTAACTCCTTCAACTCAGGCGGAACAATGTGATATGAAAGAGTAGAGATGGGTTGAGTGCTTAGTAACAAATCAATACCAAAGTCTATGTCCCTATTGGGTGGCATGCCTGGAAGGTCCGCTGAAAATACATCTGGATAATACTACCAGAACTGACTCAACAGTAGGGGTATCAATACTGACAGCTCTCACATAAGCTAGATATGCATCACACCCCTTCTCAACCATTCGTTGAGCCCTTAGAAATGAAATAACTCGGCTAGGAGTATAATCTAAGGTACCTCTCCACTCTAACCGTAGTAATCCTGGTATAACCAACGTCACTGTCTTGGCGTGACAATCAAGAATAATATAATGGGGCAACAACTAGTCCATGCCCAAAATAATATCAAAGTCTACCAGACTTCGTAATAATAAATTAGCTTTGGTCTCTAAATACCTAAGAACAACCAAACACGATCGAGACACACGGTCAATAATAGAATCTCCCACAAGTGTAGACATATAGATAGGAGAACTCAAAGAATCACGAGATACACCCAAATACGGAGCAAAATAACATGACACATAGGAATAAGTAGAGACTGGGTCAAATAAGACTGATGCATCTCTATGGAAGACCGGAACAATACATGTAATGACAGAGTCGGATGCAACTACCTCTGTCCGAGCAGGAAAAACATAATATTTGGCGTGGCCTCCCCCTATAGGGCAACCTCTACCTGCTCGACCTCCACCTCGAGCTGGCTGAGTAGGTGGAGTGGCAGCGAGTGCTGTAACCATAACATGAGGACCCAGTGGAGTACGCAGAGTCTGAGTAGTCTGTGGAGGTGCACCCCTCCTAAGTCTAGGGCAATCCCTCACCATATGGCGAGTGACGCCACACTCAAAATAAGCCCTCAGAGGATGTGGCTGGCTCGGGCCAGGTCGGCTGGACTGACCATTTAAAGCACCCCATGCAGGAGGTGCGCTAGACACTGGCGGTGCATAATAAGGAGTCTAGGGCGTAGGAGTAGCCAGAATACAACTGGCGGCTGGAAGTGCTGAATGAATAGGGCGACTCACATAGCCCCTACCATGACGAGCTGCAGCTAGGAAATGAGTACCACTATAAGTGTCAGACTCTCGAGACCTCTTAGCCTCTCTATCCTCTCTCTCCCGAATTAGCATACCCTCCAATCTCCTAGCAATCCCCACTACTTGCTGGTATGTGATATCCATCTCCAACTCTCGGTCCATGCTAAATCTAATATTGGGGTTGAGCCTCTCGATGAACCAACGGACCCACTCTCTAATAGTAGCAACCAAGGCAGGTGCATGCCTAGCCAAATAGCTGAATCGAACTGCATACTCCGACACGGTCATAGAACCCTAGCACAACTGCTCAAACTCTGCACACCATACATCTCTAAGACTCTAGGGAGCATACTCCCGCAAGAACATATCCGAGAACTAAGTCCAAGTGAGTGAAGCTTCCTCGACCGGACTACCCAACTCATATGCACGCCAGCACTAATAAGCCGCTCCCCTAAGCTAGAACGCAGTGAAAGAAACCCCACTAGACTCCGCTCTATCTATGGTACGGAGGATACGGTGGCACTTATCAAGAAAACCCTGGGCATCCTATGACGCCAAGCCACTGAAAGTAGGAGGGTGGTATTTCTTGTACCTCTCGAGCCTGCGCTGCTCCTCCTAAGAAACTGCCGCCCTAGCCTCAGGCTGAACTAGGGCTATCGGCTGTACTAGTATAACATCTAGAACCTGGTCGACCTAAACCCACTGCTTAAGGGTGCGGGTGGCGGGAGTCTATGCTCCTCCCCCGGCCTGAGATGTGGCAGGAGCAAGTGGGATCAACCCTACCTGAGCTAAAGTGCCGAACATGCTCAGAAACTGGGTAAGGGTCTCCTAAAGAGCTGGTGCAGTAACAGGCATCTCAGGTGCCTGCGTTCCGACTAGAGCTACTGGCGGCTCCTTTATAGCAGCTCGTGTGGGTGCTCTAATTGCACCACGTGGACGCCTTTGACCTCTACCCCGGCCCAGCCTCTCACGGCTCCAGTAGAGGGCGCGGGTGTCTGGTCATCTTATCCGAGTGTACATGTCCTCACCATCTTTGAGAGAATAGAAAGATAGAAGTTTAAAATGCCAAAGTCAACAATTTCGTACGATAAATAATCAAAGAAGTGAAATTTTTCTAAAAGTTCCATAACCTCCTGAAGATAAGTACAGATGTCTGAAAATTTTCTAACAGTTCCATAGGCTCTCGAAGATAAGTACAGACATCTCCGTACCGATCCGCGAGACTATTAAATCCACTTGTGACTCATAACACCTATGAACCTAGAGCTCTGATACCAACTTGTCAAGACCCAAATTTTTCTCCGTAAAATGTCGTGATGTCACCTAGTCTCTAAAACTAGGTAAGCCTAACGAATGTGCGAAATCACTGAATAATAACTTAAATAACGACAAAACTCAACATCAAAAGATATATATATATATATATATATATAAAACTGAAAACTGCCGCTCGATATGTACAAGTAAAATCTACAACTCATAGTATAAACAATTCCCAAAACCAGATAGTTACATGTCACAAACTCTAAGGAAGTATTAAATGACTCTATACATCAGTGTCTAAGAGAATAAAGAAAAGACAACATAATAAGGATAGAGGGGGACTCCGAGGTCTGCGGAAGCTGATAGATATACCTTGAAGTCTCCAAGCAGCATCACACACTCTCCTAATATCGGGGCTGGTAGGAAGTACCTGGGTCTACACAAAACATGTGCAGAAACGTAGTATGGGTACACCACAATGTTACCCAGTAAGTGTCAAGCCTAACCTCGATAGAGTAGTGACGAGGTCAGGTCAGGCCCTACTGGAATATAAGAAATAAGGCAGAAGTGAAATGATAGCAACAACAGGCAGGTTAATTAAAGAATTAGAATGTATGGAAAGGCAACAACTCATGAAAATAGGAAGACAATTACAACACGTAAGGAAAAGAACATCTTACGAGTTAAGGAATAACAACAACAACAACAAACAACATAACAAAAAGAGGAAATCAATAGGGGCACTCCTGATGTACGGCCTCGTCGTCTCAAAAGTAAATATCTCACAACGGCATGGTAGAAACCTCGTGCTACAATATCACTCTGCATGGAAGAAAACTCATGCCAAATCACAATCCGCACAGAAGAAACCTCATGCCAATAATACACCGCATGGAATAAACCTCATGCCAATAACACTCTGCACGGAAGAAACCCCATGCCAATAACACTCTACATGGAAGAAACCTCGTGCCAATCACACTCCGCACAGAAGAAACCTCGTGCAAATCACACTCTACATGGAAGAAACCTCGTGCCAATAACACACCGCATGGAAGAAACCTCGTGCCAATACAAAACAATCATCACAACAAGAATCACAAAAATCAACACATAATAAATACAACAATGAAACATGTAGACAAGTGAAATTAGGCTAAACATGAAGACTACACGTGCTAGAATAACTCATTTAAGGTATAAAAAGGAGATTACTTAGCAAACACCAGATTTTCAACATTTAGCCCGTGTAAGCACTCGTGACCTCGCGTACACGGAACTCACATATCACAATTATTCCAACAGTACCAAATCCTAAGGGGAATTCCCCTACACAAGGTTAAACAAGTCACTTACCTCAAACAAAGCTCAATCAGTCAATAAGAATGCAGTTCCCTCGATTTTCGACTCTGAATGGCCTAAATCTAGCCAAAAGTAATTACATACTTTAAATATAACTATAAAAACTAATCTAATTAATGAAATCAAGACTTTAACAAAAAATTAAAAAATGCCCCAAAATGTAGACCCGAACCCACATCTCGAAATCGGATAAAAGTCCCAAAATCCGAACACCCATTCAACAACGAGTTCACCCATACCAATTTTAATCAAATCCGATAACAAAATATTGATCAAAACCTCAAAATTTGGTCTAATAACTTTCCTCCATTTTCCTCAATTTCTATACCCAATCACTAATCAAATGATGAAATTAAAGACATACATGGAAATTAACCAAAACTAGGTAAGAGTCACTTACCCCAAACACCCACGTGAAAATCTCTCCAAGAATCGCCTCCCACCGAGCACCCAAATCAATTTTTGTGTTATGAATTCAAACCCTCATTTTTGAACATTTAAATCTGCCCAGGTGTTTCCTTTTTCGTGAACACGGAAGCTCCATCGCGTTCGCGAAGCACAAAAATGCTACTGCCCAAAATCCCCTTATGCCAATGCGAGGGGTTACTCACGAACGCAATGGACACAGACCCCAGGCTTTCGCGAACGCGGAGCCTCCCACGCGAACGCGTAGGCCAAACGTGAGGTCCACCCCTCTGCCACTCTTCTTCGCGAACGCGTGGGCTGACACGTGAACATGAAGAGCATTCCCCACCTACCACCAAAACCCCTTCGTGAACGCGATACCCCTCTCACGAACGCACTGAAGGAAACTAACATCAGAAGTATCCGTGATTTTCAGCAATTTAACAAGTCCCGAAATGTTCCAAACATGATCTAAAACACACCCGAGGTCCCCGGGACCTAAGCCAAGTATACCAACAAATCCTAAAACATCATATGAACTTAATCAAGCCTTTAAATCACGTCAAACAATGCTAATACCATGAATCGAGTATCGGTTCAAGCCTAATGAACTAAGGAAATTCCAACTTCTACAAATAATGCTGAAACCTATCAAACACATCCGATTGACCTCAAATTTTGCGCACAAGTCACATTTAACATTACGGACTTATTACAACTTCCAAAATCAGATTCTAACTCTAATATCAAAAGGTTCACTCCAGGTCAAATTTCCCAAAAACCTTCCAATTTTTCAACTTTCGCCAATTAACGCTGAAATGACCTACGTATCTCTAAATCAACATGTGAATGTGCTCCTAAGACCAAAATCACTATACAGAGTTATTGAAACCGACGAAACTCAATTCCAAAGTCATCTTCATACAAGTTGTAACGATCCGACCAGTCATTTTACTTTCTAGAAGCTCGTTCCCCTAAATGAGACTTCCTGTACTTTCTTTTTCTAATTTATAACTTGCAGGGATGGTTGGTTTAGGATTTGGAAGAGTTCGGGTTGAAATCAGAATACTTGGTTCCTTAAGGTTGGCTTAAAGGCCAAGTTTGACTTCGGTTAACATTTTGAGTAAATGACATCGAAATCGATATTTGATGATTCTAATAGGTTCATATGATGATTTTGGACTTAGGAGTATATTCGGATCGGGTTTTGGATGACTCGGGAGCATTTTGGCGCCTAATAGCGAAAGTTGCTTTTTAAAGGTTTTAGAAGTTCTTTAAAATTGGGTTTGGAGCTGTTTTGGTGATATCGAGGTCCAAATGGAATTTTGAGATAGAAAATAGTTCCATAATGTCATTTAATACTTGCACGCAAAATTTGGTGTCATTTCAAATAGTATAAGAAAGTTTCGGCGCAATTGGGAGTGAATTAAAAAACTTGAAGCTCATAAGTTTGATTCAATTAGTTTTGGGGTGTGATTCTTAGTTTTAATGTTGTTTCGAGCATTTCAAGAGTTCGAACGAGTCCGTTTTATGATTCCAAACATGTTGTTACATTCGGGCGAGGCCCCGGGGGCCCCGAGCGTCAATCGGACAAGGCTCAGACCAAGTTGGAAATTTGGAGCAAGAGCTGAAGCTCCAGCTGCTATCATAATCGCACTTGCGCTCTGCCAGGCGCTGGTGCGAGCTCGTAGAATCGAGTGAAAGGACGCAGAAGTGGCCCAACATGGGCTTCCCAATCATCGCAGATGCGGAAGAGGGATCACATCTGCGAAAACGTAGGTGCATTGGCAGTGATCGCAGAAGCGATTTGAACCGTAGGAGCGACATGTTAGTTGCAGAAGCGGGAACTCGCCACAGAAGCAAAACCATCTAGCCTTAGGCTCCTCCTCCACAGTGGACATTTAGCCGCAGAAGCCCCTCCGCATGTGCAGAAATCACAGAAGGCAGAACCTTAATTTAATACTGGACTTAGGCATTTTTCACTCATTTTATTCCATTTTTGGGTGATTCTTGGAGCTCTTAGAGAGGGGATTTCACCCAACACTTTGAGGTAAGTAATTCCTATACAATGTGAGTTAAATACATAGTTTATGGGTAGATTATAACATGTAAATTGGTAGAAATCATGGGTTTAGGTGAAAACCTAGGGTTTTGATAAAAATGAGATTTTACCACGAAAATGATTATGAAACTTAGTGAAGATCGTATATTTATGTCCCTAAAGTTATGGGTGATAACTTTCTTGAAATATTTCTGAAATCCGGGCACATGGGCCCGGGGATGAATTTTAGGAATCTTGCATTTTGGGATGGGCAATCACTTAGATAGTTAGAATATAAACTTTTGAACACATATTGATTAGTTTTTACACTATTTGCATAATTTTGGATTTGTTCGGCTCCGATTTAAGGGTTTGAGCGCATTCTTGAATTTGAAAGTACGCCTTGAGACGAGGTAAGTCTCCTTTCTAACCTTGTAAGAGGTAATTAATCCAATAGGTGAATCAAATAAATGTGTGTACCTAATTGAGGGGGCTATGTACATACGAGGTGACGAGAGTCCGTACATAGCTACTAATATGATATTGTCCGGGTAGTTTAGGACCCGTATCATGCTATACTTGAAATGTTTGCATCCTTACTTGCTAAATTCAATTGCTTAAGTCGTTGGAACTTGATAAAAAGAAGTGTAAAAGGTTAATTCACTTACTTAAAGGATTTAATGGAATACTTGACTGTAAATGTGAACTTTGTGTTTTCCTTGAAATAAATTTCTATTTGTGGATCGGGCTGAATGCCTCAGTAGTAAATAGATGCATCTATGGTTTGTGTCGTTCGACCCTCCAGCAGTTCACAATTTAAATATTTTGTTGGACTGGGCCGTACGACCTCGGCATAATTTGTGCATGATAATTCGTTGGAACTCTCCATGATTGAAATTGTATAAATGACTTGAAATGTAAGTTGTTAAATGACATAAGCAAATTTGAAATTTATATTTGTGAAAGAAGAACTTATCATTTCCTGTTATTGAGCTTCCAGTATTATTCATGAAATCCATGCTTAGTATAATACTTAGATTATATTATTTTTAGCTCATAGTAAGTGTCAAAGTCGACCCCTCGCCACTACTTCTTCGAGGTTAGACTGGATACTTATTGGGTACATGTTGTATATATACTCATACTACACTTCTATTCTTAATTGTACAGGATTTGAGGCAGGTGCATCTAGTTACCCGTCCGACGTGCGTAGTTGATCCCCACTTCGAGACTTCACGGTGTGCTGCCTTCCGAGCTGTTCTGCAGCAGTTGGAGTCTTCCTTATATTTTACTTTTCTGTCTATTTCCTTTCAGACAGTAGGCTTGCATTCTTTTATATATTCTACTAGATTTCCCATACACTTGTGACACCAGGTCCTGACACCCACACGAGTAGACTTATGATTTTGGGTTTGTTTACATATTTACGATTAGTACTAACAAATAAGGAATTGTTAGCACTCAATAATTTATTTAACAGGAAACCGCTAGATTAGTACTAACAAATAAGGAATTGTTACTACTCAATAATTTATTTAACAGGAAACCGCTAGTTGATCGATGTTGGCTTGCCTAACAACGGTGTTTGGCACCATCATGGTCTATTATGGAATTGGGTCGTGACAACATGTATCGGAGCACTAGGTTCACATAGGTCTCACAAGTCATGGACAGACTTAATAGAGTTTTGAAGATTGGCACGAAGACGTCTGTACTTATCTTTGAGAGGCTCTGAGGTGTTAGAAAACTACATTTTATTCATCTTCTATCGTGCAGTTGATGGTATACTACATTCTCTCTCTTATTCTCTCACAGATGGTGAGAACGCGTGCAACAGACATTCCGGACCCGGGAGAAGCTGATCCCCCTATTGCTAGAGGCTGAGGTGGAGGTCCGGGGAGTGCACCCACCTGAGGTAGGGGACGAGGACGTCCCATAGAGGCCCAGTTGCACCACCAGTGGATCCAGTAAAGGATCCCATCATTGCAGAGCAGGGCGAGGTTCCCACAGCAGAGCCTGCCCCGGTAGATTCCATGACAGCGCCGGGCTTTCAGGAGGTCATGGGTCATATGCTGCGGTTCATAGATTCTATGACCCAGACTGGTTTATTTCCAGCGGACCCAGTCACATCCTAGGAGGGAGGGGAAGCACATACCCCTACTTCTTAGGCTGCTGAGCATGCAGTTATAGTATATCAGACTCTAGGTACACTACCCGCAGATGGGCCCCGGCTAGCTTCAACGGATGTACTTGAGCCTAGATCAGCTATAGACGACGAGCCATATAAGTTATTGGATAGATGGACTAGGTTACACCCTCCTGTTTTCGGAGGTGAGCAACATGAGGATCCCTAGGACTTCATTGATCGGTGCAGGGACATACGACACAACATGAGGATATTGGAGTCTCATGGAGTATATTTCACTACTTTCCAATTGGAGGGCAGGGCACGTAGATGGTGGCAGTCTTGTCTTCTTGGCAGACCAGCGGGTTCTCCTCCCACAACTTAGGGCCAGTTCACACAACTTTTCTTGGATAGGTATATTCCACAATCTGAGATAGAAGAGTTGCGGTATTAGTTTGAGCAACTCGAGAAGGGTCAGATGTCGGTGACCTATTATGAGGCAAGGTTTTCTAAGTTATCTCTCCATGCACTTATGATACTTCCTACTAACACAAAGATAGTGCGGAAGTTTATTTCAAGGTTTCACTCTAGTATTAGGGCCAATATGGCCCGGGAGGTTGAGATAAGGACATCTTATCATCAGGTAGTGGAGATTGCTCGTAGGATTGAGGGCTACAGTCAAAGAGGTAGAGAGCAGATGCAATAGGACAAGAGGACCCGTTTCTTTGGAGAGTTTAGAGGTGCCCTGGCTAGGTGCAGAGGTTAGTTTGGGAGGGGTCAGCCTAGCAGGCCCACATATTCAGCACCACCACCTCCTCGGGGTGGTCCGACGTGACCCTATTTCAATGACATACCAGAGAGTTCTTACCGCTACCAACCATCTAGGGTTCTTCCAGTGAGTACTCAGGCCACTAGGGTTCTTCCAGCTCCTATTTCAGTGCAATGCCGGAGAGTTCATATCGCCCCCCAGCTATTCAGGCTTCTTCCAGTGGGTCTTTAGGCCATCAAGGTCATACTTCAGGGTAGTAGATCACGGTACTGAGGGGTTGTTTCGAGTGCGGAGATCTTAGTCAAATAAGGAGGTTCTGCCCCAAGCTTCGGGGCAATGTAGTGCAGTAGGGCCATCAGCCCATGATTATAGCACCGGTTGTCCAACCATCCAAGGGCGGATGGTTGGCGGGTAGGGGACATCCTAGAGGTGGAGGCTAGGCAGGGGGAGGTTAGCCAGCTATTGCTCAGTCAGGTTGCTATTGCTTAGTCAGGTGGAGGCCAGCTAGCCGGCGCTCCAGCTAGATTCTATGCTTTTTCGGCCAGACCAGCTGCATGGTCTCAGATGTCGTGATCACATGTATTATTTCCGTCTGCGGTAGGTATGATTCAGTATTATTTGATCCAGGGTCTACCTATTCATATGTATCATCTTTGTTTGCTCATTTTCTGGACATTCCTCGTGAGTCCTTGGGTACTCCTATTTATGTGTCACTCATATGGGCAATTTTATGGTTGTGGATCAGATCTATCGGTCTTGTGTGGTCACATTCTATGGTTACAAGAATAGAGAGGACCTTTTGTTACTTGATATTATCGACTTTGAGGTCATCCTAGGCATGAACTAGTTATCCCCATATCACGCTATCCTCGATTGCCATGCCAAGACTGTTACTTTAGTGATGCCAGAGTTGCCAACATTGGAGTGGAAGGGTTCCTCCGTTAGTACAGCTAGTCGGGTCATGTCTTTTCTTAATGCTCGACATATGGTCGAGAAGGGTTGTTTGGCTTATCTAGCTTATGTTCGGGACACTACCACAGAGTCTCCGACGATTGATTCAGTGCCAGTAGTCTGGGAATTTGCCGATATGTTTCCTTCTAACCTTCCAGGCATGCCACCTGATCGTGATATTAATTTCTGTATTGATTTAGCTCTAGGTTCCCAGCGTATATCTATCCCACCATACCATATGGCTCCAAAAGAGTTGAAGCGGCTGGAGGAGCAACTTGAGGAGTTGTTAGCAAAGGGGTTTGTGAGACCAAGTGTATCATCTTGGGGTGCACCAGTGCTATTTGTGAAGAAGAAAAATGGGACTATGCGGATGTGCATTGATTATCGCCAGTTGAACAATGTTACCATCAAGAACAAGTATCCGTTGCTATGAATTGATGATTTATTTGACCAATTGCAGGGTGCTAGGGTGTTCTCTAAGATTGACTTGAGATCAGGGTATCATCAGCTGAAGATTCGGGACTCAGATGTCCTGAAGACTGCTTTCCATACAAGATATGGCCATTATGAGCTTCTAGTGATGTCCTTCGGCTTGACTAATTCCCCAATGACGTTTATGGATTTGATGAATAGGGTGTTTAGGCCTTATATGGATTTGTTCGTCATTATCTTCATTGATGACATTTTGACCTACTCACGGGCCTGGGGGAGCACGAGCAGCATTTAAGAGTGGTGCTTCAGACCTTGAGGGAATAGGACTTGTATGCTAAGTTCTCCAAGTGTGAGTTTTGGCTAGAGTCTGTGGCATTCTTGGGACATGTTATATCAGGCGAGGGTATTAAGGTGGACCCCAAGAAGATTGAGGCAGTTCAGAGTTGGCCTTATCCCACTTTGGTGACTGAAATCAGGAGTTTCCTAGGGTTAGCAGGTTATTATCGCCGGTTTGTATAGGGGTTTTCATCAATTGCAGCACCTCTGACTAGATTGACCCAAAAGGGTGCTCTATTTTGTTGGTCCGATGATTGTGAGGCGAGCTTTCAGAAGCTCAAGACAGCTTTGACTATAGTACTGGTTCTAGTTTTGCCTTCCAGTTCGGGAATGTATATGGTGTATTGCGATGCTTCATGCATTGGCTTGGGTTGTGTATTGATGCAGGAGGGGCGAGTTATTACATATGCTTCACGCCAGCTAAAGATTCATGAGAAGAATTACCCTGTGCATGACCTAGAGTTAGCCGCGATTGTTCATGCTCTTAAGATTTGAGGCATTACCTCTATGGGGTGTCATGTGAGGTTTACACTGATCATCGTAGCTTATTACATTTGTTCAAGCAGAGGGATCTCAATTTAAGGCAACATAGATAGCTTGAGTTACTGAAAGATTATGACATCACCATTCTTTATCATCCGGGCAAGGCAAATGTGGTCGCGGATGCCTTAAGAAGGAAGGCAGAGAGTATGGGTAGCTTGGCATTCATTTCAGCAAAGGAGAGGCCACTAGCTTTGGACATTCAGTCCTTGGCTAACAGACTTGTAAGGTTGGACATTTCAGAGCCCAATCGAGTTCTTGCATGTGTTGTTGCCCAGTCTTCACTATTGGAGCATATCAAGGCTCGACAGTTTGATGATCCGCACTTGGCAGTCCTCAGAGAGACAGTACTACAGGGTGGTGCCAAGGAGGTTTCTATGGGCGAGGATGGTGTTCTGCAACTCCAAGGTTGTCTATGTGTTCTAATGTCGATGGCTCGAGGGAGAGGATCCTAGAGGAGGCACACAATTCTCGGTATTCCTTTCATCCAGGTGCTACGAAGATGTATCGTGACCTGAGACAACATTATTGGTGGCGGCGGATGAAGAAAGACATAGTGAAGTATGTAGCTAGGTGCTTAAATTGTCAGTAGGTCAAGTATGAGCACCAGAGGCTAGGTGGCCTACTTCAACAGATGACTATACCTGAGTGGAAATGGGAGCTCATTACTATGGACTTCGTAGTTGGGTTGCCGTGGACCTTGCAGAAGTTTGATGCGGTTTGGGTCATTGTCGACAGGTTGACCAAGTTGGCGCACTTTATTCCGGTTGTGACTACATATAGTTCCGAGAGGTTGGCCCAGATTTATATTTAGGAGATAGTTTGGTTGCATGGTGTGCCTGTTTCAATCATATTAGATAGAGGCCCTCAGTTTACTTCACATTTCTGGAGAGCCATACAAAGTGAGTTGGGGACCCGTGTTGAGCCAGCACATCATTTCATCTGCAGACTAACGGGCAGTTAGAGCGTATAGTTGAGATCCTGGAGGACATGCTCAGAGTATGTGTGATTGACTTTGGAGAACAGTGGGATCGATTCTTACCCTTGGTCGAGTTTGCTTACAACAACAGTTATTAGTCCAACATCGAGATGACTCCATTTGAGGCTTTATATGGTCGGCGGTGTCGTTCTCCATCGGGTTGTTTGATCTCGACGAGGATAAGTTATATGGTATTGATTTGGTGAAGGATGCCTTGGAAAAGGTAAAGTTGATTCAGGAGCGATTTTGCACAGCACAGTCCAGATATAAGAGTTACGCAGATCAGAAGGCGCGTGATGTATCATTTATGGTAGGCGAGAAGGTTCTCTTGAAAGTCTTGCTGACGAAGGGTATCATGAGATTTGGGAAGAAGGGCAAGCTGAGCTCAATGTTTATAGGCCCATTTGAGGTGTTGAGGCGAGTTGGGGAGGTTGCTTATGAGCTTGCTTTACCTCCTAGCCTATCGGGAGTTCATCTAGTTTTTCACGTGTCTATGCTCCGGAAGTATCACACCGAGACGTCAGCACAATTTAGTTAGATGAGAGCCTGGGTTATGAGGAGGAGCCAGTTGCCATTATTGCTAGACAGGATCGCCAGTTGAGGTCCAAGAGGATTTCCGTGGTAAAGGCTCAATAGAGGGGCCAACAAGTTGAGAAGGCGACCTGGGAGTCCGAGGAGGACATGTGCAGCAGATATCCACACTTATTCAGCACTTCAGGTATGAATCTAAACCCGTTCGAGGATGAACATTTGTTTAAGAGGTGGAGAATATAACGACCCGACTAGTCATTTCACTTTCTATGACCCCGTTCACATAAATGAGACTTCCTGTACTTGCTTTTACTGATTTATGACTCGTAGGGATGGTTAGTTTGGGATTTGGAAGAGTTACGGTTGAAATCGGAACACTTGGTTCCTTAAGGTTGGCTTAAAAGGCCAAGTTTGACTTCGATCAATATTTTGATTAAATGACTTCCGAATCAGGATTTGACGGTTTCAATAGGTTCGTATGATGAGTTCGGACTTGGGCGTATAGTCGGATTGGGTTTTGGATGACCCGAGAGCATTTTGGCGCATAATAGCGAATGTTGGGTTTTGAAGGTTTTAGAAGTTCTTTAAAATTTGGTTTGGAGTGGGTTTTGGTGTATCGAGGTCCAAATAGAATTCCGAGACCAGTAATAGTTCTGTAATGTCATTTAAGACTTGCACGCAAAATTTGGTGTCATTTCAAGTAGTATAAGTATGTTTTGGTGCATTGGGAGTGAATTGAAGAACTTGAAGCTCATAAGTTTGATTCAATTAGTTTTCGGGTGTGATTCTTAGTTTTAATGTTGTTTCGAGTATTCCGAGAGTTTGAGCGAATCTGTTTTAAGATTCCAACTTGTTGGTACGTTCAGGCAGGGCCTCGGGGGGCCCTGAGCATCAATCGAACGAGACTCGGACCAAGTTGGAAATTTGGAGCAAGAGCTGTAGCTCTAACTGCTGTCATAATCGCACCTGCGCTTGGCCAGCCGCAGGTGCGAGCTCGCAGAAGTGAGCCAAAAGTTGCAAAAGCGGCCCAGCATGGGCTGCCCAGTCATTGCAGATACGGGAGAGGGATCGCACCTGCAAAAGTGCAGGTGCACTGGCAGTGATCGCAGAAGTGGCTTGAGCCATAAGAGAGGCATATTAGCCGCAGAAGCGGGGCCGTAGAAGTGCGACCCCGCCCGCAGAAGTTAAACCAGCCAGCCTTAGGCTCCTCCGTAGAAGCGGACCTTTGACTGCAGAAACGGTCTCGCAGAAGGTAGAACCTTCATTTAATGCGGGACTTAGGCATTTTTGACTTATTTTATTCCATTATTAGGCATTTCTTGGAGCTCTTAGAGAGGGGATTTCACCCAACACTTTGAGGCAAGTAATTCCTACACAATGTGAGTTAAATACATAGTTTATGGATAGATTATAACATGTAAATTGGTAATAATTATGGGTTTATGTAAAAAGCTAGGGTTTTGATAAAAATGAGATTTTACCACGAAAATGATTATGAAACTTAGTGAAAATTATATATTTATGTCCCTAAAGTTATGAGTGATAACTTTCTTGAAAAATTTTCGGAATCTGAGCACGTGGGCCGGGGGTGAATTTTAGGAATCTTGCATTTTGGGATGGGTAATCACTTTGATAGTTAGAATATAAACTTTTGAACACATATTGATTAGTTTTTACACTATTTTCATAGTTTTGGATATGTTCGGCTCCGATTTGTGGATTTGAGCGCACTCTTGAATTTGGAAGAAGGCCTTGAGACGAGGTAAGTCTCCTTTCTAACCTTGTAAGAGAGAATTAACCCCAAAGGTAAATTAAATAAATGTGTGTACCTAATTGTGGGGGCTACGTACGTATGAGGTGACGAGAGTCCGTATATAGCTACTATTATGCTATTGTCCGGATAGTTTAGGACCCGTATTTTACTTGAAATGTTTGCATCCTTACTTGCTAAGTTCAATTTCTTAAGTCGTCGGAACTTGATAAAATAAGTGTAAAAGGTTAAATTCACTTACTTAAAGGATTTAATGTAATACTTGACTGCAAATGTGAGCTTTGTGTTTTCCTTGAAATAAATTGCTATTTGTGGATCGAGCCGAACGCCTTGGTAGTTAATAGATGCATCTATGGTTCACGCCATTCAACCCTATGGCAGGGCACCATTTAAATATTATGTTGGATCGGGCCGTATGACCTCGGCATAATTTGCGCATGATAATTCGTTGGAACTCTCCATGATTGAAATTGCTTAAATGTCTTGAAATGTAAGTTGTTAAATGACATAACCAAATTTGAAAATTATATTTGTGAAAGAAGAACTTATCATTTCATGTTATTGAGCTTCCAGTATTATTCATGAAATCCATGCTTAATATATTACTTTGAGTATATTGTTTTTAGCTCATAGTAAATGTCAAAGTCAACCCTTCGTCACTACTTCTTCGAGGTTAGACTGGATACTTACTGGGTACATGTTGTATATGTACTCATACTACACTTCTATACTTAATTGTACAGGATCTGAGGTAGGTGCATCTAGTTACCCATCCGATGCGCGTAGTTGATCCCCACTTTGAGACTTCACGGTGAGCTGCCTTCTGAGCCGTTCTGCAGCAGCTGGAGTCATCCTTGTGTTTTACTTTTCTGTCTATTTCTTTTCAGACAGTAGGCTAGCATTCTTTTGTATATTCTACTAGATTGCCTACACACTTGTGACACCAGGTCTTGGCATCCACACGAGTAGACTTATGATTTTGGATTTGTTTACATGTTTTCGATTCGTACCTATTGCTCGTGCTTACTTATGTTACACTTGTAAATTTCTAAATATTTTCACAAATAAGGAAGTGTTACTACTCAATAATTTATTTAAATGGAAAACCCTAAGTTGATCGGTGTTGGCTTGCCTAGCAACGGTGTTGGACGCCATCATGACCTATTATGGAATTGGGTCGTGAGACAAGTCAAACTACGGTCGATTCTTACAACCCAAACTTCAAACTTAGGGACCATGTGTCCCATACCACTCCGAAACTCTCCTGAACGTGACACCAAGCACCCCGACAAGTCAAATAACCACAAAATAAAATAGAGGGAGCAATAAATAGGAGATCGGGGCTAATACTCTTAAAACGACCGATCGGGTCATTACACAATCTGCCTTGCACCCGCCCGCAAAGACCCGCCCCTACCCTACCCTCGAAAAAAAATATTTTGTTATTTTTGCTAAAAGCATAAGTTTAATATTTGAAATTTAAGGATATTATCTACTTGTATCTTCGGTTTAATTTCTAAAATAACGTTAATGTTTTAATAAGAACTTGTTCACTTTTTTTTTCAGATCAAAATAAAACTCCAAAATAATAGTGATCTCTTTAAAATAACTTAAGTAAATGTAGTTACACAAAATTGTTAAGTTTAAAGTGATGAATAATAAGATGCGAAATCAGTAGTTAGAGTGTGGTAACTTTGTAAATTCAAAACCCATCAATGTTAGAGCGTAGTAAGAAAATAAATTCAAGACTCATCACAATTAGCTATATTCTGGGTCTTTGATATGCTATTTATTTTATTTTTCTGTATTTATTGGTTTTGGTTCTAAGTAGGTGGCAATTCTTTTTTGGTAATGAAAATCCTTATTCACCAAAAAAGCATATGTACAGCTCAAGAAAATCGAAAAAAACAGCCTATCTTTCTTTCACTGAGTTAGACATAGTCCCAACCTTCAGTGTTCGTCCAACTATTTCCTAACTTTCAGACACAATCCTAAACTACTATGTATCACTTCATAGGTAAAAATTTAGACTTTGTAGCTTTTTCCTCATCCTTATCTTCATGCTTTCTCGATAGAATATTTCTTGTATAATCACTTTGACTATTTGCCCCACTGATCTTTGTTTTTGTTGGAAAACTCTGAAATTTCTTTCCTGCTAGATTTGATACACACTTCCAGCTAGGGTCATCCTGT
This sequence comes from Nicotiana tabacum, assembly GCF_000715075.1. Taxonomy (NCBI): domain Eukaryota; kingdom Viridiplantae; phylum Streptophyta; class Magnoliopsida; order Solanales; family Solanaceae; genus Nicotiana; species Nicotiana tabacum. The sequence continues at coordinate 128,334,230 of NC_134087.1, forward strand.
ATACTTCATCAGTTGCATTCTTCCTGTTGTGATTCGATATAGCCCATTGTACTTCACCATCCCAATTCATAGGTTGCCTAAAAATACCCTGCCACTGTAATAGTTTTGCCACACTTCCTTCGATAATTTGCATTCATAAAATAGATGTTCAATGCTTTCCTCAGTAGCTCCACACATAGGGCAAGTTACATCTTGTATCACTCCCCATTTCTTCAATTTGTCTCTAGTATATAGCCTTTTGTGTGCTGTAAGCAAAAGTATAAAATCCTATTTAGGGGCACTCTGATTATTGCAGACCAATCTCTTCCACTCCACCTTTGGTATATCACCTCATAGCTTGCAGTAGAATTTATTAGTTGAGAACTGCTCCATGTTGATGAAGTCATCCATGCTCATTCCAGCTTGTTCTACATAATTGTGAGCCTTCAATATTTTTTACACTATCCAAGAAGCTTGCGTCCATTTGGCTTCCCAAATTTGTCTTGTTCCCCCATAGTATGCATGCACCCATCTCACTCACAGCTTGCCCTTCTTCTTGCACATATTCCATAATTATTTACAAATTGCAGCTTTATTCCATAGTTCAACATCAATAAAATTTACTCCTCCTGCAGTTTTGGGATGTCATAATGTTTCCCAAGCAATTAGTGCTTTATTCGATCCATTTACCTTATCACTCCATAAAAACTTTCTGCATGTTTCCACGACTTCATTCATAATCTTCTTTGGCATAACAAACACTTGTGACCAGAATGTTTGTATCTTAAAAAGCATACTTTTAATCAGCACGATTCTTCCAGCATAAGATAGAAATTTTGCTGTCCATCCTGTAATTATACCAAGCATCTTATCCAGCAATGGTTGGCACTGAGCAATATCCAGCCTTTTTGAACTCAAAGGCACACCTGAGTACCTGAAAGGCAACTCACCTTTGGAAATCCAAGCACATCCAAAACCTGTTGCTGTAGAACTAGATTCATTCCTCCACAATAGACTTAGCTTTTGTTTGGGTTTACAATAAGTCCTAATGACTCAGAGAACACCTTAAAGCAATTGTACAGTAGCTGTATAGAATCTTTGTCACCCTTGCAGAACAATAAGAGATCATCTGCAAATCCCAGCTGAGTAATCTTCGTCTTGGCACACTTAGGATGGAACTTGAAAGCAGGATTCTTGGTCAACTTCTTCAGCAGCCTACTCAGGTATTCCATAACAATAACAAACAAGTAAGGTGACATTGGGTCACCTTGTCTTAGTCCCCTCTTAGCAGCAAATGGACTAGCACGCTTACCATTGATATTAATTGAATAAGATATTGTCCTTAAACAACTCATTATCCAATTGGTAAACTTAACAGGGAAGTGCAGCCCATGTAACATTTGTTCAATATAGATCCATTCCACCGAGTCATAGGCTTTTTTCGTATCAATTTTTATCATACACCTTGGCGAGATGCTTTTCCATCCATATCCCTTTATGAGCTCATGACTTAGAATAATATTATCACTAATGATTCCTCCTGGCACAAAGGCAGACTGGCTTTGGTCAATCAGATTAGGCATAACCAGTTGTAGTCTCTTTCTAATAATCTTCTACATGATTTTATATAGCACCGCGTGTCGCGACCCTTTTTTCCTCTACGGAGAAAATCCGGGTTTTGACATTCATGGGGGTAATAACTCATTTTCTTTTGGGAATTTGGGTTTTTGAAGAGTCGCCACCTAACGGATTATGGTGCGTTAGGGCACATAGAGTAATTATCTAATGGACTAGTTTGCATTACTAGAGATTAGGGTAAGGGCTCGAAATAACCTTGAGGGGAAGGTATTAGGCACCCCTCTCAGTCCACAATGGTGGGTCCCAATCGAACTTATATTTATAAATTTGTCCATTAACAAATAAGTAGTTGAATCAAATAATTTGCAGATAAATCACGTTGGACGTTGTATAACTCAAATAATAAGACAAAGGTTTTGAACAAGTTGTATACATATAAAACAAAGTTTTAAATAGAAGGGATTTGGGAAAGGAGGGGTCCTAGATTGTTTAGCCTACAGGATCACCCCACATATTGTCCGGTAAACACTCCTCAATGAGGGGCTACACGTGACATTAGCGCGTGTCACACCTCCTTTTTAGATAAAATAGTGAGGGTAATATGTTAATAATAGTGTGCTGAAAGTGGAATGTTAGTGGCTGTTAATTTAATGGGATAATGGGAAACAAAGGGTAATGGAATGCTGGAAATCAGGAAAAAGTTCACTTAATGGGATTTAAAGTAGTTAAAAGCAGATTTTGAATATGATTTTCTGGTTTTTAATAGAAGAAAGGGTCCATGCAGCACTTAAAAAGAAAGGGGCAGACCTGTATAAATACAGGAAGCAGGACAGATTAGAAGGACTCAGATTTTAAGGACTGAGATTTTGAAGAAAAGAAAAGAACTCAGATTTTTTTTAAAGAAAAGGAAAGAGAGGAAGAAAACAGAAAAAGAAATAGAAAAGAGAACATTCACACACACACAGACAATCTGAAATAGATACAAAAGCAGAAACAGAAAAAAATCAGAAATAGGAATCTGAAACAGATAGAGGAAAGAAACTGAAATCTGAAATGTTATTTTTCTAGAATCTGTCCGTTGTTTGTTTGTGGATATTGTTCGGTTTAAATCTGAAATTTTTCTCAAGTTTCTGTCACTGTTCATCTGGGTTAACGGGTCTTGTTCAGACTTGCTGTGTTATTGGTATATTCTGCCGGTGTTTTGTTGCTGCTATTACTGCTGAAATTTACTCCTTCTACCTTCATTTCCAGGTACATATCTTTTAAACTCATGTTGTGAAGAGCTTCAACATGACAAATAAATGAAGCTTGAATTGTAATTCTGTCTTCTATTCGTTTAAGTTCATTAGTTTAAATTTCAGCTTTGTTTTATGTTGGTTAACTAGTAGTGAGTTCGACACGATGGCTATAAATTAATTGTCTTATTTTGAAATTCATATAAAAGCTTTGTAATAATGTTATCCATTTCGAAATCTCATTAGTTTAGTTATATTTGAATTGTCAAAATAGGTAACATGGCAGACTCTCCCAATCGAGTGTAGGTTTTCTTCTTCTGTTCCCTTTCTCCCCTGAATGCTGGCCTAGGCCTGAAACCTGTTCCGGGATAAGCTCGTGGGTAAGTACCTGGTATGGCAGGAGCACGCCAATTAGCGTGAATAGGTGGCTGATTGTATGCTTGTGCATGGTTAATGGAAAAATGAGGCTCTGAAGGGTGATAGTAGTGTTGGGATGAATCGTGGTGGTAAGTTGATTGGCGAGGTCGTTGTTGATTATAGTAAGGCGGTGAACCTCTGGGTCCCGACCAAATTCCTGAATCAACTACCGCTGCTTCCTCCCTCTTCTTTCTTCCGATTCCTCCTACCCCGCCTTGAATGGCTTGAGTAGTTGCCTTAATTGCTGAATAGCACATAATTTTATTTGTCTTGAGGCCTTCTTCCACCATACTTACCATCTTCACTACTTTGTTGAATGATTTCCCTATCGCTGAAACCAAATGGGCATAGTAAGTTGGTTCCAAGGCTTAGAGGAAGTAGTCTACCATTTCACTCTCCTTCATAGGAGGATCCACTCTTGCTGCCTGTTCTCTCCACCGGAAGCCATACTCTCTGAAACTTTCATTGTGTTTGTTCTCAAATTTTGTCAAAGATAATCGATCTGGGATGATTTCCAGATTGTATTGGAAATGGTATGCGAATGCTTGTGCCAGGTCATAAAGAAACATAGTAGCTGGGACTACCATGGGACTGTGATGCCACTGCTGTTTCGTGCTGCTTTTACTGCTTGCTGACCTCCTTATTACACCTTGCTTCAAAGGTAACACAAAAAGCTAAACTAGACTATGGTACATGAATTATAAAATCTTATCTAGATCATGCCCTTGCGTTTCTTGTTGTCTTGATATCTTGGTGACTCTTGGGCATTTGGCTTGTTCCGTACTCCCTTTCATTGTGTCCCGTATTTTCTTTCTCTGTTTGGGACTCTTGTTGTTTCCTGCTGGGGACTTTGTTGGACTCCTCTGCTTTATTGACTCTAAGTGTGCTCCTTTCTCATATGAGCGGGCTCTTGATTTCAATGCTTCAATTATATTCCCTTGTTCTTCAGGTGGGCGCCTGACTTCCGTTGCTTCAATTCTTCATCCTCATTCTCCAGGTGGACGCCTGACTTCTTCTTAATTCTTGATCCTCATTCTCCAGGTGGACGCCTGATTTCTTCTTTATCTCTTTATCCTCATTCTCCAGGTGGACGCCTGATTTCTTCTTAATTTCTTCATCCTCATTCTCCAGGTGGACGCCTGACTTCTTCTTAAATTCTTTTCATCCTCATTCTCCAGGTGGACGCCTGACTTCTTTTTAATTCTTCATCCTCATTCTCCAGGTGGACGCCTGACTTCTTCTTAAATTCTTTTCATCCTCATTCTCCAGGTGGACGTCTGACTTCTTCTTAACTTCATCCTCATTCTCCAGGTGGACGCCTGACTTCTTCTTAAATTCTTCTCATCCTCATTCTCCAGGTGGACGCCTGACTTCTTTTTAATCCTTCATCCTCATTCTCCAGGTGGACGCCTGACTTTTTCTTAAATTCTTAACTTCATCCTCATTCTCCAGGTGGACGCCTGACTTCTTCTTAAATTCTTTTCATCCTCATTCTCCAGGTGGACGCCTGACTTCTTTTTAATTCTTCATCCTCATTCTCCAGGTGGACGCCTGACTTCTTCTTAAATTCTTTTCATCCTCATTCTCCAGGTGGACGCCTGACTTCTTCTTAACTTCTTCTTTTCATCCTCATTCTCCAGGTGGACGCCTGACTTCTTCTTAAATTTCTCATCCTCATTCTCCAGGTGGACGCCTGATTTCTTCTTTATGGTGGGAAGCCATTTTCAGCACACTATTATTAACATATTACCCTCACTGTTTTATCCCAGAAATACCCCAAAAATCCTACTGTAATTACTGTTATTACTGCCTTTAAACTTAAATTCAGAATCTGATTCAAAACAGATTTTAAAATCTGTCCAGGCTTAATTATTCTTCTGATTTAAACAGCTAGAATCAATCCCAATCAACTTCCTAACATAGTTGTATCTATCCAACATTTGTAAACTTGAATTCAAACTTAACATCACAATAACATTACACTGAATTCAGCACAATAATTCAAACTGAACTTCAACTTTGAACTAAAATCAAACAAACACAGGAGCATTGTCAATATACTGACAATGCCAGTCAAGGAAGAAGTCTGTGAGGTGCAAGGCTTGACTCGTTCGGGAAGATGTTTTACTCCCGAAGAGTTAAGAAAAACTAAAAATAATCCGACACCAATAAAGAAGGCTGTGACGGAAGAAGAAGCGGAAGAGTTTTTAAGAAAAATGAAACTCCATGACTATTCTGTTGTGGATCAATTGAAGAAGACACCCGCTCAAATTTCATTGTTGTCATTACTGATCCATTCAGAGGAGCACCGTCTGGATTTGATGAAAGTCCTGAATGAGGCTCATGTTCCTGAAAAAATTTCTGTAAATCATTTGGGAAGAATAGCCAACAAAATCTTTGAGACAAACAGAATTACATTTTCTAATGATGAATTGCCTGTGGAAGGTACTGAGCACAACAGAGCTCTTTACCTCACCGTGAAATGTGAAAACTCCGTAGTAACCCGGGTATTGGTTGACAACGGGTCAAGTGCAAACATCTGCCCTCTCTCCACTTTAAGCAAATTGAAAATCAAAGAGGAGAGGATCCAGAAGAATAGCATTTGCGTACGGGGGTTTGACGGTGGAAGCAGAGATTTATTTGGCGACATAGTGTTGGAACTAACAATAGGGCCAGTTGAATTCACGATGGAGTTTCAAGTACTGGACATAACTGTTTCTTATAATCTGTTGTTGGGTCGACCATGGATCCATGTTGCTAAAGCAGTCCCGTCAACACTACACCAGGCGGTCAAGTTTGAATGGGATCATCAAGAAATAGTTGTGCATGGGGAAGAAAGTTTAAATGCTCACAGCAGTGCCATTGTACCGGTCGAGGGAATAGAAAATGACCAGGGACCATGGGTATACCAAGTGTCCGATACAGTGTCGGTAGAGAAAATTCCAGAGGGGAAGTACATTCCGAATCCAAAGATAACCTCTGCATCAGTCATGGTAGCCTATGAAATGTTAAAAAATGGTTTTATACCCGGCAAAGGTGAATATGACTCTGTTTATTATTCTGCGAACTAGAAATCCTGAGTAAGGAATTCTGTTAATCCGGAAGAAGGTGTTAGGCATTTCCGAATTCCGTGATTCTAGCACGGTCGCTTAACTGTTTTTATTCTTAGCTTAATTATCTCGATTTTACATTTTTTATTGCATGACTTTATTACTGTTGTCGTTTTAGATTGTTTACAAATTAAAGATTTTTTTTTTGAAACGAATCACGCGTACGTATATTCGCCTTATACATTTTTTATAGATATAAAGAATCGTGTCACGCATACGTGTACACAATAAGATTGACCATATTATAGTTTTTATTAAAAAATCATATGTTCGAGATTTAAAATAAAATTAAGAACATCATCACCCTTGTATTTAAACAGTGAACTGCACATCTCGGGTTATATGAAATTATTTTAACATCCTTGGAGAAATCCCTTTTATTAAATATTCACTCGAAGTTGTGCGAACGCATAATCCGAATTTGCTTTTAAAAATATAATCAGGTTACGCGAACGTATCCCTAATCACGCAGAATATTCGTAATGGTAGTATGGGTTTTCCACAAATTGTTTATTATATCTATACATTTTTATGTGAAAATCATGATAAATTCACATTTAAGGTGCCCTTAAATTCTTTGAAAGGAATTCACAATTTGTTAAATTGTGACCGTTGATTGTATTTTTTCGTGTATGAATTGTATTCCTCCAGACTATTCAAATTTAAAGAAAAGAATAAACATATGATTAACACTATTTTTAGTAAATACAACATAAGTGTACTAAAATGTGAATAGCTTATGAAACTAAAAAAAATCAATTCTTGAAAGGAAATGATATTTTCGAAGAATTCTCATTATTCCATTTGCAACGAATGTTATTTTTACATTCTTAAACTTGTTACACATTATAAATCTAATCTCTTTTTACATTGCTTGTTCCTATTCTGATAGGCCTAATTATTTTTGATTAATTGCTATTGATTGAATTCGAGATATACTTAATCAAACCAATTTTTGTTCTCAATCTATGTGAATTATTGTTAAACACTAACTTTCACATTGTATAAATTCCTAAGCCATTTGTTATTAAGAAAGAGAACAAATCTACCTGTTGACTTAATAAAATGATATTGCATACAACATTATTCGCCATATTTTGACATTGTGAACATAGCGGATTTTACTAATGCATCTTTCAACTATTGATTATAAACATAACCATTGTTATGCCAAAATATATAGCAAATTGCAACCATCATCATCTAGCTTTAAACAACAACTAACCAACTAATAAAATAAACTGATACCGTATTTTTCCTTGATATTTCCATATTATGCTATACCGAACTAACAATACCATAACAATGTGTAATTATATATGTGTTAAACTCTCAAAACTAACAAGTTTGTTCATTTCCAGAATTCAAGCAGTTAGTTTCTCTAAAGAGTATACTGGCATATTATCATTATCACACGAGATCAAAAGGACCAATACCCGAAAATATGTCTATCCCAGATGTTGACACAGGTATTGAGCTAGAGGAGATGGATGTCGGGAAAATGAAAGAAGAGATGTTTAAACTCAAGCAGCAAATGGCTTACTCTTTAGAGAAACTAACTGCTTGAATTCTGGAAATGAACAAACTTGTTAGTTTTGAGAGTTTAACACATATATAATTACACGTTGAGATGCAATGCTCCTAGACAAGTAACCCCTTTCTATTATGCATTTGCTCGGCTGCTTGTGTCGTCCCAGCTTTCTTGAAATTTTTATTGTTACTCACTTTTATTTTATTTATTATATTCCTTATTGTGGTCGAATCTTATAGAGATTGCCTACGTATCATGCCCCCGCATGAATCAGACCTTGCGTAGTTCGGACATAAGGCAAACACTTTTATTCATTATACAAAGATGAACAGACATTACATTTGAAAACCTTATAAGAAAATGGTTTGAAACACACATACTTAAATCAAAATAAAAGATACAACTCTTAACATCTCACAACATGCCCCACTTTCCACTTTTGTTGTCAATTATTGGATTATCTGCTCAATGTGGGGCTTGACCTGGATGACCTCCCAGCGTACGATACATCCTTTCCAACTCCATTGCTAGATGACGGGCAAAAGTGGGTGCATGCTTTGTAAACCTTTCATAATCCATTCCTTGGCAATTTACATAACTTTGAGAGGTGTAGACCGCCAGGTCGTGGATTTGTGCCCTGAAATCTTGAAGACATTGGTCTTGGTTCTGCAATTGCTGCTGGCAAGTGGTGGCTATATCTCTGACACGGTCTTCACGATCTAGAGCTGACTCTAATAGAGCTCGGAGTCTGGCCTGCTCTAATCTTGCCTGCGCTCTTTCTCTGTCGATGTCCGCTTGTTGATGCTCTCTGTTGTATCTTCTTGCCTCTTCTAGTTGTGCACGAAGTTGGTCTTCTGATCGTATCCAATGGTCTTTTTCCTTTTTGAATTGTGCTCTGTCTTCTTCGGATTGCCTATCTTGGCGTTCCTTATTAGATCTGGCTTCTTCGTTTAATTGTTGGATTCTTTCTTTTGCTTTGCTCAACGCCCTTTCGTTTGTAGCAATAATGGAATCATAATCTTGCATTTTTTCAAAAAGATTGGCGATGGTTTTTTGATCCTTCCAACTCCTTATTGGTGTTTCAGAAGCCTTTTTCATTTTCTGAAATCGAGCATGAAGATTTTCATTCTCACGAGCTAGACTCTTCTTCTCGCCTGGGTGTTAAGGTGGTGACCGGCGGCGTTGTTGCCGCCGGGTTTCAGGCGATGGGATGCTAGGGCGGCTAGGGTTAGGGGTGTGTTTGAGGACGATGATGAACAGGAGAGGAGGGGGGTGTTTAGTTAGGGGGGCCGGGGTAAGGATTTGGGGTTTATATAGGGGGAAGGTGGATTGATCTTGACCGTTGGATCAAACAGAATAGATGGCCAGGATTAGTTTATTTAGCCAAACTATGTCGTTTGGTTTAATGCTGGGGTCGGGCTGAATCGGGGCATTGGGTCGGGTAAGGGTTACTGGTTAGGGTGATGAGATCTCAGCCGTTGGATGGATTTAATCCAACGGCCCTTGATGAAGGATGATGAAACGCCATCGTTTTGGTTTTATTCTTGAGTTGGACCGGACCTGGGTTGTTTGGATTGGGCTCTGGAAATGGTATGCGAATGAGTTTGTTGGAAAGCCACTCCTCTCCCCGCGGGGGCGGAAAAAGGAGGTGTGACAGCGCGTAGTCATCATTCTCAAGAGGATCCCAAGGCAGTACACACACTAGAGGGGGCTGAACCTAGTGACTTAGGAGTAGAGTGAGAGTGCTTGACACAGTTTGAAAGGTTTCAGTAGGAAAACAGTGTTAAAATAGATTTTTCTTGAAATAGATTTGTTAGAAAACACATAGGGAGTTATTAAATAAGACAATTTTAAAAAAGGTAAGGTGAAAAACAATCAGTCAAACCAAATACAGAACCAGAAAGAAGTTTATCAACACTTCAATACATGGAGTCAAACAGGTGCACACATCCACTTAGGGGTAATGGGGATTTGAGGTAAGCATAGGGCACATAGTAAGCACAGATGCACATAGGTACAGAATCAGAGGAGCCTTAAAAGGGGTCAAGGCTTTTAAAATAGCAAGAACTTTATAGTTAATACAGAATCAATAGGCTTAGGATAGCCAATTACTTCACACAGGAAGGTGCATGCCAGGGATCAGAGAAACATAGTCACATTGGGGCATACTAGAAGGGGATCCTAAGGGGTTATATAGCATGCAACAAAGAAGACAGTGAAGTAGACATGTTAATTGCAGGTTGAACAACAAAACCATAAATAGAAGCATATTAGAAACATGACAAATTGAAGTAATAGGAGAAGCACATTATTTTGGGACTTGAATTAAAATCAGAACATACCAGTAGAGAGATGGTACACACAAAGTGCGGAGTAGGAAAGCACAATAGTTAGCCTTGGCTTGCATCCGGCTAACTCAAAATAATAATCAGTAACCAAAGAGATAGCAGAAAGTTTTTGAGTGTGAGAGAGCTTTTTGAACCCAAAATGTTCGTGTCTGTGTTAATGAGAGAGTATGTATATATAGTAGTTCGAAACTAGGTAAAATAAGGCAAAAATCACAATAGTATAGTAATTATGGAACTCAGAACCAATTAGCAAAATCGGGACAAGTACTCCCTTAAGCTAAGGGAATCAGTTCAAACGGTAAGAACAAATAACAAATAAGGAAAGAAGTCAATGTATGACCAATAAGAAAATATTTCAAATTCAGTAAGTATAGGGTACACAATTAGGGCTAAGTTCAGAAAACTCTAATTAAGGAGATAGTCAGTAAGAATAAAGTACCAATGCAAACAATGTAGGTGAATCAATCAATTTGAATAGAAAGGGTAGGAATCGAAGGTTTAAAGGAAGGTCTTCTAATCAAACCATGAAACAGAAAATCCAGAATCAATCAAAGAGAAAGTCACGAGTAAGTGTTTAGCATATAAATAAAGTAAAATAAGAATAACCAGACATAGCAAGCAAAGAGGCAAGTCTTGAACAGTCAAGATGAACACAAGCACATAGAGCTGATGTAAGTTAGGCTAAGGAACTCAGTAGAAACATATTCGAGGCAAGATAATCACAGAAACTCAAATGAGGACCGGCCAGTTACAAAATCAAACGAAGAAACCTAGAAAATTAGGGCTTTCAACATAGACGAGTTAAAGGTGTAGTAAAATCACAGAATAAACAAAAATATGCAAGAAATAGAAGTTTAAACACAAAGAATTAGTTAAACAAGGTTTTAAAAGAAATTTCGAAACCCTAATTTTTAGAAGAAGGTGAAAAACACTTAAAATCAACAATTCTTGTAAAGAGTTCCAAGGACAATGTAAGACATTAAAGAAACAAACTCAAATATTCCTAGATCTGTATAGATCTAGGAGATATAAGAAGAAATTAGGGTTTCAAAAGAAACCCATATAGAGATGAAAGAACCTGTCTAGAAACCCAAGGATCGTAACAAGTACAACATGATTTTGCTCGAAATCACACTGGAGTAGCCAAGAACAGACAAGTGACGAACCCTAGATGCAAGTCGGCATGGACCTAGGCCCTTGAAGACCTCAGAGAAGGCGGGCATGGCATGAGAGAGGCCATTGGAGGCTTAGGAGATGATGAGAGGTCATCGGAGATGACCGGAGAGGAGAGGTCGGTGGTTGAAGGGCTAGGGTTAGGTTGAGAGTGTACTGAGAGTAGAGATGATTCTAGGGCAGCGGTATCTGGAAAATGATTAGGGTTGGGGGTGGTTTAGGATTAAAAAAGGCAAGAATCATTACGTGCCATTGATCTGAAAGATCAACGGCCATGATTTAATTGGTTCTGGGCTGGGTAGGTGTGTTTAGGGTTTGGGTCGGGTAATTCGATTAGGAATTGGGCTTGGGTTGGGTTAAAATTGAAGCTAAAATCGAAATGTAATCTGGCTATATTTTAAATATCCAATTTAATCCCATATAATTTATAATAAATAATAAATAATTTCGTGTACTAAAATTATTTAAAATAGATATTTAACATTTTAAAAACATAGAAGAACAATTTTATGCATATAAAAGTAATTATACATTAATAGGGCTAATATTGCAATTATATGTAAATTAGTTTTAAAAACATAAATGCAATTATAAAAATGCACAAAAAATATTTTAACAATATTTTGGCATAAATATAGGATTTAGATGAATAAATTACCACAATAATAATTTGAGAGATAATTATTTGGAATTTTATGAGTAAAAAAGGGAGTAAATAAGTCAATTTAAATTCTTTAAAATTATAAAAACCTTGTGCATGCTTATATATGCATATATATGCTATTTTGCAATTATTTATGCATATAAAAATATATAGGGAAAAATTGGGTATCAACAACTGCCCCTCTTTATCCGGGAAGAATGAAAAAGTTTTCGGGTAAAGAAATGATGGCCAATTTTGACCAGACAGGATGCTTTGAAAGACAAGGGCTGGACTCTGGTCTTTGAGATGCCTACATATCCTTGGTTTTACAAGAATCATGCCATGTGTAGTTCTAGATTCATCTGCGGAATATGCTGATGAAATTATTGCAAGAACGGACACACGATGCCGAAGCGGCTATGGTGAGCGGTTGAAGCTCTGGATAGTTGAAGGAATTGGAGCGAGATCACTCCTACTAGGATAGTGGTTGCTTACTGGTTACCTGCAGATAAAACATGTATTTGCGAGAATTTAAACATAATGCAAATTCCCTTTGGACCATGAAGGTTGTCTTCGGACGGTTAAAGATGACATCCTCAGACCATGACATCCTGGGCCATGAATTGTTCAGTGAGTGATTCGCAGGCCATGAAATGATGTTCTTGGGCCATGAAGATGGTGCCTCCGAACCATGACGCCTATGAATAATGATATGCAAGTTTGAGAGATCCTCAGGCCATGGCATAATGTCTTCCGGCTATAAGGATGATGCCTTTAGACTATGACGCCTTCGGATAGATTGGCGATATTTCAGCGCATGATATGCAATAGTCATGATGTTATCAAGACAATGCTTAGTCTTGTGAAATGGAGGGCAAAGCTTAGCCCGATTGAAAAGCAAATAAAGAGTGCTTAGAAATAAAGCAATATTCGTGTAAAGAGGGACATTGCTTAGTCCCATGCAAATAGGGAGGTAGGGCTTAGCCTCAATGCAAGTATGGAGTCAAGGATTGGACTCATGCAAATAGGGAGGCAAGGATTAGCCTCATGCAAATGTGGAGTCAGGGATTAGACTCATGCAAATAGGGAGGCAAGGATTAGCCTCATGCAAATAGGGAGGCAAGGATTAGCCTCATGCAAGTAGGGAGGAAGGGATTAACCTAATGCAAATAGGGAGGCAGGGATTAGCCTCATGCAAGTATGGAGGCATGGATTAGCCTCATAGAGTCAAGGATTAGACTAATGTAGATAGGGAGGCAAGGATTAGCCTCATGCAAATATGGATGCAGGGATTAGCCTCATGGAGTCAAGGATTAGACTCATGCAGATAGGGAGGCAAGGATTATCCTCATGGAAATGTGGAGTCAGGGATTAGACTCATGTAAATAGGGAGGCAAGGATTAGCCTCATGCAAATGTGGAGTCAGGGATTAGACTCATGCAAATAGGGAGGCATGGATTAGCCTCATGCAAGTATGAAGGCATGGATTAGCCTCATGGAGTCAAGGATTAGACTCGTGCAAGTATGAAGGCAGGGATTAGCCTCATGGAGTTAAGGATTTAGACTCATGCAAGTATGAGGAACATGGATTAGTCCCATGCAAAGAGCGAGCAACAAATAAGAATAGTGTATGTCTTAGCTGGAGATGTATTCGATGTCTGATGGCCTGATTGATAGTGAATTATCTCTGTGTATGCATGTTTTGCAAATGCTATCGTTACGTCAAATGTGCCTGCGTTCAAAGAAAAATTGTAAGTTTTGTGAGGGAAGGTTGGTTCGTGCTTCGTCCGTCGGCCTTGCTTTGCTCCGTTCTGAAAGCCTTTTGAGTTCCTCTGGGTGACACCTGACTGTTATGGATATAGAGTTTTCGAAAATATGCAATTATTGATAAAAATAGAGTTGTTTTAGAAATGTATTGATATATCAAGTAATTTTGATGAACTAGTAACTGTAACACAACTCAAAAGCATTGCAGCTCTCTCGTATTGGAATTTTGAGGGTCCTCCTCAAAATTCTGCCCCAGTTTGGTAGATGATCTTTGACCATTTATGTATAATGGATCTTGCTGAACCTTCTCCATAATTTTGAGAATTCTTCTCAAAATTCTGCCCCAGTTTTTCAACTGGTTACTGACCGTTTGACACATGTTGGCGTTGGCTGGACTTGCTCAAGAATTTTGAGGACCCTCCTCAAAATTCTGCCCCAGTTTCTGATCTTGGGGGAAATGAAAATTTTATTATGATATGACTGAACCTGTGAGGCTGCCTACATATCCCCGCTTAAACAGGATTCAGGTCAAGCGTAGTTCAATTACATTAGATGAGGAAATGTACATAATCTAAGCATAGCATCTCTTGACTGTGTCTGAATTGATTGGTTTCCAGATTTCTCCATCCATTTCTGCAAGTATGAGTGCTCCTCCTGTTAGCACCCTATGGACCATGTATGGACCCTACCAGTTGGGAGAGAATTTTCCTTTGGCTTCATCTTGATGTAGGAAGATTTTCTTCAATACCAGCTGCCCTGGTGCGAACTGTCTTGGTTTGACCCTTTTATTAAAAGCTCTGGACATTCTATTCTGATAAAGTTGGCCGTGACATACTGCATTCATCCTCTTTCCATCGATAAGGGCCAATTGTTCATAGCGACTCCTTATCGACTCTGCATCGCTGAGTTCAGCTTTCTGTATGATTTTTAAAGAAGGAATCTCTACCTTAGCTGGGATGACAACCTCGGTACCATAAACCAACGTGTAGGGGGTTGCCTCGGTTAATGTGTGAACTGTAGTGTGGTATCCCAATAAAGAAAAATGTAGCTTTTCGTGCCACTGTTTATGATTCTCTACTATCATCCTTAGTATCTTCTTGATGTTTTTGTTTGCGGCTTCTACGACTCCATTCATTTGAGGTCTGTAGGCTGTGGAATTCTTGTGCTTGATTTTGAAAGTTTTACACATAGCTTTCATTAGATCACTATTGAGATTGGCGGCATTGTCAGTAATAATGGACTCGGAAACTCCGAATCGGCAGACAATACGATCCATGACAAAATCTGTGATAAATTTCTTGGTTATAGCTTTGTAAGATGTAGCTTCTACCCATTTTGTGAAATAATCAATGGCTACCAGAATAAACCTATGTACCCATTTGAAGCAATAGGCTCAATCGAACCAATAACATCCATTCCCCAAGCGGCGAATGGCCAAGGAAAGCTTGTTACATTGAGCTTATTTGGCAGCACTTTTATCATGTCGACATACACTTGACATTGAAAGCATTTGCGTACATACTGAATGCAATCCATCTCCATGGTCATCCAAAAGTAACCTGCCCTGAGTATCTTCTTAGCCAAGACGAAACCATTCATGTGTGGACCACAGGTCCCAGCATGCACATCCTCAAGTAGCTTAGAAGCTTCCTTTGCGTCAACACATCCTAGTAAACCTAAATCAGGAGTTCTTCTGTACAAGTTCCCTCCGCTGTGGAAGAAGGGATTTAAAAATCTTCAGAGCGTGCATTTCTGAGTGTGATTTGCATGCTCCGAGTATTTTCCTTTTGATAAGTATTCTTTAATGTCATGGAACCAAGGCTTTCCATTTGCTTCTTCCTCGACTTGAGCACAATATGCCGACTGATTATGGATCCTCACCGGAATGGGATCAATGTAGTTCTTATCTGGATGTTGTATCATGGATGACAAAGTGGCCAATACGTCGGCAAACTCATTCTGGATTCTAGGCACATGTCAGAATTCTATCTTTGTAAACCTCTTTCTCAATTCCTGCACATGGTGCATATATAACAATATCTTGGAATTCATGGTGGCCCACTCTCCTTGTACCTGGTGCACAAGCAAATCTGAATCACCGATCACCAACAACTTCTGAACGTTCATGTCGACTGCCATGTTGAGCCCTAGTATGTAGGCTTCATATTCCACCATGTTGTTGGTGCAGGGAAATTTGAGTTTAGCAGATACCGGATAATGCTGACCCGTTTCTGATACCAAAACTACTCCAATGCCCACTCCTTTGAAATTTGTGGCTCTGTCAAAGAACATCCTCCAACCTTCATATGCTTCGGTAATGTCCTCTCCGACAAATGATACTTCTTCATCAGGAAAATACATTTTCAAAGGTTTGTATTCTCCTCCCACCGGATTTTCAGCAGGGTGATCTGCCAATGCTTGTCTTTTGACCGCCTTTTGAGTTACGTAGACGATATCGAACTCACTTAATAGTATCTGCCATTTAGCCAACTTCCCAGTAGACATGGGTTTCTGAAAAATGTACTTTAGAGGATCCATCCTGGACATGAGGTATGTAGTGTAGGCACAAAAGTAATGCCTCAATTTCTGAGCTGTCCAGGTCAAAGCACAGCAAGTGCGTTTAAGTAGAGAGTGTCGTGCTTCGTAAGGTGTGAACTTCTTGATCAAGTAGTATATGGCCTGCTACTTCCTTCCTATCTCTTCATGTTGTCCCAAAACACATCCGAAGGCTCTTTCTAATATAGATAGATAGAGTAGCAAAAGTCGTCTTGGTTCTGGCGGGACCAGAACTGGTGGTGTGGACAGGTACTCCTTGATCTTATCAAAAGCTTTCTGACAATCCTCTGTCCAGCTTGTTTCGACATCCTTCCTCAGCATCTTGAAGATGGGTTCACATATGACTGTGGACTGTGCTATGAAGCGACTGATATAGTTGAGACGTCCTAGGAAGCTCATCACATCCTTTTTGCTCTTAGGTGGTGGTAACTCCTGAATAGCTTTGACTTTAGACGGATCCATCTCCATCCCTCGAAGACTAACGATGAATCCCAGTAACTTTCTTGCGGGAACCCCGAATGCACACTTTGCGGGGTTCAATTTTAAATTGTACCTCTTGAGCTTGTCAAAGAACTTTCTCAGGTCCGCTATGTGATCTGCAACCCTCTTGGATTTGATAATGAAATCATCCACAAACACCTCTATTTCTTTGTGTATCATATCATGGAAGATGGTTGTCATGGCTCTCATGTAAGTGGCCCCAGTGTTCTTCAAACCGAATGGTATCATCTTGTAATAATATACACCCCATGGTGTAATAAAATATGTCTTCTCTGCATCTTCTTCATCCATCCAAATCTGGTGATAACCTGCGAAGCAATCTACAAAGGATTGGAGTTCATGCTTGGCGCAGTTATTGATCAGGATGTGTATATTCGGCAGCGGGAAGTTGTCCTTGGGACTTGCTCTGTTTAAATCCCGATAATCAACACATACTTTGACCTTCCCATCCTTCTTCAGAATTGGCACAATGTTAGCTAACCAGGTTGGATATTCAGCCACCCTGAGAACTTTGGCTTTGATCTGCTTGGTAACTTCCTCCTTAATTTTTAGGCTCATGTCTGGTTTGAACTTTCTGAGTTTCTATTTTACTGGCAGACACATGGGATTAGTAGGCAACTTGTGAGCCACTATGGAAGTGCTCAAACCGGTCATGTCATCATATGACCATGCGAAAATGTCCTCATATTCTTTTAGGAAATGAATGTATTCTTCCTTCTTTGTTGGTAACAAGTGAATGCTGATGCGGGTCTCCTTGACGGCCTTGACGTCTCCCAAATTTACTGCTTCAGTCTCGTCCAGATTGGACTTAGGCTTATTTTCAAAATTTTCAACCTCCCTGACGATTTCCTCGGGTATCTCATCTTCTTCCTCAGAATCACTATTCTCATGTTATGTTGCCTCATTACATGTCACAGTTACTGGTTCATCAGGAAAAGTAATAATCATGTTGTAGAAAAGAAAAAATGTAAAGATAGTAGTGAATAATAAAGAGCAAATGCATTTGATTAAAACTTGAAAAATTGTCCAAACAAAGTACGGCTCGATGAATCGAGCATCCATTTTGAAACAAGTAAAACTTAAAACAAAATTCGAGAAATCATAAATGCCTAGAATGGCTTATAGAAGTAAATTCTACCAAGCTACCCAAGGGCTCGGCGGGCTCGGGATGGTATGGCGGTCCAGTTCCTGAGAACAGCTCCCTTCTCCACAGTCTAAATAGTGAGGCCTTCCTCCTCCTCCTCCTCCTCCTCAATTATGGCACCGTAGTCTATGTCCTCATCCTCCAAGAACAAATTCCTCAACCCAGCTAGTGCTTCTTCTTCTACAGTCCCCCATATTGTGTCAGCCTAGTGGAAAGCTTGTTCCAAACGTGGCATTGGCTGCTCAAGAGGATAATACGGTCCACACCATGGAGGTGACCAATCATTGTACTCTTGCCATGTATACTGGTATCCGAGCCCAAAGGTGGTACCATGATTTTTCAGTTGTAATGGTTTGGTGATACCTTGGAGGTTCTTTCCCAATCCTTTGCCGGGTTCATATCCAGACCATGCTAGTATGCTTTCTATTTTGTTACTCCACTACTTATCCTTCTCGATGGCATTGACCCATTCGATGTGATGATAGGTTTCCCCTCTTAGCCTTCTTCTATGTCCAATGACCGAGATGGTTTGACTAGTGTAGATGGGGTTACTTCCATCTCCGTGAATGATTACCTCCTGGCGATTCCATTCAAACTTCACGGCTTGATATAGTGTGGAAGGCACAGATCCAGCGGCATGGATCCATGCCCGGCCCAATAGAAGATTATATAAGGCTGGTATGTCAAGCACCTGAAATTCAACATCAAACCAAGTTGGCCCCATCTGCAAGCAAAGGTTGATTTCCCCGATCGTGGCCCTCTAGGACCCATCGAAAGCCTTCACATTCATGCTTCCTACCCGTATCTCATGGATACCTTTGTCTAACCTTTTCAGAGTGTCTAATGGACAAATATTTAGGCTCGAACCTTCATCAACCAAGACCCTAGAAATGAACTTGTCTTCAAATTGCACCGTAATATGCAATGCTCGATTGTGATTCAGCCCCTCAGGTGGCAGCTCATCCTCATGGAAGATGATTTTATGACTTTCTAGTACTTTCCCAACCAGGTTGGCCATTTCTTCACTAGTGATGTTATTGGGTATATAAGCCTCACTCAATACTTTCATTAAAGCGTTCTTGTGTGCCTCTAAATTCTGCAATAGTGACAGGATAGATATCTGAGCAGGGACTTTGTTCAGGTGGTCAACAATAGAGTACTCCTTTGCCTGCACTTTCCACCATAGGTCATCTGGCCTAGTCTCAATGATAGGCTGCCTAGTAGTGGCCTCCTTACTTGAACCTCCTAGGTGTTCAGGTGTATAGACTCTTCCGGTTCTAGTCATTCCTTGTGCAGCATCAAATTCCTCTACCTTGGCCTTTCCTTTCCACCGAGCCTCCGCAACATAATCCCAGGGTATTGCTTTTGAGTTGAATGGGGGTGTGGTTGATACTGTCACAGTGAAAAGTGTGACCACTTCTACTTCAAATGGAGTGGGGGTGGCTGCGTGCAGAGTCACTTCCACCTCGAATGGAACTGATGTAGTTACCTCAACCTCGATTGGTGCCTGAGTCTAAACCACAATAGGAGTAAGTGTGACTGCAACCTAAAGTCATCGCCTTCTCGAATAAGGCCGATCGACCCCTCAGGGTCCCATTCTTCATTTGTCTCTATCACATGTAAACCATCACCTCTATGATTAGGGAGGGGATTGTTGCGGACATTAGGTGCGGCTTCCTTTGCTTGTATGACCTTGTTGTCACTTAGCGTCTGGATCTTGTCCTTCAATGTTCGGCACTCAGTAGTGATGTGCCCTTTCATACCGGAATGGTACGCATAAGTTTTGTTCGGATTGACCCATCAAGATGGATTTTCTAATGCCACAGCGGGAATATGAGCGACGCAACCTGCAGCTTCAACCTTTCATATAGTTGGTCGATGGGCTCAGCAATGGCGGTGTATTGTTTGGGTGGCTTGAAGTCGAAGTTGGGTCTTGGATAATTTTGGCGAGCTGGTGGTGATTAGAAGTGGGATGGTTGGGAGTTATAGGTGTGATAGATAGTGGCTGGTTGGGAATATCTGGGAGATGAAGGTTGATATGTAGGCGGTGATGCTTGGTATATGGGTGGAGGTGTTTGATATGTGGGTGGAGGTGTATGATAGGTAAGTGGAGATTTTGGGCCTTGGGCCACCATTACCGCCCCAACATCTCTCTTTTTTGATATGCCACCTGATTGTAGTGGCTTGCAAGGCCTTGAAGTTTGTTACTATCCCGCTCTTGATTCCTTCTTCGATTCTTTCTTCGAGTTTAATGATGTCAGAGAATTTGTGATTTTCGATAACCATCATCCTCTCATAATATTGTGGATCCTATGCCATGACGAAGAATTTATTCATCTGTTCTTCGTCCAAAGAGGGCCTGACCTTGGCCACTTCCGACCTCCAACGAGTAGCGTATTCACAGAAAGTCTCAGTAGGTTTCTTCTTAAGATTCTGAATGTAGAAGACATCCGATACATTCTCTGTGTTGAACTTGAACGGGTCAATGAAATCCGACGCGATGCTTTCCCGACACCGACAAGCTTGTCACAATAGGTCCTTACATGAACCTTTGGATCACCAGTACCATCGAACATTTCGAACTTGGGAGGTTTGTACCCCTATGGCAGTTCGACATCCGGCTATATGCACAGATCTTCATAGTTCAAACCTTTTCTTCCTCTGTCGCCCTCAACACCTTGAACTCGGCTTGTTAACTTCTTGAGTTCTTCAACCATGTTTTTAATGAGCAAGTCCTTCTCGGAGGATTCCAGTGTATAGGAGATTGGTTGGGTAGAATGAGGTATAGTTTCCGCATATATAGGGTTGCTTTGATGGGTGCCAGAAACTTGGGTGTAGTGATGGTCATTGGGGGACTTTTGTGGATAGGGAATGGGTTGTGGTATGTTTTGGGGAGTGTGGTAAGTCGTGGTTGGTGGGTACTGAATT
The DNA here is from genome assembly GCF_000715075.1 of Nicotiana tabacum. NCBI lineage: Eukaryota > Viridiplantae > Streptophyta > Magnoliopsida > Solanales > Solanaceae > Nicotiana > Nicotiana tabacum. Next base: position 128,355,140 of record NC_134087.1, read on the forward strand.
GGTTGATGATGATGTTGCGGTGGAGTTGGTATGGGCAAGAGATTGATATTTTGGGGTGGAGTCGCATATTGATTTGGTGCGATTGGATTTTGTGGCTGTTGGTTTTGTGTGTTCTGAGGAGGTGTTGGGTTCTTTGTGTTTTGTTGGTGGATATCGGGGACATTGAGGGTGAGTGAAGAGTTTGCCAAGTTGCGAACCTACTCAAGTTCTCCTTGCAATTCCAGTATCTTTTATTCCAGTCTCAAGACTAGATCATTTGGGGCCGGAGTACTACGACCATCTGAAGTCTCTACGTTCTCACTATTTTCCTTTCGGATTCATCTTTGCTTTTCCTCTTCCTTTTGTGTTGCTTGGAGGAGGAGGATGTGGAGGACCTCTAGATCTGGTATGGTATGCTGATGAGGCCAGTATGAGTGAACCAACCTAAGGGGATTGGAATAGCAATAAAAAAAATAAGCAAAAACAAAAAGGTAACAAGTTAGTGAGGATCCTGAAACGTTTGCAGTATTTAAACACATATTGCGGAAATGTAAATTCGTGTCCTACTTTGGGAACCTCGTTGTGCCAGAGGTAGGCCTAGCGACAAATAAACTTGGAGAACTTTTAATGCCAATAAATGCTTCATTTCATAATATAAAAATAGACGAATCCCAAAACGACACTAAGATAATAATAAAATAAGTCACTACTGGCACTTGACCTTATTACATTTTTAGGAAAAAGCAAATAAATCTAGCCTATTTGGTCCTAGAAGGACCTTCCCCAGATTCGATCTTCCATACTCCATCATATAGATCCCCCAACACGTGCAGCCCCAGCAATAAGTAGGCTCTGGCCAAATGTCCTCCTTCAGTTCCTTCAGCGTTCTGGCAATTTTCAATCCTCTTTATGACTTTACCTTCTAGCTCCACTATTCCTCGCTCCAGATATTCCAGTTTCCTATTGGAAGTGACTGCCATCTCTTTCCACTCCTCGATCAACCTCATATTCCTCTCATGTATTTCCCTGTGCTCATTCTCAGAGTCGTGAACCCTCTTATGCAGCCTGTTGTACTTGACTTGAGCTTCAGCTTCCTTATCTATGATTCTGTTCCCTCGACTTGCCCTCGGTATTACCATTCCTTTCAGATTGTCCTCCAACCATGCCAGGTTGAGAGGCTCGCACCCTGCATGATACATGTCTAGCTCAACAGTGTTCTTCTCTACAATGATTTTGCAGTGCCACAGGTGTTGCGCTTGGCACTTGTAAGGGACATCGTCGTCTTGAAAGTCTTCCCTGAAATGACTCATCTTGACAACCCTTGGTACAACCTGTTTTCTACCTGCTTGCCTCATAACTCACATAGGGACATATGAGTATATCCCTCTCAACCCGATCAACACCAAGTGCATAGCATCCCTGGATCTGATAATAAATTCGTCTGTTGGGAACCATTCAAACATCTACTGCACCTGTTCCTCGGTCAGATTGTCAAAGAACTCTACCCATTCTTTGGCGCTTTCCGGTTGAGCAAATCTGTCTGGAATGTAAGTCATCTACTTAGGGTGATGGAAGGCAATATGGTCGTTCCAAGCCCTTCGCGGAAATTCTTGGCGATAGCGACCCTTTTGGAAATGCTCCAACAACCATAACTGCAGTAACAAATTACAACCCTCAAAATGCTTGACCCCCCTTTGACAGCGCTTCAGAGCCTTGTAGATGTCGGCTATGATCATGGGGACTATGGTATATGTCTGTCCATTAATCCCTTCCATCAAAGTCTTGGCGACCATGGCCAACCTAGTGTGGATTCTTCCCTTTTTCATTGGGAATACTCTCAGGCCTAGGAAGCACACAATGAATACAAACACTCTACGGTGGATGTGACCCAGAGAAGTGAGAGAGATATCATCATGGTAAGTACATAAAGACTTACTATGGCCATACCTCTCGTACAGGTATTCGAAAGGTATGTAAGTTTCCTTCAAGCACACTAGGCCGACATTCTTCTTTAGCCCCATCATCTTCAAAAATCCCCTGCCCGTATGGTTTTATGGTACCAATAGCCCAGGACTGTCCCAAGTCAATCCCGCAAGCCCTCCAATTTCCTCTAGAAGCGGTGTCATTTCTTTGTCGCCGAAATAAAACACAGCCCTTTCACTATCCCAGAATAAAATGGCAGTCTCGATCAGTTTGTTGTTTGTCTTAATATCTAGCAAGGAAGGCAGGTTACCCAGGTACTTTCTCACACACTTCTTCTCACTTGAGGAAAGGTCCTCCCACAAATCTAGCAGCAATGGTGGGATGTTTCTAACCATACCGAATCTGGGGACCTCGTGCCTCATTTTCTGCAAAATAAAAGGGTTAGACTTTACCCCTACCAGACTCGACTATTTATACATTTATGATCAACATATCGGCATTTAGTTCTCCAAATTAATGCACAAAACGTGGTTGTATCCGTTGGGATTATGGAAAACCGATGGACTTTAGATAAGGCTTATCTTAAAGGATCATTATGTGGACAACATAACTGATCCGACTAGGTTTAACCATGATACATGCACAATTTTAACCAGAGTAAGGTTTCTATGAGGTTTTAGACTGGTACCCTCAAGTGAACAAATCGAGGGGAAAGGCACGAAACTGTCGACTGTACCGCTGATCGACTGCTTTTGAGGGTAGTAAATAGGAAGAACGCAACCACTCATTAAAGCGTTTTTATAAGATTTGATACGCATGAGTGGAATATGATGAGGAGCATGATTTATACAGTAATTAATAATATGTAGTCAAGTATTTGCACGTAGGAAAAAATAAATACAGTATTTAAATAATTGAAAGACAGTTACAGGAAAAAGAAAACAAAGAGACAAGTCAGTTCCAGGGATAAAGAACTATAAACGCTTAGAAAATGGACAGTTAAATTCAAATAAGGGAGAAGGGTACGGGATAAAGCATGCTTGGACTAATTTGTAAAAAGATAAGTTCGTTATGGTAAGAGCCTAAAGGTATCCCCAGCAGAGTCGCCATACTGTCGCGCCCCTTTTTTCCTCCGCAGAGAAAGTACGAGTTTCAACATTCATGAGGGGTAATAACTCATTTCCTTTTGGGAATTTAGGTTTTTGAAGAATCGCCACCTAACAGATTATGGTGCATTAGGGCACCTAGAGTAATTAACTCATAGACTAGTTTGCATTACCAGAGATTAGGGTAAGGTCTCGAAATAACCTTGAGGGGAATGTGTTAGGCACCCCTCTCGGTCCACAATGGTGGGTCCCAGCCGAACTAATATTTATAAATTAGTCCATTAACAAATAAGTAGTTGAATCAAATAATTTGTAGATAAAGCACGTTGGACGTTTTATAACTCAAATAATAAGACAAAGGTTTTGAACAAGTTGTATACATATAAAACAACTTTTAAACATAAGGGATTTGGGAAAGGAGGGGTCCTAGGTTGTTTAGCCTACAAGATCACCCCACACAATGTCCGGTAAACACTCCTCAATGAGGGGCTACACGTGACATTAGCGCATAGTCATCATATCCCATATCTACCCTTCCCAACCTATGGTCATAGCCTAAAGCGCGCTAGTAAACTTGACGATGCATATACGTGCACTACCCATCCCTTCCTTGTGGCCTTGGAGGTATTTTAGGACCTCTAAATCTGGGCAGTTCTAGACGATCCCTAAGGTGCTTAAAAGGAGAAAATTCTAAGGCGACAGGCAAGAACAAATAGGACCTTAGCACATAAGCCAGAAAAGAAGCAATTAGAGGCTCAAGTTCACCTCCACAGATAATGCATGTAAACAGCACGATTCAAACACAAATAAGGGTAATATTGTTAAACAATATCCTAAGACATGATATCTAGGCAAATATCAGAACATATGAGATATGTAGTTTTTATTTTATAAACTTAGAAGTAATGGCCCTATCCGTTTGCCTACTGATTTTAAGCCTGTTAAAATCAAAACAACATTAAGTAGCAGAAATAGTTTCAGAGCTGCAGGATTTGAAAACGCCCTATAGGCTTGCCTACACGCTGAATAGTGGTGTCCTAAGAGCATGATAACTATGTTCGACATAGTAAAACAACAGACAAATTTTAAAACACACTCTTGAGTTCCTATGGGCATGCTTTCTAATTGTAAATTAGGGCAATACTCGAAAGAATTCATTTCAGGAAATACAAATCACTAATTAGACCAGTTTCGAAGTAAACTAATCATGAGCTGGATTAACTTATTTAAACTAAATTGATTTTAGATCTATAGGCAGAATTTCTGACATTGTTCCCTATAGGTATGGTATCTAATTGTTAAGAGCTGATGTTAGAAACTTGTAGGCATGATAACAAATGAAAACACATGCAAATACTCGTCGAACTGGATCATATCCTATAGGCATGGTATCTACTTGTGAATTTGATTTTAAGACCTATAAACATGATTTCTATTATTGGAACCACTTGAGACCTATATGCATGATTTCTAATATGGTAAGGCATAACAAATATAAAATCCTATAGGCATGGTTTCTACCCATTTACCCCAAAAATATGTAACTACCCACCCTTTTTTACTAGTCACCCCAATATTCGTTACAAATTATTACAAACCATATGAATGAATTACATAAATAGATAAAAAGAAAAGAAGAAGTTACACTATAGGGAGCCTGAAGCAGGGCCAAGTGATTTCCCAAGACCTCCAATAGCCCCAAATGTCAATTTCATAGACAATGTCATTGTCTAGGTGCGTCAAAGTTCCCTAAGGATCTCAAGGATCCCGGGCAGTGCTCACACCTAGACTTTGTAACCAATTTGAGTAAGTGCAGTGTGGAAGGGCCAGCCTTAGTGTGCCAGAGTTCAGAGGGTTCTCAAGAGGATCCCAAGGCAGTACACATACTGGAGGGGGCAGAACCTAGTGACTTAGGAGTAGAATGAGAGTGCTTGACACAGTTTGAAAGGTTTCAGTAGAAAAAATAGTGTTAAAAGAGATTTTGCTTGAAATAGTTTTGTAAGAAAACACATAGGGAGTTATTAAATAAGACAATTTAAAAAAAAATGTAAGGTGACTAACAATCAATCAAACCAAATACAGAACCAGAAGAAGTTCATCAGCACTTCAATACATGGAGTCAAACAGGTGCACACATCCACTTAGAGGTAATGTGGATTTGGGGTAAGCATAGGGCACAGAGTAAGCACATATGCACATAGGTACAGAATTAGAGGAGCCTTAAAAGGGGTCAAGGCTTTTAAAGTATAGCAAGAACTTTAGAGTTAATACAGAATCAATAGGCTTATGATAGCCAATTACCTCACACAGGAAGGTGCATGCCAAGGATCAGAGAAATATAGTCACATTGGGGCATACTAGAAGGGGATCCTAAGGGGGTATATAGCATGCAACAAAGAAGATAGTTAAGTAGACATGTTAATTGCAGGTTGAACAACAAAACCATAGATAGAAGCATGTTAGAAACATGACAAATTGAAGTAATAGAAGAAACATATTGTTTTGGGACTTGAATTAAAATCAGAACATACCAGTAGAGAGATGGTACACACAAAGTGAGGAGTCAATAGTTTGCCTTGGCTTGCATCCAGCTAACTCAGAATAATAGTCAGTAACCAAAGAGATAGCAGAAAGTTTTTGAGTGTGAGAGAGCTTTTTGAACTCAAAATGTTCGTGTCTGTGTTAATGAGAGAATATGTATATATAGTAGTTCGAAACTAGGTAAAATAAGGCAAGAATCACAATAGTATAGTAATTGTGGAACTCAGAACCAATTAGAGCAAAATCGGAACAAGTACTCCCTTAAGTTAAGGGAATCAGCTCAAACAGTAAGAACAAATAACAAAAAAGGAAAGAAATCAATATATTACCAATAAGGAAAGATTTCAAATTTAGTAAGTATAGGGAAACAATTAGGGCTAAGTTCAAAAAACTCTAATTAAGGAGATATTCAGTAAGAATAAAGTACCAATACAGACAAGGTAGGCGAATCAATCAATTTGAATAGAAAGGGTAGGAATCGAATGTTTAAAGGAAGGTCTTCCAATCAAACCATGAAACAAAGAATCCAGAATCAATCAAAGAGAAAGTCACGAGTAAGTGTTTAGCATATAAATAGAGTAAAATAAGAATAACCAGACATAGCAAGCAAAGAGGCAAGTCTTGAACAGTCAAGATGAACACAAGCACATAGAGCTGATGTAAGTTAGGCTAAGGAACTCAGTAGAAACATATATGAGGCAAGATAATCACAGAAACTCAAACGAGAACTGGCCAATTACAAAATCAAACGAAGAAACCTAGAAAATTAGGAGTTTCAACTTAGACAAGTTAAAGGTGTAGTAAAATTATAGAGTAAACCAAAATATGCAAGAAATTGAAGTTTAAACACAAAGAATCAGTTAAACAAGGTTTTAAAAGAAATTCAGAAACCCTAATTTTTAGAAGAAGGTGAAAAACACTTAAAATCAACAATTCTTGTAAAGAGTTCCAAGGACAGTGTAAAATATTTAAGAAACAAATCTTGGAGATATAGGAAGAAATTAGGGTTTCAAAAGAAACCCATATAGAGATGAAAGAACCTATCTAGAATCCCAAGGATCGTAACAAGTACAACATGATTTTGCTCGAAATCACACTGGAGTAGCCAAGAACAGACAAGTGACAAACCCTAGATGCAAGTCGGCATGGCTCTGGGCCCTTGAAGACCTTAGAGAAGGCAGGCATGGCATGGGAGAAGCCATTGGAGGCTTAGGAGACGATGAGAGGTCACCGGAGATGACCGGAGAGGAGAGGTCGGCGGTTGAAGGGATAGGGTTAGGTTGAGAGTGTACCGAGAGTAGAGAGGATTCTAAGGCAGCGGTATCTAGAAAATGATTAGGTTTGGGGGTGGTTTAGGATTAAAAAAGGCAAGAATCAATACGAGCCGTTGATCTTTCAAATCAATAGCCATGATTTAATTGGTTCTGGGTCGAATAGGCGTGTTTAGGGTTTGGGTCGGGTAATTCGATTAGGAATTGGGCTGGGATTGGGTTAAAATTGAGGCTAAAATCGAAATGCAATCTGGCTATATTTTAAATAGCCAATTTAATCCCATATAATTTATAATAAATAATAAATAATTTATAAAAAATAATTTCATGTACTAAAATAATTTAAAATAGATATTTAGAATTTGAAAAATATAAAAGATCAAGTTTATGCATATAAATGTAATTATACATTAATATGGCTAATATTGCAATTATATGCAAATTAGTTTTATAAACATAAATGCAATTATAAAAATTCACAAAAAATATTTTAACAATATTTTGGCATAAATATAGGATTTAGATGACTAAATTACCACAACAATAATTTGAGAAATAATTATTGGGGATTTTATAAGTAAAAAGGGGAGGAAATAAATCAATTTAAATTCTTTAAAATTATAGAAAAATTATAAAAACTTTGTGCATGATTATATATGCATGTATATGCTATTTTACAAGTATTTATGTATATAAAAATATATAGAAAAAAATTGGGTATCAACACCGTGCAACAAGACATGGGCCTGAACTCTTTTATTGTTAGTGGATTCTTTACCTGTGGCACAAGTGTTACGGATGTGCAGTTTATAGGATTGAACATGTTTCCAGTGTGAAAGAATTCCAACACAACATCAGTGATTTCATCTCCAACTACCTTCCAGCTCTCCTTGAAAAAATATGAATTGAAACCATCACACCCCGGAGCCTTCTGGCCATCAATGTCCTTCATTGCATTATTTACTTCATCTCTAGAAACTGCTTCTATCATTTTCAACTGTTGTTCTCTAGTTAGCTTGTTTCCTTCATTCGGTACATCTACTTGAACTGTTTGTAACTCTTCAGCTGCTGTTCCAAGCAATTTTTGATAGAACTTGACAATTTCAATCTCCACTTCTTTTTCATTCTGTGCTATATTACCATCAACAGTGTTCAACCTTCTAATTTGGTTATGGGCAGTCCTATTCTTCATGCAAGCATAGAAATAAGCATTGTTTTCATCCCCTAATTACAACCACTTCACTCTTGATTTTTTCTTAAGAATACTTTCTTCAATTACCACCCATTTTTCTAATTGCTTTTTGATGTTCTAAACGTCTATACCATACAAGAGGGTAAGAGGGGGGTGATTTGTGTGGTACCCAATTTTTGCTCTAGAAGAACCTGGTTCTTCTAGGTGTTCTAACTACTACTGTTTGCAGAATAAAAAGTACATAAAATAAAGAACACAAAGATTTTTACGTGGAAAATACCTGGCTCAAAAGGTGAAAAAACCATGACCTACTACTCAGTAGGATTTTCCCAAACTTCCACTAAAATCACTGAGCCAAAACAGCATTTACAAAAACTCTTTGTAAACCTAATGATTAACTCTAATCCCTTGTAGCACATAGTCTCAACTGTTGCGACAACTTTAAGTTAGCTTATAACTTGAATACTCAAAGTACCTAATACACTTGCTTCTATGAAAGCTGAAAGGTACAACTTTAAACCACCTACTACAATTGAACTAGAATAAGAAAAAATACGATGGAACTGGTTCTTCTATCTCATTCAAGTAGCTTCAGGAGTGCACACTCAAATCTCACATAAATTGCTTGCAAAATTGCCTTGCTCTTTTGCTTTCAATTTAGTTTAACTTCTGCGTTTATGCAATACCTGTAAAAGAGAACAATCACTATCATTTAATAGGTTAGAAATTAGAGTTTGATTGGGACTCAATTTCTGATCTTCTATCGTAGTTGAGTCCTTGATGATATCAAACTCTAACACTCTTTTTATCCAGATTGTGTTCTCTTTATATAAGGAGACTTTCTCCCCTTATCCAATATGCAACCTTTTCGATCACATCCGGAGATATTGCTGCTTGATCAGTAGGACTTATCTCCTTCACGTGCATCTCACATGTGTAGGTTGATCATGACAATGTTTCACAAGATGGACCTGGTCCATGACTTAGTTCATTTGTCATTCTTCAAAACTTCACCTGTACTTGGGCCAACAAATTCCGCCTTTTTGATGATGACAAACTCTTTGCTTTTTACTAATCAAAAAACCTGTAAAGCTCAGCTTAACCATCAACACTAAACTTAGAAAATTTTCTTTTCATCAAAGACCAGGTTAATTTGGTTATAAATATCACTTATTTCAGAATAATGTGTAAAGCATAATATCTCTTCCCCCTTTTGGCATCATCGAAAAGTTGCATACACAGTGTGAATTCATTAGAATTACATTAAGCCTTCCTTAGTTAATTAATTGGGCTCATAAAAGTAGATTGGAGGCGTGCCATATTAGGTAAGACATAGTTTATGGCCCTCCAAAGTTTAGTTCAAGCCCCCTTTAGAAATTGGAATCGAGGCGTGTCATGCCAAACAAAACCTCAAAAATGCATGGCCCTTACTTAATTAATTTTAATCCTTAGAAAATGAGGTATGCCATTTAGTCAAATTTTCCATGGCCCTCGTAAAGTTGAAAGTACGTAGTTTCTTTAGGCGCGTAATTTAAATTAATTTCCTTAAACTCGGTGTGCATTTCATGTGACCCAAATCCAAACCTCAACAACTTAAATAAAATGTGTTGCGGACTACGGGTTAAACTATCAAGGTCAGAATAATCATTGAACAAGAGAAAACAGTAGTTGTCATTGAGAGAGATATGTTGCCACTAACAATCCACAAAAAGAAATAAAAACATCCAAATCATGAGCAAAACAACAGAAAAATCCAAAATCTATAATCTGGGTCACTGGGGGTACTAGAACTAGTTCAGGAGATAGAAACTAGGAGTCCTAAGGCTTGGAGGAACTGGAGGGTTGAGTTTGGAGAAGATTCAGCATGTTCTGAAGAATTCCATCATTCTTCTCCTTTTCTTTTGCAAGCTCAATTCTGAGACCATCCCTCTCAGCTTCCACTTCAACCACACGAGCCTTGAGCCTAGCAATTTCAGCATCCTTAGTTGCACATTCCTGAACCAAAGTCCTAACCTTGCTGTTGATGGGTGTCCTCAAGGATGAACTAGGTTCAACTGGAATGGCATTGACTGGATAGTCACAAGCAAGAAGAGTTTTGATGCCAAAGTGTTCTTTGCTCGAGGCCATTTTCCATTTTTTCAGAGGCACATTGAGCCTGTACAGAATTGTGGTTAGTATGAAGCCATATGGGGTAGCATGAGCCTTGGAACCATTTATGACCCTGTCTAGTAGTTTGACTATGAGGGCAGGCCAGTTGATTTGCTTTCCTCTCTCCAGGCATTCCATAAGAACCAGATCTATGTATTTGGCAGTGTGCCTTCTCTTCTGTCTTGGCAATAAGCACTTTTTGACAAACTCAAACACCACCTTGTGTTGAGGCCTTATCTCACTTTTCTGCACAGCTCTGGCTTCATTCACATTCTCTGAATCACAGATCCTTTTGGTGATTTCAAGGGAAGTGGGGAGGGAGTCCAGACATGGCCACATTTGCCTAGTATAGTCATCAAACCCTCAGAGGGTATGTCCATAATCTCTCCCAGTTTCACAGCATCAAACTGCACTTGAACTCCCTTCACCTGGGTACTGACAACTCCATCCTTAACAGCAGCATTTGCCATAAATTCAATCAACTCATTTCTAGCTAGCCTACCTTCCATCTGAAAGACCATGTCCTTCCATCCCTGAGCAGCCAAAGAGTCTACCAATCTCATCATTCCTGGTTCCACCAGGTCCTTCAACAATCTAGCTTTTAAGATTTTTCTTCTGCCAAAAATGGCAAGCTTATCCTGTTCCTTCTCAGATTCATCATCATCTTCTTCTTCTCCACTCCAATCATCATCATCAGAAACTTTGGTTTGTTTAGCTTTCGCTGCAGATCTTGTCCTCTTGGCTAGTGTGGGTTCAACAACTACATGCACAGAGGAGGACTTCTTGGAGGAAGTCTTGGGTTTCTTAGGCTTGGGTGTAGGAACCTCCGCTGTTGTACCCCTCTCTTGATGGACCAGTTCCATCTCTTCTTCCTCAACAGCCTCTGAGGATTCTGCAACCTTTCCCTTTTCCTCATCCTTTTACTTTTCTTGCTTTCTTCTAAAGCCTTTTGTAGATCAACTTCACTCTGTTTTACCCCGCTTCTTGTGGCTCTACCCCTAGGTACTAAAGAGGCCGTAGGTGTTGGGAATGAGACTTTTCTTTTCTTGGATGGCTTAGGAACATTTGGGGTTTTTGGTGTAGTAGCTTTGCATTTCTTTGGGTCATAACTTGCCCCAACCTTTTTCAGTAGGTCAGCCAAGGTTTCTTCAGTAGATGAAACATGTTCATCTCTTTGTTTGCATAGATGAACCAACCCCTTAGCTGCTTCCCCAGAACCATTTCCCGTGACTTCATGCCACTCTCATCTAACCTATCTTGTGCAACCCCACATATAGCAAGAACTGCTCCCTTCCCTTTTCCCCTCTCTTCACCACATGCACCCTCTCTCTCTTTTTCTTTTTCGGACTTCTTTTTACCTCTACTCCTACTCATCTCAGGAAACTCAACATCCCTAATAGGTCCAACCAGAACAAACCTAGTTTCTAAGTTTTCAACCACAAATGAACTTACCTTAGAAGGAGATTCTTGAGTCTTTTTAGATTCAAAAGACCCATGTCCATCTCCCTCAGTCGCAGATTGAAAGGATTCAGACTCAGAGCTAGAATCAGACTTTGGAGCTGGGCTTTCTTTCACTTGGCTAGCTTTCAACCTTTCATTTAAAACCTTCCTCAGATCCCCAAATGCTACAGTATTTCGAGCAAGCATTTTCTGCCTTCGAAACCTAGGTTTTGGAGATACACTGGGTGGAGTAGATGAGGATGAATTTGAGGGAGATGGTGGTGGAGGAGTGCCAGGATGATCTTGTGGATTAGACACGATTCTTCATTTCTTGAGAGAATTTGGGAATTTTGGAGAAGAGGGCAATTAGAATTGAAGAGGAATTTTTGACGGTTTTAGAATTATGAAGAAAATTGGAGATGTGGTGTGTATTTAAAGTGAATTAGATATTAAATATGTAATGACAGCTTTTTCAGGGGTCAAATAGAAGTCTAATCAAACTTAAATTCCTGAATTTTAATGATAGATTTGGATTCCCTAGATATTAGGCAAAATTTAGAGTTCTAGATGGACGGAACTGGTTCAATGCTCAACAGATAGAATTTTCTAGGAATTTGACAAGTATAGGACTTCTGCTCATGATTGAATTATTAATCTTTCTAATTGTGCAGAGTATAGAAAACATACCTGAGCTTTCATATGAACCCATACTGATGAACCGGGTTCTTCATATAGAACTCTCAGTGAACATGCTTCAAATGCCATAATAGAGAAAATGTTGTAAGAGATCAGTGAGTCATATATACACATGTCATAGGAGTATACTAATTAAAGCACGAAACTGAGTAAGAATTAATCTAGATATTTACACAAGGTTAAAATTCCTAGCCAATTTTTTTTGTGTGCATTCTGAGTTGGATATATTAGGTGATCTTAATCATCTCTAATTCCAACCTATTCCTCTCAAAGTTTTCTCTACTCAGTGCTTTAGTAAAGATGTCAGTAATTTGCTTATCAGTAGCACATAATTCTATGGAGATCAAACCTTTCTCATAGTTGTCTCTTAAGAAATGGTGCCTAACATCTATGTGCTTAGTCCTCTTATGATGAACAAGGTTCTTTGTCATACTTATAGCACTAGTGTTATCATAGAATATAGGAATGCAACCAACTTCAATGCCAAAATCTACTAGCTACTGTTTGATCCATAACAATTGAGCACAACAAGAGGCAGCAACAACATACTCAGCTTCAGTAGTAGATAAGGCTACTGAATTTTGGTTTTTAGTAGCCCATGACACTAGACATGAGCCAAGGAAGTGTGCCATACCTGAGGTTCTCTTCGTATCCACTAGGAAACCTGCATAATCAGCATCAGCATATCCTACTAGATTGACATTACTACCTTTGGGGTACCAAAGACACAGATCAGTGGTGCCTTTCAGATATCTTAGTATCCTCTTGACAACAGTCAAGGGAGACTCTTTTGGATTTGCCTGAAAATGAGCACAAAGCCCTACACTGAAAACAATGTCAGGTCTACCGGCAGTAAGATACAAGAGTGAACGAATCATACCCCTATACAACTTTTGATCAACTGATGAACTAGGTTCATCAATGTCTAATTTAGTGGCAGTTGCAATGGGTGTGTATATTTCTTTTGATTCTTCCATTTTAAAATTTTTGATAAGCTCTTTTGCATACTTCTGCTGATGGATCATGGTTCCATTAGGACTTTGTTTGATCTGCAAGCCTAAGAAAAAGTTAAGCTCATCCATCATACTCATTTCAAACTCACTCCCCATTAATTTTGCAAAGTCCTAACTTAGCTTATCAGTGGTGGCCCCAAATATTATGTCATCAACATATATTTGTACCAAAAGGAGATCCTTACCTTTTTCCCTTAAGAATAAGGTACTGTCAATTTTACCTCTTTTGTAACCATGCTCCAGTTGGAATTTGGACAGTCGTTCATACCATGCTCTTGGGGCCTGCTTGAGTCCATAGAGAGCCTTGTCTAACTTGTACACATGCTCAGGACATTCTTTGCTCTTAAACCTTGGAGGTTGTTTTACAAATACTTCTTCTTTCAGGTAGCCATTTAGGAAGGCACTTTTGACATTCATCTGATGAAGAGTGAATTCCATGTGTGCTGCAAAGGCTCTGAGGAGTCTAATTGCCTCTAGTCTTGAAACTGGAGCAAAAGTCTCATCATAATCTATGCCTTCCTCTTGACTGTAACCTTGGACCACCAGTCTTGCCTTGTTTCTTGTAACTATTCCATATTTATCAAGTTTGTTTCTGAAGACCCCTTTTGTACCAATAACTGATCTGTCCTTGGGTCTTGGAACTAGATGCCAAACTTGACTTCTCTCAAACTGATTGACTTCATCTTGCATTGCATTCACCCAATCTGCATTCTGCAAAGCCTCAACAACATTTTTAGTTCAATAAGAGATAAAAAGGCATCAAAAGCACACAGATCCTTTAATTGTGATCTAGTTTTGACTACAGATGTTGGATTGGTGATAATGTTCTCAATAGGATGAGAACTTTGATAGTTGTGAGGTTTTACAACCAACTGGTTTTTGCTAGATGTTTCTCCCATGTTCTATTACTGAGGAATAGGGTCATGAACAGGTTCTTTTAGGGGGATTTATTTCAATTATTCTTTGATCAGTTCCCCCTGTCAGGTTTCCCTGGATGGAAGAACTTGTTCCATCACTTGTTCCTTCTTTTGGTGCCACTTTGACTTGTGCTGAGTCTTTAGTCAAATACTTTACCAATCCAGTGGCTTCATCTTCATATTCCCATCTCTCAGAAAGAATGTTAGTTTCATCAAATACTACATGTACACTTTCTTCTACACAAAAAGTTCTTTTATTGAACATTTTATATGCTTTGCTATGTGAAGAATATCCCAAGAATACTCTCATCACTTCTCGAATCAAACTTACCTAGGGAGTCTTTTCCATTATTGTGTACAAAGCACTTGCATCCAAATGGCCTAGATGTGATATATTTGGTTTTCTCCCTTTAAAGAACTCATAGGGAGTCTTCTCTACAAGATGTCTAGTCATGCATCTATTGATAATGTAACATGCAGTATTTACAGCCTCTACCCAGAAGCTATGGGGCAGTTTACTAGAAAGAAGCATAGTCCTAGCCATGTCTTCAAGAGTCCTGTTCTTTCTTTCAACTACTCCATTTTGTTGAGGGGTCCTAGGGGCAAAAAAGTTATGAACTATACCATTTTCATCACAAAATTTAGCAAACTTAGCATTTTCAAATTCAGTACCATGATCAGACCTAATTGATGCAAGTTGATTTCCTAATTGTTTCTGAGTTTTTCTAACAAAGGCAGTGAACATGTCAATTTTTTCATCTTTAGATGTTAGAAATAGTACCCAGGTAAATCTAGAATAATCATCAACAAATACCATTACATATTTATTTCCTCCTCTTCTCATGGTTCTCATTGGACCACAAAGATCCATATGGACCAATTCCAACGACTTGGTTGTGCTTACCATTTTATTGCTTTTGAAAGATGGTCTTACCTACTTCCCCTTTGCACAGGCCTCACAAACTTTGTCTTCTTTGAACTTTATGTTGAGTAACCCTATCACCAAGTCCTTAGAAACCAATTTGTTTAGTTGATTCAGACTGGCATGACCAAGTCTTTTGTGCCACAGGAGGGGATCATTATCCAGCACACTTAGGCAGGTTAATTCATTTTCTGAGAGAGTAGACAAATCTACAATGTAAATATTGTTAACTCTTTTTCCCTGCAAAACAATCTTATCAGTGGTAAGGTTAATCACAAAGCATTTAGTAGAGGTGAATGCTACAAGGTTACCTCTGTCACATAGTTGTGACACACTGATCAGGCTGTATTTCAAGCCATCTATCAAGTAGACATTCTCAATGGAGTGAGAGTCTGTCTTACCTACCATTCCGACCCTAATGATCTGAACTTTCTTCCTATTTCCAAAGGAGACATTGCCTCCCCTTAAGTCCTCAAGTGAAATGAACTAGTTCTTGCTTCTAGTCATATGTTTTGAGCAGCCACTATCCATGTACCATATTTGGATACTTCCCTTCACTTGGACCTACAAAAAGAAATCAGGGGTTAGTCTTAGGAACCCAAACTAGTTTGGGTCCCTTTCTATGGGCAAAGGGATAAATCAGATTCCTTCTAACCCACCCAGGCAGCCTATTTTTTTCTTGAACAAAAGTTTTGTTCTTTTGACTGGCCTTTTCTTTTGCATTACATTTATTTTTATAATGGCCAGTTTTGCCACAATGTGTGCAAATTTTGTTCTCAAGAAGAGTGAGGTACTTGCTTTTAGGATCCCACTAAGGTGCTTGAGTCCCATAACCAAGTCTTCTTTTGTTGCTACCGTGATGTTCTTGTAGCCAGGAGACTGCATCAGAAGCCTTGTTCCATTTGCAAGTTCTGTCTAGTTCATGTTTTGCCTTCCCTAGATCTTCTTTTAATACTCTTATCTGCTCATCTTTCCTATACAACTCATCCTTTATTTTTCCTAAGTTTTCTTCTAGGGTGAGATGTGTGTGATCAGCTTTCTTTTTTCCTGTTCCTAGTTTCAGTTTTAAGTTCTCAGACCTAAGTTCTAGGACACTAGTGTTAAATTCAAGAACCTGGTTCTTCAACTCAGTATTTTCACTTTCACTCTCATTAGCCCTAGACTCTAGATTTTTGCACTTGGCTTTTAGGATCATACACTGCTTAGACAACTGTTCCTTTTCATTGTTTAGATCTTCAGATTCATCAATGAAATCCAAGAGTAACTCAGATAACCTTTCTTTAGACAAAAATTTAATCTTGTCTTTTAGATAAATTATACTTACCTCAGATTCCTCATCAGATTCTCCAATTGCCATAAGTGCTTGTTCATCTCCATCTTCACCCTCTGAGTCCTCATCTGAGCTTTCTCCCCAGGCAGCAACCATAACCTTTGTTGATCTTTTGTTCTTCCTGGGTTGAACATGTTCCTTCTTCCTGTTCCTTCATTCAGCTCTTTCCTTCTTCCATTCAATTTCCCATTGAGGGTAGTTTTTGATGTAATGATCAGTCTTCACACACTTGTAACACCCCTCATTGGTTTGTTTTTCAAGAACCCTTGGTTTGTTGTAGCTTCCACTTCTGGAAGGACCCTTTCCTTTCATTAGGTACCTCTTGAAGTCTTTTGTGATCATTGTCATTTCATCCTTCTCTAGATCAGCACCTTTAGTGATTCTGAATGTCAGGCTCCTTTCCTTCTTGGGTGCATCTATCTTCATGGTTTGCCTTCTTAGTTCATAGGGAGTGAGATTTCCAATTAGCCCATCCAACTTAAGAGTGACAATATTCTTTGATTCCTGAATGACAGTGATTTTACTTTCCCAAGTGACTGGCAGAACCCTTGTCAAAATTTTCTCAACTTTGTCCTCTTCAAGAATAACTCTTCCAAGAGACTTAAGTTCATTTGTCAGTGTGGTGAACCTTGTATACATTTCCTGGATGGTTTCCCCTTCCTCCATGGTGAAATTCTCATATTGAGAATACAACAGTGTTCCTCTAGACCTCTTCACTTGAGGTGTTCCTTCATGAGCCACTTGCAAAGTATCCCAGATTTCCTTAGCAGTGGTACAACTTTGAATTCTACTGTACTCGTCTAGACCAAGTCCACACACAAGCCATTTCTTGGTCTTAGCATTCTTTTCCCATTTCCTCAAGTCCTCAGCATTACAATCAGCTCTTATTTTTGGCACATCTACTCCTTCAGCATTCTTCTTCGTGGTAGCTAGGGGACCATTAGTGACAATGTCCCATAGCTGATAGTCTTCTCCGATGATGTGATCACTCATCCTATTTTTCCACCAAGAGTAGTAGTGGCCATTAAAGAGTGGAGGCCTATCAGTGGATTACCATTCCCAGTTTCCAGGTGGTGCGCTCATCTTAATCTGTTCCTAAGGTGTTAGCCTCTTCAAGGATAACATGTTCTAAACGTCAATACTACACAAGAGGGGGTGATTTGTGTGGTACCCAATTTTCGCTCTAGAAGAACCTGGTTCTTCTAGGTGTTCTAACTACTACTATTTGCGGAATAAAAAGTATATAAAATAAAGAACATAGAGATTTTTACGTGGAAAACACCTGGCTCAAAAGGTGAAAAAACCACGACCTACTACCCAGTAGGATTTTCCCAAACTTCCACTAAAATCACTGAGCCAAAACAGCATTTACAAAAACTCTTTGTAAACCTAAGGATTAACTCTAATCCCTTGTAGCACACAGCCTCAACTGTTGCGACAACTTCAAGTTAGCTTATAATTTGAATACTCAAAATACCTAATACAATTGCTTCTATGAAAGCTGAAAGGTACAACTTTAAACCACCTACTACAATTAAACGAGAATAAGAAAAAACACAATGGAACTGGTTCTTCTATCTCGTTCCAGTACCTTCAGGAGTGCACACTCAAACCTCACATAAATTGCTTGCAAAATAGCCTTGCTCTTTTGCTTTCAATTTAGTTTAACTTCTGCATTTATGCAATACCTATAAAAGAGAACAATCACTGTCATTTAATAGGTTAAAAATCAGAGTTTGATTGGGCCTCAATTTCTGATCTTCTATCGTAGTTGAGTCCTTGAAGATATCAAACTCTAACACTCTCTTTATCCGGATTGTGTTCTCTTCATATAAGGAGACTTTTCCCCTTATCCAATATGCAACCTTTTCGATCAGATCAGGAGATATTACTGCTTGATCAGTAGGACTTATCTCCTTTACGTGCATCTCACATGTGTAGGTTGATCATGATAGTGCTTCACAAGATGGACCTGGTCCATGACTGAGTTCATTTGTCATTCTTTAAAACTTCACCTGTTCTTGGGCCAACACTTTTTTACTTCTTTCTCCTTGTCAGCTAACTCCACCTGCTTCTCAAGATCTCTTGTTTCAATATGTATTTCATTTAGTTCTTTCCTATAATAATCCACCTTTTCAGTAACTTTTGAGAATTTCCTGCAGTTTAGTGTCTTCAGTTCTTGTTTAACCTGTTTCAGCTTATACCAGACTGCTTCCATTCCCTTCATATGCTGCCCACTTTCCCATTTATTGAGTCACCATTGAGATAAAGTCAGGGCCAAATGATTGAAGAATTTGAATAGCCTAGCCCCTTTGATTCCTCTCCCTCCTACCTCTATGGCTAGAGGTGTATGATCTGAGAAATGTGGATCAAGAGTTGTAGCTTCCACATGTGTCCAACTAGTCATCCATCACTATTCACAAGTGCCCAGTCAATTTTGCTAAGTACATGGTTATTCGTCCATGTATATCTTCTTCCATTTGTTTTAACCTCCATCATATTAGTGTCCATCATAAACTTCATAAAGTCAGCCACCTCATATTCCTGCACTGGTTTTCCTTTAATTCTGTCATCATAGTGCATTATAGCATTGTAATCTCCCATTGAAATCCATGCCTCCTTTTGTACACAAGCAATACCTGTTAGTTCACCCCATAATGATCTTCTAGCCACCACAGTATGTAAGCCATATACTACTGTTAGTTGGAATCCTTCATTCAGCGCATATATCCTCACAGCCCCATGTATAAGCTGTGTGGATGTAGATATCACAGTAAATACTACTTCATCCGGATTCTATAATATCCATATTCTACCCCTTCCATTTGCATCATAATTTGAACACCAAATCCACCTTGGATCTATCTTTTTGATTATTTGTTATGCATACTTTCCTTGCACCCTATGTTCTAATATTGTAATCAATCCTACTTTATTATTCTTCATAAACTTTTCTAACCCGGCCTGCTTGTATACTTTATTCAGGCCTCTGGCATTCCATGTGATAAGCTTCAACATTCAGAATCAGGAGGTTTATCCACAAGCCCCTTATAGCTACATTATCCACAAACCTCTATAGTCCCTTCATCCATCTGGTATTGTTGTTGTTTGCTTGGCATTCCAAGAAAGCTGAACGTATTTTCTACTGCTAGTCTCTCTTTTCTAACTACTGTTTGGCCACTTCGACTAGTTGACTTACCTCTAACCTCTGTCCATTGCTCCTTTTGTTCCTGTTGTTGTTTAGTTGTTTTTGGCTCAATCTGCACCTGCTCTCTCTGTTCCATTATTTCCAGATTTACTATCTGCTGATTTCCCCCTATATCAATCTGGTTTCCCCGAGGTTGTTGTTGTACCTCTTCTTTTTTCTTTTGCCACATAGTCTTCTGCTTTCCCATCCTCTCTTGATCAGGTTGTATGGCTTTTTTCTCCCATCATCTTGGCATTTATGTCCAATTTGTAAATATGTTGGACAATACATAAGCTTCCAATCGTATTTAATCTCTTGATCAAAAATCTTCCCCATAGGATCTCTTGCTTTGATGGAATCTGGTAGAGGCTTTGTAACATCCATCTCAATGAGCATCCTTGCATAAGAAACCCTTGTCAGTATTTGTCATACATTTATCAGCATAAACAGGCCGTCCCATCACACTGCCAATCCTGCTTAGGGAATCCATACTCCAACAATTAAGTGGTAGATTAGGCATCTTAATCCACAATGGAATCGTTTGTAGCACCTCTTTGTGGAAATCAAAATCAGCCTCCCAAATCTTAAAAATAAATGGTCTGTTGTTCATTGTGTGAGGTCCTGAGAATAGAACCTCATCTTTGTCTTCTATACTCCCAAACTTTACCAGAAAAAAACCTTCATTATGATAGTATACTTTAGATTTCGCAATATAGTTCCAATTGCTCGCAATAAACCTCTCCACTACTGCTATAGTAGGTGAATTTCCAACTACATACATTATTAGTGCTTGTTTCCACTTTTCAATTTCTCTATCAAGCTCTTCTTGCTGCAATTGGGCCACGAATTCACCTTCTACTGTAATTGGTGCTATGTATTTCAGTTCCATACCTCTAGCTGTGGAAATATCCCAGCCTTACTCCCCAGTCCATGTAGTTTCCCCAAATTTGCTTCCTTAGCCCCTATCTTCGCAATTGTTTGATTAATAGGAGCTACCTCCATTGTCGCCTTCCCATTCGTGCTAGCAGTAGTCATCACTCCCGTCGGTGTTTGTTGATTATGATTAGGTATTGGTGTATTCACCGGAGTTTGGCCAATTTGTCTCTGCCCTACATTTAACGGTGGAGTATGGGATCTCTTTGGCTGAATTGATGGCCCTACTCCTATGGCTTCCTTCAGTAACTCTGCCGCATTTTTTGCAGCAATTTTGTTCGCCTTCGCCGGTCGTCCCCTAGGCATTTTCCGATCCCTGCGCACGTTAGTTTACCCTATCATGCGCCGAGAGAGAAAATAAACTTTTCCCAACGCCTAAGTAGGTGGAAATTTTGATCTTATTAAAAATTGGTAGCATCAAATCAGTAGAAACATATTTCTGATGTTTTTCTATTTCGTCTTTGATAAAACCTACAGATTTATTTGTTTCGAAGACTAAAGTAGTATAAACCAGTATTAAGCATATCAGACAAAAGAAATGCTATCTAAAAAAAATCAACACCATAATTGTTTAAAACTTTAAGGGCATTTTGGATTCACAATTTTAAGCAAAACTCCTGAAACCCACAACCTGCCATGCACCCGCATTAGATTTTAAAAAAACTATTTTAACCCACCTCATACCCTTACAAGGCCAAACCCGCCCCGCCTCGCACACGCCTCGTCGCGCTCCATTACCACCCTTAATTATATTAGACACAAAATATGCAGGAAAATCATTTTTATGATCCTTTTAAAATGAGATAGCAATTAAAAATAATATAGGAGATTGATAAAAATCACACGATATCTTCGTAAGGTTATTTTTTTTTATTCAAATTGACTTGTAGAAAAATAAACATGTAATAGCGGAAAAATCAAAATAGCATTGCAATATTATTATAAATAAATTAGTCTTAGGGTATGCGTTTTGCGCACGTACCCTATATCAATGGACATATAATTTTTTTAAATTACTTAAATATTACTATTAAATAATATTTTAAAGTTATTTAAATTTTTTTTAGTTATTTTTGCATTCAGGATTTGTGCTTTTATAAAGTTATAGGAAATATAAATATTTTTGAACTCCTTTCTTACTCGAGCTACATCTTTTTTTCTTTGTCGATATTTCACATAATATTTAAAATTACATTTAGCAATTTAAAAAAATAGTTAATTAAGTATATACCTCTCTCTTTTAGTAGTAAGAATATATAGAATCCTCCTCTTAGAAGTATAAGTTCAAACATATTTCATATAGAAATTGGCGGAAGCAAATATAGGCAAAAGAAGATGCAATATTCTTATCTCTCCCAAAAAATATTTATGTTAAAGCCTTAAATATTAAGACTTCCTACATAATCCAAATAAGAAAAGATATAATAACTAAAATTTTAGTTGATTTTAATATACTAAATATTAGAAAATTTATTAAATTACGATTTTGTCTAATGTAAAATTTATTTTTAAAAGATAAAAAAGGCGAACAATATTTCTCTAAGGCCCTTCGTGCTTTTAATATAAGTATAGCTATAAATATACGTATTGGCTTAAGTCGTGCTAGGCACTATCCTAAGAAGTTATATCGACCGTGTGAAATACTTTCCTAGAATTAATTAAGTCTACCAATATGTTTAGACGATACAGGAATATGCAAAATTATATTACAATAATCCAACAAGATTGGAAGGAGAATAAATAAAAGAACAAAAAAATTACAAAAAATTGGAGATAAGGAGAAGCTAGGCGAGAAAAAGAAGAAAACTTAAAGTGGAAAGGCTTTTGTTTTCTGATGATCGAGAAATGAGTAACCATTGGTGGCTATTTATAGTTGTATGTACATGGCTCCATTTTGTTAATGAAAGAAACGTGGCTAATGGAATTTGCCACTTTACCAAGGCAATTTACCATTTATTTAATGCTTCTAGAAGGGCTGGCTACCGGTTATAGTATTGCATGATTTTAGCCACTTATCACCATATGCTCTTCTTTATAAAATACTTGTCAACAAAGATTTTAAAATATTGACAGTCTCCCACTATTTTTGAGACCTTTTCAAAAATAAAGTTGCTGAATTTGTATGGTCCAAATATAACAGGTTTGGAGTCTTTTGGACTATAAACTAAACTTAGATCGATAAAACTTGACTTAAAGAATCAATGGTGAAATATGATATTTCTATGAATCAATAGTTCTTAGTGTAAGACATAAATCTTATAAATCACATTTTAACCCTAGTATTGACGGCCAATTTTGATCCTCCCTTTTTAAATTAATTTATTTATACTTAATAATTTACAATAAATATTTAAAGTGTTTTCTGGTAAAAAATATCTATTTTTAAAAATTAATTAAGTATTAGTTTTAAAATTAATTGCGTAGTATTCATATTGTGTAATTACAAATATACTTAATATTTTAAGATTATTAAAATAACTCTTGTATATATACATTAAATAGGTTTTATAATTAATTTAATGAATTACTCTTTAATTTCTAGTTAATTGGATTATTATGTGAAATTCAAAATTAGTGTTGCAATTTAGAAAATAAAGCATTTTATAAATAATTAATTAAAATAATTAGTAGTATATATAGTAATTATAATTTTTAGCACATTTACTAAAAATTATTATTTTATTAAATTAAATTAAAAAAGGGATTAAAAGACAAAAGGGATACAATTGCAATTCTCAATCAAATGTAAAATGGTCATTTCTTAAATTTATTTTAGCCCAATTAGCAGGCCCAGTCCGAGATGTACCCAGTCCAAACACTCTTCTCTTTCCACTATGGCGATCCGTGCCATCTCTTTTGCACCAATCACCGCATGCCATATCATACTCCTTCACCACTTACAGAACAAAGACACCCGCATCTAAGCCGTTGGTCTATCTGATCAACGGCTCACGTTTATTCTCCAATTCTTCTTTTGATTTTAATACCCTCCCCCAGTGATCTCATCCATACCGTCCAAAATCTCTTAATCCAACGGCTACCAAAAATTCCCCTAAAAATCCTCAAGGCCATTGATCATCAGATCTAACGACCCAGGATCTATCTCTCATATTTAACCTAGAGACCAACCCTATTCCCCCCCCCAAACCCTAATCATTTCTCAAAGACTCAGCCGCCCTTATTTTCCTAAACTCTCTCTTTTCTCTCATCTCAATTAGCCATCAATCTCAGAAACCTTGCACAAATTTGTGCAAGTTCACTCGAAAACACTCAGAATCATCTTTTTTATCTCCCGATCTGTAATAATCCGGCTGGTTGTTTTAAGAATTAATATCCCGTTCGGTGTCTTAAGGTCTCGAGATGCTTTGTATTATGTGTTCTGGTCTGCGTGTGTGGCCGAGTTCAGTTATTGGATGATTCAGAGTTAGTTTGAAAGAAGGATTCTTGTTTTAGAAGCTTAAGCGGTAAGGGTTTATCGGAGTTTTGACTTTGAGAAAACGACTCGAAAATGGTGTTTTGAAGATTCCAACAACTTCGTATGGTGATTTTAGACTTAGGTGTGCGATCGGATTTGGAGGTCCGCAGGGTAATTTGAAGCATTTCAGCGGAAATTAGAAAATTTGAAGTTTTGGAATGTTGAGAGGTGTGACAAAGAGTTGGCTTTAGTGATATTGGGGTCGGAATGCAAATCCGAGGGTTGGAATAGCACCGTTATGTCATTTAGGACTTGCATGAAAATTTTGGAATCATTTTGGATTGATTTGGTATGTTTCAGCACGAATTTTGGAAGTTGGAAGATTTGAAAGTTCATACCAAAATTCATAGTTCTAACATTGTTTGATGTGATTTGAGCCCTCGAGTGAGTATGTATTAGAGTATGGAACGTGTTGGCATATTCGGACGGGGTCTCGAGTGGCATATATGAGTTTCGGATCGTTTTGGCAATTTTAGCTAAGGCTGGTGTTGGGCAGTGTTCTGGTGTATCCGCATCTGCGGAGGTTTGATTGCAGGTGTAGAGCCGCTTCCTGTGAGGTTCTTGGTCGCTTCTGCAACGTTGGTGCAGGTCTTATCATGTCGCTTCTGCGGAGAGGGGACCGCAGGTGCAAGATCGCATATGTGGAAGGTTTGTCGTAGATGCACGATATGCGTTCTAGGTGTTCGTCCGCTTCTGCGTTGTTTGTCACGCTTCTACACAATCGCAGATGCGATTGTTGGGCCACAGGTGCGAGTTCTGGGCTTTCAAGTAAAGACCACTATAACAACCCAACCGATCATTTTGAGAATTTAAGATCCGTTTAGCGGCATACGGCCTTGAGCAGCTTCATTCTATGTGTATAGACTTGCATGCGTGGTTGAGTTCAGTTATCGGATGATCCAGAGTCGAATTGGAAGAAGGATTCTAGTTTTGGAAGCTTAAGTGGTGAGAATTTGACCGAAATTTGACTTTTGTATAAACGGCTCTGGAATGAGTTTTGGATGACGTCAACAACTTCGTATGGTGATTTTGTACTTAGGCGCACGTCCGAATTCGGATTTGAAGTTCGTAGGTTAAATTGAAGCATTTCGGCGAAAGTTGGAAAAGTTAAAGTTTGGAAATGGAGAAGTTTGACCAAGAGTTGACTTTTATGATATCGGGGTCAGAATGCGATTCCAAGTATTGCAACAGCTCCGTCATGTCATTTGGGACTTGTCTAAAAAATTTGGTGTCATTCTGGATTGATTTGATAGGTTCCGGTATGAGTTTTAGAAGTTGGAAGATTTAAAAGTTCATAAGTTCGATTCATAGTACGATTCATAGTTTGGGAATTGTTTGATGTGATTTGAGACCTCGAACGAGTTCGTGTTAGGTTATGGAACTTGTTTGTATGTTAGACGGGGTCCCGGGGGTCTCGGGTGTGTTCCGGATGGGCTACTAGCCAATTTTCTCTATTTTTGGATTGCTGATTTCTGGTGTCTCATATCCTTTTTCGCGATCGTGAAGTGCCTTTCGTGTTCGCATAGTGTTCTACTGGCCCGCCTAATTTTCCTTCTTTGCATTCGCAAGAGTATGCCTCGCGATTGCATAGCCCTGCTTATCCCATTCATCATGTTCGCATCCTCTCTTCCGCATTTGCTTAGCAGAACCAGGCCTTGGGCGCTGGTGATCACTTTCCTCTTCGCGTTCGCGTGTCCCTTACGCGTTCGCGTAAGCTCCTGTCCATTTTTCGTCGCATTCGGGTCCCTTCACTCGCATTTGCAAAGGGTGTTTCTTGGCAACTTCAATTTTCTTCTCTGCGAACGCGACCCTTTCTCTGCGTTCGTGATGCATACGGACCTGGGCAGAATATAAGATCTTCAAATTGAGGGTTAAGCCATTTTTATTATATTTTGACTTGTAGAGCTCGGTTCTGAACGATTCTTTGTGGGGTTTTCAAGCAAAACGATTGGTTAGTGTTCTTAACCTATAATGTATTATTTTCCATGATTTTGTCTTTATTTTTATCATTTAATTTGTGTTTTGAGTTGAGAAAAATGTAGGTTTTTGAATAAAATTTTTAAAATGAAAAATCATGATATGAAGGACGAATGATATCGGAATCTGATAATTTTTGTATGGTTGAACTCGTATTGGAATGGGTGTTGGGGTTTTGTGAAATTTGTTGGATTCTGAGGTGCGAGCCCAAGGGGGGGGGGGGCGACTTTTGGACCAATTTTTAGATTTTGATAAAGATTGAGGCTTTATGAACCGGAATAGTTTCTTATGAGTTTTATTTGTGCTTTGAAATTATTTTTGTTAGATTTGAGCCGTCCGGAGGTCTTTTCACCCGAGAAGTTCATTTTAGAGTATCGGTCTGTCTTCTTTGAGGTAAGTACCTTGCCTAACCTTATGTGGGGGATTTTCCCTTTGTTGATTGTAGTCCGTGTACGTGAGGTGACGAGTGCGTGCTCGGACTTATTTGAGAAAAATTGGCCTTTTAGGGTTCTTAGGTCCTTATATTCACTGAGTATGAAGTTGTTCTTGATATGATTTAGTTTCCTATTTGCTAGTTTCACCTCTACATGCTTTAATTGGAATTAATTGCTTTAGGATTCACTCTTATTGCCTATTTGACTCTTATTTGACTTAACTGAAGATTTTACCTCTTCTAGTGTCATGCTATCTTTTCATAACTGCTTATCTTTATTTGGAATTATCATCATCTGATCCTATAATTGTTTAGTCTTAATTGAGGTTATGCTTATCTTTCCGCTTCTTATCCTTAATTGAATTGTTGAATATCTTCGTAATTGCTCAACCTTAAATGAATTTTAGATATCCTATATCTTAGTTGACTTGTCTTTATTTGGAACTATTTGACTCGTGTTAGTTTCCTTATTGTTGAATTGTATATTGTGGGATCGTTGCTACATATTAGTTTTCCCTTGTTGAGCTGTTCTCTTTACGCCTAGCATTCTTTACTGTGGTTACTCCTTGTGAACTGGTTCTACCGTTTCTTTGTGATCTAAAGTTCTTGAGTTGATTTACTTACCGTACTTTGTATTATTCTCATTGTTGTTATTGTAGTTGTTGTGGTGATGCATGAGGTTTCTGCCGTCCGGTTGTTGACATTATGATGCACGATGTTTCAGCCGTGCGGTTGTTGTTATGGGGTTGCACGAGGTTTCTGCCGTGTTGTTGTTACTATTGATATATGCACATGCAGTGTGACAATGTCACGACCCAAAAATCTCTCCGCGCATGTGGTGAGACAAGGTGGGAACATTATTATGCACGTATAGCGAGACAAGGCGGGCATTTACTTTACTATTGCACACATGGCGAGACAAGGTGAGCTATGTCAGGGGTTGATTGTGGAGATTTGTGATGGCCTGGGGGAATTCTTGTTGTTGGTATCTGTGTAGTGGTACACTTACCTGTGTGAGCTTTATCTTGTGAAAGTTGTGAGAAAATATTCTATGTGCTGTCCGTTCTTTTCCTTATGCTTATTTGCTGGTATGGACAATGTTAGGACACTTGCACAAGCATACACGTAGTTAAGCACCCCTATCCTATAAGAGGTTTTCTTGATATTGTTGAGTGTATATGCACACCCTTGTTAGTTGCCTTCTATGTGAAAATGGCTCTATTGGCACGTGAGTCGTCAGTGCGGTTATGAGGTGTTATAAGGGCACATGTTGCCAAGTGTTAGGGTTCAGGTATTGAGACCTGTTAGTTGTGATTCATTTGAGGTTCGGTACCTCGTGGAGTTTGTTTGACTAAAACCTGATGTAAAATTGGTTGTAATTGCTGAGTTATTACTTGTCCTTGCTATAAATGTGGTTACAGATTTAGGTTGTGTTCCATTCACACTTTCGTGTCATTTTTATGGTATATCGCTAATACTTGTTGTTTCCTTTCTTATTGAAATTACTGTATTGTTAGACGTATTGCGTAGTCTTTATGTATATACCATATTCTGCTGTTCCTATACTTATACTTATTCAGTTTATTAGACCAGTGGGTGGCTTGAATAGTCTTGATACTTATTGGGCACCACTGTAGTGTGCACACTATGCTTCTGTACATTTTTTGTACAGATCCAAGTATTCGATCGTTACTAGCTGTGCGGATTGTTGCTGTGGTGACTCAAGGTAAACTTGTTGCTGTGTTCGTAGGCTTCGGAGTCACCTTCTTATTTTGTATTCACACTATTTTACTCATTTCCAAATAGTTGTATTTAGAAGTGCAGCAAACTCAATAGAGCTTATGACTTGTACTACCGATTTTTGGAAATTGTAAATTTTGTAAAGATTTCTATATTTAGACTGTTAGATTTTCTTTATTATTATTGTTATTCAGTAAATGTTAGGCTTACTTAGTCCCTAAGACTAGGTGCCATCATGATACCCAACGGAGGGGAAATTAGGTCGTGACAACTGCATGTGTGGTATTTTTTCTTGCAAAAGCAAGATTGCAAATGCAAATCCTTTGTCCGAAAATACGAAAAGTGCTGGACATAGAGTTTATATTCGAGGGTTTTGCCATTTTCTCCATATCTTGACTTGTAGAGCTCGGTTTTGAGTGATTTTTTGTGGGGTTTTCAAGCCAATCATTGGGGTAAGTATTCTTCACCTAGAATTTATTATATTCTATGATCCCATCTTTATTTTATCCTATAATTAGTGTTTTGAGTTGAGGAATATGAGAATTTTTGAAGAAAACTTTCAAAATGTAAAATGATGATTTGAGGGACGAATTGGTATCGAAATTTGATAATTTTAGTATGATTGAACTCGTATCGAAATGGGTGTTCGGATTTTGTGAATTTTGTCGGGTTTCGAGGTGCGGGGCCAGGGGTCGACTTTTGGGTTGATTTTTAGTTTTTGATAAAGATTGAAGCTTTATTATCAGAATAGTTTTTATGAGTTTTATTTATGCTTTGAAGTTATTTTGGCTAGATTTGAGCCGCCCTGAGGTTATTCCCTCGAGAAGTTCATTTTAGAGTAACGATCTATCTTTCTTGAGGTAAGTATCTTGTCTAACTTTGTGTGGATGAACTACCCTTTAGGATTTGAGTCTTTCATGCTAATTGTGTCATGTGAAGTCCGTGTACGCGAGGTGACGAATACATGCTCGGGCTTATTTGTGGAAGGTTGACCTTTTAGGGCTCTTATGTTCTTAAGTTCACTAGATATGGAGTTGTTTTGCTATGATTAAGTTTTCCATTTACTATCTTCATCTTTATGTGATTTAGTTGAAATTAATTACTTTATGATCCACTCTTATTGCCTATTTGACTCTTATGTGCCTTAATTGAAGTTGTTACCTCTTCTAATTGCCATGCTATTCTTCCCTATTTGCTTACCCTTAATTAAAATTATTAATATATCTTCTATAATTGTCTATCCGTAATTGAGGTTATGATTATCTTTTCTGTTGCCTCATCCTTAATTGGAATTAATGACTCTTGCTATCTCCTCTGTTGTCGAATTTTACTTTTGTGGAATCATTTGTTACATATCGTTTCTCCGTTGTTGAGTTCTTCTTATTGAGACTAGTATTCTCCATTTTGTTTATTCTTTATGAGCTCTTTCTACTACTTCTTGTGTTCTAAAGCTCTTGGGTTGATTTACTTGCCGTATTCTCGTGTATTATTGTGGTTGTTGATGTTGTACTCAGTTTGTTGAGCCGAGGACTATGCACGATTGTGGTATTTAAACTTTTTAGAAGAAATGTTGTGGAATATGGGCACATGTTGTGAAGGACATTCTATTGTGTTGTTGTGTTTTTGGAATGTGATATTGTTGGTAGGATTGTTCGGGTGTTTGCATGAGGTTTCTGCCTTGCCAATGTTAATATTGATATTTGCACATGCGGTGTGATAAGGCGGGCTATATATGTGGGTCCATAAGGAATAGGAATTCATTAAGAGTTATAACTCAGCCTCTCAATTAGTAGCAGTCAACACCTCCCTTTTAGTGCTTTGGTGTCAATATTAACTTGTTATTATCCATATGAACCTACTTCATGGGATCGCCAATCGCATAGGTTGGGTTACCATCTCTATTGACAACATGTCGGCTTTAACCTCACCTCTCTTTACGTTTGAAGAATTAATTTTCTTCCCACAGGTTTAGTTAGAGGATCAGCCAAATTTATCTCTGACTTCACATAGTCAATGGAAATTATCCCATCTCTTAACAGTTGGTTTATTACATCATGTCTCAATTTCATGTGTCTACCTTTACAATTATAAGGTTTATTCTTTGCAATAGCAATTTCTGCTTGAAAATCACAATGCATAGATACATGAGGCAATATGTCCTTTGTTAAAGGAATATTATCTAAGAAGTTTCTTAGCCACTCAGCCTCAAAACCAGCTAACTCCAGAGCTACAAACTCCGGTTCCATAGTCGATCTTGAAATAATCGGCTATTTTTACGGATTTCCACGATATTGCACCACCACCAAGGGTGAATACATATTCACTAGTGAATTTTATCTTATCTGAATCAGAGATCCAGTGTGCTTCACTATACCCTTCTAAAATAGAAGAAAATCCACTATACAGGATACCATGATTCATGGTTCCTCTCAAGTATTTCATTAGTCTAACTAACGCAGACCAATACTCTCTATTAGGATTATGAGTATATCTACTCAATCTACACACATCATAGGCTATATCAGGCCTTGTAAAATTTATTACATGCATCAGACTCCCAATAATCTGAGCATATCTAGACTGAGAAACTAAGTCACCAGTATTCATTTTCAATTGAGAGTTAGAATCATAAGATATGTGACATTAAAATATTCAAACTTCTTAAGAAGTCTTTCAATATAATGTTCTTGTATAACATTATGCCATCTTTATTCCTTATAACTTTAATTCCCAATATCGTATTTACTTTACCCAAATCTTTCATATCAAAATTAGTATACAAAAATAATTTAGTACTTTGAATAATAGTTAAACGTGTACCAAGTATATGCATGTCATCAATATATAGTCATATTGTAACGACCCGACGAGTCGTTTTAAGAATTAACGCCCTGATCCCTTATCAACTGCTTTTCCCGTGTTTGTTTCTGCTATTTTGATTTGCTGGGATGTTTGGTTTTGAGTTTCGGAGTGTTTTGGGATACTTAGTCCCTAAAAGAGAGCTTAAACTTTAGAATTTAGACCGTAGTCGGAGCAATATGAAGACGGCCTCGGAATGGGATTCCGTTAGCTCTGTTGGGTGATTTCGGGCTTAGGGGCATGTTCGGATTGTGTTTTGGAGGTCCGTAGCTTATTTAGGTTTGAAATGCCGAAAGTTGAATTTTTGAAGTTTTTGGTTCGATAGTAAGATTTTGATATCGGGGTCGGAATAGAATTTCGGAAGTTGGAGTAGCTCCGTAGTGTTGAATGTGACGAGTTTGCAAAATTTCAGGTCATTCGGACAAGGTTTGATAGACCTTTTGATCGAAAGCGTAATTTGAGAGTTTTTGGGGTACTTAGGCTTGAATCCGATGTTAAATTGGAGTTTTGATCTTGTTTTGAGCATTCCGAAGGATGGAACAAGTTTGAATGATATTTTAGGGTTGGTTGGCACATTTGATTGAGGTCCCGGGGGCCTCCGGTGTGTTTTGGATGCTCAACGGACCATTTTTGGACTTGGAGAAGGATCGAATTTTTGCTGGTATTTGTTGCATACTTTTCTTCATCGCGATCGCGTGAGGAGGCTCGCGATCGCAAAGGCTTAGAGGAGGCAGAGGGATTTTTGTGCTACGCGATTGCGGGAAGAGGAGTGCGAACGCGTAGTATTGGGGAAAGTTGAGTCGCAAACGCGTGGGCTACGCCGCATTTGCGAAGAGGAAGAAGTGAGGCAGCTGAGGAGTGGAAGTTACTCTTCGCGATCATGTGAGGTCAACCGCGATCGCATAGAGCTAAGCAGTGCAGCATTGCGTTCACATAAGGATTATCGCATTCGCGTAGGGTGAATTTGGGAGCCAGTGAAGTTGCTCTTCGTGATCGCGTGGGAGTTTCCGCGATCGCGATTAAGGTCACATCTGGGCAGAACATAAAGTTCAAAATCGAGGGTTTTGAGATCATATCACAAAATTGAATTGGGAGCTTGGTAGGAGACGAATTTTGGAGAGATTTTCGGAGGGAGTTTGCGTGTAATGATTCTTAACTCCTTTTTGCTTATAACCATTAATCTAAACATGAATTCATCATCTAATTTCGGATTTGGGGTGAGAAATTGGGGAAAAAATTGGAAAAGTTCTTAGACCTAATTTTCGAGTTTTGATTGGGAATTTGACGTCGGATTTGGATAATTTTAGTATGGTTAGACTCGTGAGTGAATGAGGGTTCATAATCTGTAACTTTTACCCGATTCTGAGAGGTGGGCCCAGGGGTGTTTTGGTCATTCTTCCTAATTTCACGTATTAGCTTAGAATTAATTAGTGGAATCAGTTACTTGAAGTTATATTTACATTATGCAATTGATTTGAATAGATTTGGGCCATTTGGAGTCGACTACTCGTGGCAAGAGCATTGTTTCGGGTTGATTTTTGAGCCAGTTCGAGGTAAGTGGCTTGCCTAACCTTATGTGGGGGAACTCCCTTTAGGATTTGGTATTGTTGATATTTGAAATGCCTTGTACGTAAGGTGACGAGTGCATACTTGTGCTAATTGTTGAAAATCCTATTTTCATTAAGTAACTATAATTGTATTTCCTTTTCTGTTTATACTACTTGCAATTTAAGCCTGCTGTTAGCTTAGGGAAGCATGTCTAATTGACTTAATTGCTTTACTTGTTCAAACTGCCTTATTTGGAATATGTGCAGCATGCTAGGTTAGAAATACCTGTTTTACTTTGGTATGAAATTTGAATTGAATTGAGTATTCTTCATGTTCCTGTTGTGTGTTTACTTTGGGACTATGGGACGGTATCCCGGGAGATCCCCCTGCCTGTTTAGTTTGGGACTATGGTTTTGTATTCCGGTAGATCCCCTTGCACATTTATATTGGAACTACGGGACTGCACCCGGTAGATTTCCCCAATACTAGGTATTTACATTTGGGACTACGGATCGGGATTCCGGTAGATCCCCGTGCACTATGAACTGGACAACACCTGGGAGATCCCTAGATATTTACATTTGGGGACTACAGGATGGTATCCTGGGAGATCCCCGGTTGTTATCTCTGTGTTGAGCTATATTCCTTCTGTGATTATTTTGTCTCTGTTATAGTTGTTGTTATTTTTATTATCCTGTGTTACTTCATACTGTTAGCATTTAATTATATTGTCGTATTCTATACTGTTTACCTCATTTTCAGCTATAATCAATAGGGCCCTGACCTTCCTCGTCACTACTCGAACGAGGTTAGGCTTGACACTTATTGAGTACCGCTGTGGTGTACTCATGCTCTTTCTGTGCATGTTTTTCATGTACAGATCCAGGTACTTCGACTCAGTCCTACTAACCTTGAGGCGAGGTTATTCTCTAGAGACTTCGTGGTATACCTACCGCGTTCGCAGACCGAGAAGTCCCTTTCCATTCTCTCTTATAATATAGCCCTTTTGTATTTACTTTTGTTTAGACATTTTGGAGTTAGACACTTGTAGTTATTCAACATCTTGTGATTTCATGAGATTCCGGGTTTTGGGAAGTTGTTCAATTTTTGAGATCTTGTATTAGTATATGCCAAGCGACATCTTAAATGTTTCTATATTTGCTTATCTTAAGTTTTTATTAGTTTTTCCGCATTTTGTTTCTTTTTCCGCAATTGTTAGGCTTACCTAATCGTAGAGACTAGGTGCCTTCACGACAGTTCACGGAGGGCGAACTTGGGTCGTGACAAGTTGGTATTAGAGCTCTAGGTTCATAGGAGTCATGTATCACAAGCCGGTTTAGTAGAGTCTCGCGGATCAGTACAAAGACGTCTATACTTATCTATGAGAGGCTATGTAACTGTTAGGAAAATTCCACTTCATTTGATTTCCTTGTCGTGCGAGATTTTTGATATCATAATTCTAAACTTCTATCTTCTATTCTCTCACAGATGGTGAGGACATGTTCTACCAGAGATGATCAGGCACCCGTGCCCCCTACTAGAGCTATCAGAGATCAAGATCGGGGTAGAGTCTGAGGACGCGCACGTGGTGCAGCCAGAGCACCCGCGTGAGCTACCACTGAGGTGCCACCAGCAGTTCCAGCGAGAGTCCAGGCACTTGATATGCCTACTGCTACTACTACTCCAGCTCTCTAGGAGACTCTTGTTTCATGAGCATGTACACCACTCTGGCTCAGGCAGGGTTGCTTCCCATTGCTGCAGCTACATCTCAGGCAGGGGGAGGAGCACAGACTCCTGCCGCCTGCACTCCTGAGCAGCAAGTGCATGTTGATTAGGTCCTAGACATTATTCCTGTTCAACCTGCAGTCCTAGGGCAGCGACTTCTGATGATGAGCAACTGAGGCTTGAGAGGTTCAAGAAGTACAAGCCTCCTGTATTCAGTGGTCTAGCATCAGATGGTGCTTTGGGATTTCAAGAAGAGTGCTACCGTATCCTCCGTACCATGGGTATATCCGGATTGAGCGGGGTTTCCTTTACTACCTTTCAGCTTCAAGGAGCCGCTATGAGTGGTGGCGTACTTATGAGTTAGACAGTCCAGATGAGGCAACTTCCCTGACTTGGACTCAGTTTTCAGATATGTTCCTGAGAGAGTATGTTCCTTAGAACCTCAAGGACACATGGCACGCAGAGTTTGAGCATTTGCACTAGGGTGCTATGACTGTCTCGGAGTATGCTGTCCGTTTCACTAGATTTGCTAGGTATGCACCAACCTTGGTTGCTACAGTTAACGAGAGAGTTCGCCGGTTTATTGAGGGGCTCATTCCCAGCATCAGGTCTAGCATGGATAGTGAGTTGGAGATGGATATTTCTTATCAGCAGGTAGTGAGCATTGCTAGGAGAGTGGAGGGTATGCATGCTGGGGATAGAGAGGAGAGTGAGGCTAAGAGGTCTAGAGAGTTGGGCCATTATTCTGGTGCCCGTGCTCCAGCTGCAGTTTGTCATGGTAGGGGTTATATGAGTCTCCCCGTTCATTCAGCTCTTCCAGCAACCAATGGTATTCCAGCTCCTCCTAGGCCTCAGGAGCTTTATTATGCACCTCCAGTATCTAGTGCACCTCCTGCGCGAGGTGCTTTTAGTGGTCAGTCCAACAGACCTGGCTTGAGCCAGTCACAGCTGCCACATCCTCCCAGAGCTTGTTTTGAGTGTGGTGACACACTCCATAGGGTGAGGGATTGCCTCAGACTTACGAGGGCTGCACCTCCACAAACCTCTCAGCCACAACGTGCCCTGCAGAGTTCTCAGGGTAAGGTTATCGCTCCAATTGCTACCCCACCTGCTCAACCAACTAGAGGTGGAGGTCGGGGAGGTAGAGGTTGCTCTAGAGGGGGAGGCCAGGCTAGATATTATGCCCTTCCTGCCCGTACTGAGGTTGTTGCCTCCGATTCTATTATCACATGTATTGTCCTGGTTTGTCATAGAGATGCATCGATTTTATTCGATACAAGCTCCACTTATTCTTATGTATCTTCTTATTTTTCCCTGCATTTGGGTGTATCTCGGGATTCTTTAAGTTCTCCTATTTATGTTTCTACTCCAGTGGGAGATTCTCTTGTTGTGGACCGCGTTTAGCGGTCGTGTGTGGTTGCTCTTAGTGGTTTTTCAAACTAGAGCCAATTTATTATTACTCAGTATGGTTGATTTTGATGTTATCTTGGGCATGGACTGGTTGTCACCCCATTATGCTATTCTTGATTGTCACACCAAAATCGTGACTCTGGCTAGGCCAGGTGCACCGTGAGTAGAGTGGAGGGGTACCTTAGATCATACTTCCAGTAGAGTTATTTCATTCCTTAAGGCTCAATGTATTGTTGAGAAGGGGTGTGACGCGTATCTAGCTTATGTGAGAGATGTCAGTATTGATACCCCTACAGTTGATTCAGTCCCAGTATTACGGGATTTTTTTAATGTGTTTCCAGCTGGCCTTCCAGGCATGCTGCCCGATAGAGATATTGATTTTGGCATTGGTCTATTGCCGGACACTCAGCCCATTTCTATTCCTCTGTATCGTATGGCTCCTCCTGAGTTGAAGGATCAGTTACATGAATTGCTTGATAAGGGTTTTATTCGGCCCAGTGTATCACCTTGGGGTGCTTCTGTCTTGTTTGTGAAGAAAAAGGATGGTTCTATGCGTATGTGCATTGATTATCATCAGTTGAACAAAGTTACAGTGAAGAATCGTTATCCTTTGCCCCATATTGATGATATTTTTGACTAGCTACAGGGTGCACGTGTGTTTTCTAAGATTGACTTGCGTTCAGGTTACTATCAGTTGAAAATTCGGGAGCAAGATATCCTGAAGACTGCTTTCAAGGCTCGGTATGGTCATTACGAGTTCCTTGTTATGTTATTTGGGCTGACTAATGCCCCAGCAACCTTCATGCATTTGATGCACAGTGTGTTCCGGCCGTATCTTGACTCGTTTGTCATTATCTTTATTGATGATATTCTAGCATACTCCCGGAGTCGGTAAGATCATGAGGAACACCTGAGGACAGTGTTTCAGACTTTGAGGGAAAATAAATTATATGCAAAGTTCTCGAAATGTGAGTTTAGGTTGGATTCCGTGGCATTCTTAGGCCACGTGGTATCGAGTGAGGGTATTCAGGTGGATCCGAAGAAAGTAGAAGCAGTGCAGAGTTAGCCTAGACCATCCTCAGCTACAAAGATCTGCAGTTTTCTTGGCTTGGTGGGTTATTAGTTATTACCATCGATTTGTTGAGGGGTTTTCATCTATTGCAGCACCTATTACTAGGCTGACCCAGAAGGGTGCTCCATTCCAGTGGACGGAAGAGTGTGAGGCGAGCTTCCAGAAGCTCAAGACAGCTTTGGCTACAACCCCAGTTTTGATATTGCCTATAGGTTCGGGGTCTTATACTGTTTATTGTGATGCCTCGAGGATTGGCCTTGGAGCGGTATTGGTGTAGGATGGTAGGGTGATTGCCTACGCGTCCAGACAGTTGAAGGTACATGAGAAGAATTATCATGTCCATGATCTCGAGTTAGATGCTATTATTCACGCCTTGAAGATCTGGCGTCATTATTTGTACGGTGTGCCTTATGAGATTTATACTGATCATCGAAGTTTACAACATTTGTTCAAGCAGAAGGACCTTAATTTGCGTCAAAGGAGGTGGTTAGAGCTGCTGAAGGACTATGATATCACTATTTTGTATCACCCGAGCAAGGCCAATGTGGTGGCCGATGCTTTGAGTCGCCGGGCGGAGAGTTTGGGGAGAACTTGGGTCATGACACATATTATCAAATAATCATTGTCTACCACTTTAGAATAAACACATTTATCCACCTCAACTGAAGAAAAATCATCTCTTAGCAAGACTTGTTCAAATTTCTCATCTGCTTAGGAGCTTGTTTAAGGCCATAATGAGATTTAATTAATTTACAAACTTCATTTTCTTGTCCAGGAATGACACTCCCTTTAGGTTGGACCATATAAATCTCTTATTCTATATCACCATTTAAAAATGTTGTTTTGACATCCATTTGATGGATAAAAGCTTATGGATTGAAGATAAGGCAATTAAACTCGAATAGAAAAAATCTAGTAGCTAATGCAAATGTATCAAAATAATCAATATTTTATTTTGAAAAAAATCCTTTTGCTACTAACCGAGCATTATATTTATCTAAGAATCCATCAGGATTAAATCTTCTTTTGAAAAACCATTTACAACCAATATGTTTTGCATCAGGAGGTAAATCTTTTAAATTCCATATTTTATTTTTCAAGATAGAATCAATTTCAACTTTTATTGCCTCTTTCCAATAGTTAGCATCAGAAGAAGATATAACTTCAAAATAATTTGATGGTTTACTATCAACAAGAAAAGTTTGAAAATCATTTCCATAAGAAAAATATTATTTCCTAGGCCTTTTTTTCTCCTTCTCAGTTCCTCATTAGAGGTAATTTCATTGTTTGTTTCAATAGTTTTTTGAGAAATTTTATCAGATAGTGGATAAATATATTCAAGGAACTCAACACTCTTTGTCTCAATTATAGTAATGCAATCAAGCACATAACTTTTTAAAATAAGAAATCAGTATGCAACACTATGTTCAACTATCTGATAAGCATTTAATCATCAGTTTTGAACCTATTCTCGTTTTTGGGTTCATGTAAAATAACTTTAGCAAGGTACTACCATATTATTTTATTAATCAAGTTAGGTTTATACTATAACGATCCGACCGGTCGTTTTGCTTTCTAGATCTCCATTCCCCTAAACGAGACTTCATGTACTTGATTTTACTGATTTATGACTTGCGAGGATGGGTAGTTCGGAGTTTGGGTTGAAATCGGAACACTTGATTCCTTAAGGATGGCTTAAAAGGCCAAGTTTGACTTCGGTCAACATTTTGAGTAAACGACCTCAGAATCGGTATTTGACAGTTCCAAAAGGTTTGTATGATGTTTTCGGACTTGGATGTATGTTCAGATTGGATTTTGGATGACCTGGGTGCGTTTCGGTGCCTCATAGTGAAAGTTTGTTCTTGAAGGTTTTGAATGTTCTTTAAATTTGGTTTGGAGCGGGTTTTGGTGATATCGAGGTCCAAATGGATTCTAAGACCGGGAATGGTTTCGTAATATCATTTAAGACTTGCACACAAAATTTGGTGTCATTCCGAGTAGCATAAGTACATTTCAGCTCATTGGAAGTAAATTGAAGAACTTGAAGTTCATAAGTTTGATTCAATTGGTTTTAGGGTGTGATTCTTAGTTTTAATATTGTTTCGGGCGTTCCTAGAGTTTGAGCGAGTCCGTTTTATGATTCCAAACTTGTTGGTACTTTGGGGCGGGGCCCCGGGGGCTCTGAGCGTCAATTAGACGAGGCTTATACCAAGTTGGAAATTTGGTAAAAGAGCTGAAGCTCCAGCTCCTGTCATAATCGCACCTGCTCTTGGCCAGTGACAAGTGCGGGCCAAGCTGCATAGAAGTGGCCAAGGAAGGGCATCCCAGGCTTCGCAGGTGCGGCCCTTGTTTCGCAGAAGCGGTACTTGTCCGCAGGTGCGACGCCAGCTAGCCCAGGCCATTTCTATAGAAGCAGACTCTTGTCCACAGAACCGAGGGTGCAGATGCAGCCCTATTGATCGCAGGTGCGAAAAAGCTAGAGGCAGTGAGGTTCATTTAATACGGGACTTAAACTATTTTTACGCATTTTCACTCACTCCTTGGGCGATTTTTGGAGCTTCTTGAGTGGGATTTTCACTTAGCTTTTGGAGGTAAGTAATTTTTACCAAATGTGAGTTAAATACTTATACTATGGGTTGATTAACATGTAAAAATTAGTGAAAATCAAGGGTTTAGAGGAAAACCTAGGTTTTTGATAAAAACGATATTTGACCACGAAACTAATTATGAAACTTAGTGAAAATCATATATTTAGGTACCTATGATTATAGGTAACGACTTTCTTCGAATATTTTCGGAATCCGAGCATGTGGGCTCGGGGGTGAATTTTAGGAATCTTGTAATTTGGGTTGGGTGATCATTTCAATAGTGGAAATATGAACTTTTGAGCATAAATTAATTAGTTTATATAATGTTTGACTAGTTTCGAGTCGTTTGGCATCAAATTCGGAGGTTTGAATGCATTCTTGAATTAGGAAGTGGGTTTTAAGATGAGGTAAGTCTCATTTCTAATCTAATAAGAGGGAACTAACCCCATAGGTGAATTAAATAAATGTTTGTACCTATTTTGTGGGGGCTACGTACGTACGAGGTGATGAGAGTCCGTTCGTAGCTACTAATATGCTATTGTCCGGGTAGTTTATGACCCGTATCATGTTATATTTGAAATTCTTGCATCCTTACTTGCTAATATAATCACTTAAGTCATGTTAGAAATTGATAAAAAGAATTGTATAAGGTTGAATTCACTTACTTGAAGATTTGTATGAGATACTTGATTGTAAATCAGAAATTTGTGTTTTCTTAAAAATAATTGTTATTTGTGGATCGCGCCGAGCACCTCGATATTAAATAGATGCATATATGGTTCGCACTGTTCGACCCTTCGGCAGTTCACAGTTTAAATATTATGTTGGATCGGGCCGTACGACCTCGACATACTTTGCGCATGATAATTATTTGGAACTCTGCATGATCTATACTGCTTAAATGCCTTGAAATGTAAGCTGTTAAATGATATGACTGAAGTTGAAATCATAATTGTGAAAGAAGAACTTATCACTTTCTGTTATTGAGCTTTCAATATTATTCATGATATCCATGCTTAGCATCACTCTTTAATTATATTATTGTTAGCCCATAGTAAGTGTCAAAGTCGACCCCTCTTCACTACTTCATCGAGGTTAGACTGGATATTTACTGGGTACATATTGTATATGTACTCATACTACACTTCCGTACTTAATTGTACATGATCTGAGGCAGGTGCATCTAGTTACCCGTCCGACACGCGTAGTTGATCCCCACTTCGAGACTTCACAGTGAGCTGCCTCCCGAGCCATTCTGTAGTAGCTGGAGTTTTCTTTATGTCTACTTTTCTGTCTATTTCCTCCCAGACAGTAGGCCAACAATATTCTTTTATATATTATACTACATTGCCCAAACACTTGTGACACCAAGTCTTGACACACTCACTAGTAGACTTATGATTTTGGGTTTGTTTACATCGTTATGATTAGTACTTATTTCTTCCGCTTATTTACGTTACACCTGAAATTTTCTAAATCTTTTTAACAAACAAGGAAATGTTACTACTTTTATAATATATTTAAATGGGAAACCACTAGTTTGTCGCTATTGGCTTGCCTAATAATGGTATTGGGCGCTATCACAACCTATAATGGAATTGGGTATTGACAATATGGTATCAGAGTACTAGGTTTACATAGGTATTACAAGTCATGAACAGAACTAATAGTCTTGCAGAACGGTATGGAGATGTCTGTACTTATCTTCGAGAGGCTATGGGTGGTAGGAAACAACTCTTTATTCACCTCCTATTGTTCAATTGATAATATAGTAAATCCTCTCCCTTATTCTCTCATAGATGGTGAGAACGCGCGCAACAGATGTTCTGGACCCGGGAAGATCTGCTCCCCCCATTGCTAGAGGCCGAGGCAGAGGCTGGGAGAGGGGACCGACCTGAGGTAGGGGACGAGGACGTCCCAGAGTTTCCCCACTTGCACCACCAAAGGATCCAGTAGAGGATCCCATTATTGAGGAGCAGGGCAAGGTGCCCGCAGCAGAGCCTGCCCCGGTAGATTTTATGACAGCACCGGGTTTTCAGGAGGTCATGGGCCATATGCTATGGTTCATGGACACCATGACTCACGTTGGTTTATTTCCACCAGATCCAGCTACATTACAAGTAGGAAGGGGAGCACAGACCCCTACTGCTCAGGCTCCTGGTCATGCAGCTGCAGTGTATTAGACTCCAGGGTATGCTACCCGTGGACAGAGCCTAGTTAGTTGTAGTGGTGTTGCCTGAGCCTAGACCAGCTACGAACGGCGAGTCGCATAAGCTATTGGACATATGTACTAGATTACACCCTCTTGTCTTTGGAGGCGAGCCATGAGGATGCCCAGGATTTCATTGATAGGTGCAGGGACAGACTGCACAACATGAGGTTACTGGAGTCTCATGGGGTGGACTTCACTACTTTCCAGCTGGAGGGCAGGGCCCGTAGATGGTGGCAGTCTTATCTTCATAGTAGACTAGAGGGTTCTCCTCCCATGACTTGGGGCCAGTTCACACAGCTTTTCCTGGATAGGAATATTCCACCCTCCGAGAGGGAAGAGTTACGGTATCTGTTTAGCAGCTTGAGCAGGGTCAGATGCCAGTGATCGATTCTGAGGTGAGGTTTTCTGTGTTTTCTCGCCATGCACTTTTGATACTTGCTACTGACACAGAGAGTACCGAGGTTTATTGTGGGGTTGCACTCCGATATTAGGGCCAATATGGCCCGGGAGGTTGAGATGGGGACTTCTTATCAGTTGGTAGTGGAGATTGATTAAGGGCTACCGTCAGAGGGTAGAGAACAAATGTAGCAGGACAAGAGGGCCCGTTTCTCTGGAGAGTTTAGACGTGCCCCGGCTTGGGGCAAAGGTCAGTTTGGGAGGGGTCAGCCTAGCAGACCCCCATATTCAGCACTACCACCTCCCCGAGCTGCTCTAGTGCGCCACTATTTCAACGCCATGCCAGAGAGTTCTTACCGCCCACCAGCCATCCAGGGTTCTTCCAGTGGGTACTCAAGCCATTAGGGTTCTTCTAGCTCCTATTTCAATGCTATGCTAGAGAGTTCATACCGTCCACCAACTATTCAAGCTTCTTCCAGTAGGTCTTTAGGTCATTAGGGCCAGACTTCAGGGTAGTAGATCACCGCACCGAGGGGTTATTTCGAGTGTAGAGATCTCAGCCACATGAGGAGATACTACCCCAAGCTTTGGGGCAAGGTAGTGCGGTAGGGCCAGCAGCCCATGATTAAGCACCGGCTGTTCGGCTGCCTAGAGGTGGAGGGAAGGCTGGTAGGGGCCATCCTAGAGGTTGAGGCCAGGTAGAGGGAGGTCAACCACCTATTACTCAGTGAGGTAGAGGCTAGCCAGCCGTTTCTCCAGCTAGATTCTATGCTTTTCTAGCCATACCAGATGGATTGGCCTCAGATGCTGTGATCACAAGTATTATTTCCGTATGCGGCAGAGATGCTTCAGTATTATTTGATCCAGGGTCTACCTTTTCATATGTATCATCTCTGTTTGCTCATTTCCTGGATATTCCTCATGTGTCCTTGGGTACTTCTATTTATGTGTTCACTTCTATAGGCGATTCTGTGGTTGTGGATTAGATTTATCTGTCTTGTGTGGTCAAATTCTATGGTTACGAGACTAGAGAAGACCTTCTGTTACTTGATATGACCGACTTTGAGGTCATCCTGGGCATGGACTTGTTATCCCCATATCACGCCATCCTTGATTGCCATGCCAAGACTGTTACTTTAGCAATGCGTGAGTTGCCAAGACTGGAGTGGAAGGGTTCCTCCGTTAGTACAACAAGTCAGGTCATCTCTTTTCTGAAGGCTCGACATATGGTCGAGAAGGGTTGTTTGGCTTATCTAGCTTATGTTCGGGACACTACCGTAGAGTCTCAGACGATTGATTCAATGCCACTAGTCCGGGAATTTGCTGATGTGTTTCCTTCTAACCTTCTAGGCATGCCACCAAATCATGATATTGATTTCTGTATTTACTTGGCTCCAGGTACCCAGCCTATATCTATCTCACCGTACCGTATGACTCTGAAAGAGTTGAAGTAGAAGTTTGAGGAGTTGCTAGCAAAAGGGTTTGTCAGACCATGTGTATCGCCTTAGGGTGCACCATTGTTATTTGTGAAGAAAAAAGATGGAATTATGCGGATATGCATTGATTACCGCTAGTTGAACAAAGTTACCATCAAGAACAAGTACCCGTTGCCGTGAATTGATGATTTGTTTGACTAGTTGTAGGGTGATAGGGTGTTCTGCAAGATCGAAACTTGAGATCAGGGTATCATCACCTGAAGATTCGGGACTCAGATGTCTTGAAGACTACTTTTCGTACTAGATATGGCCATTATGAGTTTCTGGTTATGTCCTTTGGCTTGACTAATGCCCCAACGACGTTTATGGATTTGATGAATAGGGTGTTTAGGCCTTATATCAATTCATTTGTCATTGTCTTCATTGATGACATTTTGATCTACTCACGTAGCCTGGGAGAACATGAGCAACATTTGAGAGTGGTGCTTCAGACAATGAGGGAACAAAAGTTGTATGCTAAGTTCTCCAAGTTTGAGTTTTGGATAGAGTCTGTGGCATTCTTGGGGTATGTTGTATTAGGAGAGGGTATTAAGGTGGATCTCAAGAAGATTGAGGCAGTTCAGAGTTGGCCTCGTGCTACTTCGGTGACTGAGATTAGGAGTTTCCTGGGTTGGCAGCTTATTATCGTCAGTTTGTGCAGGGCTATTCATCCTTTGCAGCACCTCTAACTAGATTGCCTAGAAGGATGGTCCGTTCCATTGGTCAAATGATTATGAGGCGAGCGTTCAGAAGCTCAAAACAACATTGACTACAACACCAGTTCTAGTGTTGCCTTTTGGTTCAGGGATGTATATGGTGTATTGCGACGCTTCACGCATTGACTTAGGTTGTGTATTGATGCAGGAGGGGAGAGTTATTGCATATGCTTTGTGTCAGCTGAAGATTCATAAGAAGAATT
Organism: Nicotiana tabacum; assembly: GCF_000715075.1. Taxonomy (NCBI): domain Eukaryota; kingdom Viridiplantae; phylum Streptophyta; class Magnoliopsida; order Solanales; family Solanaceae; genus Nicotiana; species Nicotiana tabacum. The sequence goes on from NC_134087.1 coordinate 128,399,567, forward strand.
ACCCTGTGCATGACCTAGAGTTAGCCGCGATTGTTCATGCTCTTAAGATCTGGAGGCATTATCTTTATGGGGTGTCATGTGAGGTTTACACTGATAATCGCAGCTTACGACATTTGTTCAAGCAAAGGGATGTCAATTTGTGGTAGCGTAGACGACTTGATTTACTAAAGGATTATGACATCACCATTATTTATCATCCGGGCAAGGCAAATTTGGTCGCAGATGCCTTAAGTAGGAAGGCCGAGAGTATGGGTAGCTTGGTATTCATTTTAGCAGAAGAGAGGCCACTAGCTTTGGACATTCAGTCCTTGGCTAACAAGCTTGTGAGTTTTGACATTCCAGAGCCCAGCCGAGTTCTTGCATGTGTTATTGCCCAGTCTTCACTATTAGCGCAGATCAAGGCTCGATAGTTTGATGATCCGTACTTGGCAGTCCTTAGAGAGACGGTACTATAGGGTGGTGCCAAGGAGGTTTCTATCGGCGAGGATGGTGTTCTGTGACTCCAGGGTTATGTGTTCCTAATGTCGATGGCTTAAGGAAGAGGATTCTAGAGGAGGCACACAGTTCTTGGTATTCTAATCATCTATGTGCCACAAAGATGTATCGTGACCTGAGACAACATTATTGGTGGCGGCGGATGAAGAAATACATAGTAGAGTATGTAGCTAGGTGCCTAAATTGCCAGCAGGTCAAGTATGAGCACCAGAGGCCAGGTGGCCTACTTCAGCAGATGACTATACCTGAGTGGAAGTGGGAGTGCATTACTATGGACTTCGTAATTGGCTTGCCACGGACCTCGAGGAAGTTTGATGCAGTTTTGGTCATTGTCGATAGGTTGACCAAGTCAGCACACTTCATTCTGGTTGTGACTACATATACTTCAGATTTATATTCAGAAGATAGTTCGGTTGCACGATGTGCTTGTTTCCATCATATCAGATAGAGGCCCTCAGTTTACTTCACATTTCTGGAGAGTCGTACAGAGTGAGTTGGGGACCCGTGTAGAGCTCAGCACAACATTTCATCCATAGATCGACAGGCAGTCATAGTGGACAGTTTAGATCTTGGAGTACATGCTCAGAGCATGTGTGATTGACTTTGGAGTGCAATGGGATCGATTCTTACCCTTGGTCGAGTTTGCTTACAATAATAATTATCAGTCCAGCATCGAGATGGCTCCGTTTGAGGCTTTATATGATCGGCAATATCGTTCTCCCATTGGGTGGTTTGAGCCCTGTGAGGCTAAGTTATATGGTACTGATTTGGTAAAGGATGCCTTGGAAAGGGTAAAGTTGATCCAAGAGCAACATCGCATAGCACAGTCCAAATAGACGAGTTATGTGGATCAGAAGGCACGTGATGTATCATTTATGGTCGGCGAGAAGGTTCTCTTGAAAGTCTCGCTGATGAAGGGTATTATGAGATTCGAGAAGAAGGGCAAGCTAAGCCCTAGGTTTATAGGCCCATTTGAGGTGTTGAGGCGAGTTGGGGAGGTTTCGTATGAGTTTGCTTTACCTCCCAGCCTATCAAAAGTTCATCCGATTTTTCACGTATCTATGCTCTAGAAGTATCACGCCGACTTGTCATATGTGTTAGACTTCAGCACTATTCAGTTAGATGAGAGCCTGGGTTATGAGGAGGAGCCAGTTGCCATTGTTACTAGACAAGTTTGCCAGTTGAGGTCCCAGAGGATTTTCGCGGTAAAGGTTCAGTGGAGGGGCTAACCGGTCGATGAGGAGACCTGAGAGTCTGAGGAGAACATGCGGAGCAGAAATCCACACTAATTCAGCACTTTAGGTATGAATCTAAACCCGTTAGAGGATGAACGTTTGTTTAAGAGGTGGAGAGTGTAACGACCCGACTGATTATTTTGCTTTCTAGAACCCTTTGCCCTAACTGATTTATGACTTGCGGGGATGGGTAGTTCGGAGTTTGGAAGAGTTTGTGTTGAAATCAGAACACGTGGTTCCTTAAGGATGGCTTAAAAGGCTAAGTTTGACTTCAGTCAACATTTTGAGTAAACGACCTCAGAATTGGGATTTAACGGTTCCAATAGGTTCGTATGATATTTTTGGGGCATATGTTTGGATTAGGTTTTGGATGACCCGGGAGCGTTTCGGTGCGTAATAGTGAAAGTTGGTTCTTGAAGGTTTTGAAAGTTCTTTAAATTTGATTTGGAGCGGGTTTTAGTGATATCGAGGTCCAAACAGAATTACGAGATCGGGAATAGTTCCCTAATGTCATTTAAGACTTGCACGCAAAATTTGGTGTCATTCCGAGTAGTATAAGTACGTTTCAGCTCATTGGAAGTAATTGAAGAACTTGAATTTCATAAGTTTGATTCAATTGGTTTTAGGGTGTGATTCTTAGTTTAAATGTTGTTTCGGGCATTCTGAGAGTTTGAGCGAGTCTGTTTTATGATTCCAAACTTGTTGGTACGTTTGGGCGGAGCCCCGGGGGCTCCAAGCCTCAATCGGACGAGGCTTAGACCAAGTTTGAAATTTGGAGCTAACCTGAAGCTCGAGCTACTGTCATAATCACACTTGCGTTTAGCCAGCCGCAGGTGCGAGCCAAGCTGCGAAGAAGAGGCCAAGGAGGGGCAGCCCAGGCTTCGCAGGTGCGGCCCTCTTTCCGCAGAAGCGGGACGTCAAAAGTGGGACCGCAGAAGCGGTACCCATCTGCAGGTGCGATGCCAGCCGGCCCAGGCCATTTTCGTAGAAGCGGACTCTTGTCCGCAGAACCAAGGGCACAAATGCGGCTATTTGACTGCAGGTGCAAAAAAGCTGGAGGTAGTGAGGTTCAATTAATACGGGACTTAAACCATTTTTGCACATTTTCACTCACTCCTTGGGCGATTTTTGGAGTTTCTTGAGAGGAGTTTTCACCTAGCTTTAGGAGGTAAGTAATTTCTACCAAATGTGAGTTGAATACTTAGATTATGGGTATATTAACATGTAAAAATTAGTGAAAATTAAGATCTAGGGGAAAACCTAGGCTTTTGATAAAATCGAGATTTGACCACGAAATTGATTATGAAACTTAGTGAAAATTATATATTTAGGTTCCTAAGATTATGGGTAACTACTTTCTTCAAATATTTTTGGAATCCGAGCGTGTGGGGCCGGGGGTGAATTTTAGGAATCTTGCAATTTGGGTTGGGCAATCACTTCAATAGTGGAAATATGAACTTTTGAGTATAAATTGATTAGTTTATGTAATGTTTGACTAGTTTCGAGTTGTTTGGCATCGAATTAGGAGGTTTGAGTGCATTCTTGAATTGGGAAGTACATTTTGTGACGAGGTAAGTCTCTTTTCTAACCTTGTAAGAGGGAATTAACCCCATAGGTGAATTATATAAATGTTTGTACCTATTTGTCGGGGCTACGTACGTACGAGGTGATGAGAGTCCGTACGTAGCTACTATTATGCTATTGTCCGGGTAGTTTAGGACCTGTATCATGCTATATTTAAAATGTTTGCATCCTTACTTGCTAATATAATTACTTAAGTCATGTTAGAAATTGATAAAAAGAATTGTATAAGGTTGTATTCACATGCTTGAATATTTGTATGAGATATTTGACTATAAATCAAAAATTTGTGTTTTCTTCAAAATAATTTTTATCTTTGGATCGGGCCGAGCGCCTCGGTAGTAAATAGATGCATCTATGCCTTGCTCTGTTCGATCCTCCGGCACTGCACACTTTAAATATTATGTTTGATCGAGCCATACGACCTCGGCATAATTTGTGCATGATAATTATTTGGAACTCTCCATGATCTATACTGCTTAAAAGCCTTGAAATGTAAGTTGTTAAATGATATGACTGAAATTGAAATCATAATTGTGAAAGAAGAACTTATCATTTTCTGTTATTGAGCTTTCAATATTATTCATGATATCCATGCTTAGCATCACTCTTTAATTATATTATTGTTAGCCCATAGTAAGTGTCTAAGTCGACCCCTCTTTACTACTTCTTCGAGGTTAGACTGGATACTTACTGGGTACATGTTGTTTATGTACTCATACTACACTTCCGTACTTAATTGTACATGATCTGAAGCAGGTGCATCTAGTTACCCGTTTGGCGCGCGTAGTTGATCCCCATTTCAAGACTTTACGGTGAACTGCCTCCTGAGCTGTTCAGCAGCAACTGGAGTCTTTCTTATGTTTACTATTCTGTCTATTTCCTCTCAGACAATAGGCTAACAGTATTCTTTTGTATATTCTACTAGATTACCCATACACTTGTGATACCAGGTCTTGGCACACTCACTAGTAGACTTATGATTTTGGGTTTGCTTACATGATTCTTATTAGTACTTATTGCTTCCGCTTATTTACATTACACCTGCATATTTCTAAATCTTTTTAACAAATTAGGAAATATTACTACTTAATAATCTATTTAAACAGGAAACCACTAGTTAGTCGGAGTTGGCTTGCCTAACAGTGGTGTTGGTCGCCATCACGAAAACAAAGGCAATAAATATCTGACAACTAAACAAATAACATAACGTAAAGCAACTTTGTAAACCAACAACTAATGCGAACCACCCTAAGATTTGGTGTCACAAGTATATGAGCTTCTAAATCCAACTAAATACATGGTTCTGATAGAAATACAACACTATCTGAAACAAAATGGAAAAGGTACAACAAGAATAGTTAAGTGACTCTAAGACCTGGAAATGGGATGCAGCTCTACCTCGAATCACTATCTGGTATCTGCAAAGTACCTCTAGGGACTCCGCTAGTACCAATATCAAAATCTGCACAATAAGTGCAGAAATATAGTATGAGTATAACCGACTCAATATACTCAGTAAGTATCGAGCCTAACCCCAATGAGGTAGTAGCGAGGATAAGACAAGACACCTACTGAAAACCTGTACAGTTATATACATAAAGCAACAGAATAACAATTAAAACATCAAAAGTAATAACAGGGTAGGGGCATGTGAAAAGGGACAATAAGCGAAATAATAAGTAACAATCATTAAGTAACCTCTTCTAAAATAAGCACTGAAACCATCATGTAAAGTTCACATTTCAATTATTAAGTAAAGCAATAAAATAAACAAATTGCACGGCATCACCCTTTGTGCTTTTACGCTCATCCTCACCATATATCATAAATACAAGCGCACGACATCACCCTTTGCGCTTTTACTCTCATCATTAAATAATATAATAAAATTTATATGCACGGCATCACCCTTCATGCTTTTAACCTAAAGGTGTTTATCGGACGGGTTGGACCGGACTGGACATGGGAAAAAATAGCTTGTCCGGTTAGTGGGGCGGGCTGGTTAGTGGGATGGGGTTTCGAACTGGTAGTGGGCTGGGATATTTTGGGTTTTGTTGGGCTCGTCCGGGTTCGGTCTTATCAGGTCCGGACCGGGTCGGGTTAATTTTTTAATTTGTTTTAGTGTATTATGTTTCCTTGTTAATGTAATTGATACTTAAGTGTTTGCAAACTTTTAAATAATAAAATAAGTATTTTAAGGCATAAAATTAAACTTTTAAACTTTAAACTTTAAACTTTAATGTTTTAAATTTGAAATTTAATTTTAAATTTGAAATTTAATTTTAAATTTGAAAATTTGAAAATAAGTGGCCACATAAAATTATTTAATAAGACCAATATGTAAGGATCAAGTTTCAAAGGCTTTCATTTTATATTTTCATTGCATAATAATACTTCAAATTAACATATCTAATAAACTAACACATTATGCTTAAATAAGTTTAACAAGTTCAAAATAACACAAATGGTTTCAAATCAACTTAAATACGAATTCCTGGAAGACGCTCAAGACAACCCTTGATATTCCTCCTTAAACGAGTTGTGCCCTCCCGCTTTCGACGAACATTAAAGACTCGACCACAGTTCTTGAAATCTACTTTGCAAACTTCTATACTTTCTTCTACCACCTAGAAGTGTTCTTAAACATGTGAGCACACTTTAGAAATACGGGACATGATTTTACTTGAACCAAACAAAAATGGTAACCACACTTCACTTGATAATTGTAATTTTGCAGTGGCTATCGTAAATAATTGATAAACCTTAAATATTAATTAATTGATAACTTGAGAGCAATAAGCGATGCAATAATGAAGAGGGAATTGAGATAGAATTAGAGTAGAAGAAGAGAGCAAGCTGTGAGAAAAATAAAGAAGAGGGGGGGGGCTATTTATAGTTTTTAAGATGCTAAAAATATAATTTATCAATTATTAGGGTAGAGAGGCTATTTGAGTAAGGGGATAAGCCGAAATGGATAAAAGTACAAAAAATGACCGTCGCCCAGTGGTCTTTTTTAATTTTGACTATTGGCAACAGTCAGAATTTTTTATTAATTTTTTTTTAGCTTAAACCGGGCTGGACCGGTTTGGAACACAGTTAAAACCCTTGAACGGGTTACCGGACTAGCCGGATTCCAGTGCATCGGTAGCCAAAACAGGCCCGATCCCATCCGGCACAACCCCCTACCCTAGCCAACCCGTCCTACCCCTTACCAGACCGGGCTGAACCGGGTTGTTAGTGGGCTGGCCCTGCCCGATTAACACCTTTATTTTAACCTCACATTCACTCAAGCAATGATATCAATGTACGAATGAGGTACGAGCAACACCCTTCGTGCTCTTCACTCTTTTTCACCAAGCAACAATAACAACAAAAAAAAAATATCAAGCAAGGTGGGACATAAATACACTTCAACTATAGTATTGAGTTCTACTCTGTCACGACCCAATTTCTCCTATAGGCCGTGATGGCGCCCAACATTACTGCCAGGCAAGCCAACAGTGAACTAACTCTATGCTCTTTTCTTTTAGGAATTTGAAATAGTTGATTTGTAATTATTTCGAAGTCAAGAAGTGAAAAAAAAGTTAGTAAAATGAGAAAGTATACAAATTTAAAAGCAATGGGATGAGCAATTACTCAAAAAAAATCAACAAGTGTCTACTAGCATGAATCTCCAAGACCTGGTGTTACAAGTGAATGAGCTACTAGTAGAATATACAAAAGAATACTATTCTATTGTCTAAAGCGAAATAGACAGAAAATAAAGAAAGACTTCGGCTGCTGCAAAACGAGCTCGAAAGACAGCTCATCGCAAAGTCTCGTGGAAATAAAGGATGCCCGCCGGACTGATATCCAGATGCACCTGCCTCAAATCCTGTACATTTAGTGCAGAAGTGTAGCGTGAGTACATAAACAACATGTACCCAGTAAGTATCTTGTCTAACCTCGAAGAAGTAGTAACGAGGGGTCGACTCCGATAATTACTATGGGCTATCAATAATACTGATATTATAACTAAGCATGGACTATATAAATACAACTGGAAACTCAATAACACGAAATAAATGAAAAATCCTTTCACTAATAGTAAAATCCCAAATTGATTTCCATCATTTAACAAATTTATCTATCAAGCCAATGAGCAATATCAATTATAATTGGGCTCCAAGAATTATTTCACACGAATTATGCTGAGGTCGTACAATCCGATCCAACATACAAATATATAAACTGTGCACTGCCGAGGGTCGAACGACACAAACCATAGATGCATCTATCCTACCGCCGAGGCGTTCGGCCCACTCCACAAGAAGAGAGAATAATTTATATTATCCGATTTAAAGACTTTTAAGAGGCTAATATTCAAAAAATCACTAATTTCCATTAACGGTTATGTAACCCGCCCAAAACTCAAATAAGTGAAATTCGACCTTTTACCATTCCTTTATCAAGTCCCAATATGATTTAAGCACTTAAATTAACAAGTAGGAGCAAACATCGCAAGTATAACATAATTCTGGGTCCTAAACTACCTGGACATAAGCATAACTAGTAGTTATGCATGAACTCTCATCAACTCGTGCGTATGTAGCCCCCCACAAATAGGAGCACATATTAATTCAATTCACCTACGGGGTTAATTCCCTCTTACAATGTTAGAAAAGAGACTTACCTCGTGTCAAAGCTTACTTTTTTGTAACGACCCGACCAGTCGTTTCGAGAGTTGTAGCCCCATTCCCCCATTTTCTGCTTCATTTGTGTTTTCCAGTTATATTTTGACATATCGGGTTAGTTGGTTCAGGTCCGGAGTGGTTTTGGAGTGAATTGAGACACTTAGTCTCTTATGCGGAAGCTTAAGTTGGAATAGTTGACCGGATGTTGAATTATGTGTAAACGGCCTCAGATTTAAATTTTGATGACTCTGTTAACTTCGTTAGTGATTTTGGACTCAGGAGCGCGCCTGAAATATGATTTAGAGGTCCATAGTTGGTTTAATCTTGAATGGCGAAGTTGGAATTTTGGCAATTTTGGTCGACAGTGGAAATTTTGATATCAGGGTCGAATTGGACTTCTGGAAGTTGAAGTAGGTTCGTGGTGTCATTTCTGACTTGTGTGTATAATTTAAATTCAATCAAACGTGATTTGATAAGTTTCGACACTCTAATATTGATTTGATGCTCGTGGAAGTGCGGACCGCACCAGAATTGTGCGGACCGCAGAAGTGGTGTGTGGCCGTAGCAGATTTATGTAGATCGTAGTGGAGGAGGACTAAGGAGTGCGATCGCACAATTTTTGCACGACCGCAGAGATTGGCAGAGTGCGGCCGCAGCAGAATTATGCGGACCGCACAGTGGAGATTCAGAAAGTATACTATATAAGCGAGGTTTAGGGTTTTATTTCACATTTTGGACTTAGGGAGCTAGGCTTGTGACGATTTCTCTTGGGGTTTTCAAGAAATTCATCAGATTAAGTGATTCTAACTCAGGTTTAGCGAATATACATGAATATATCATTGATTTCATCATCTGATTGGTGCTTTGAGATGGAAATTGGGGAAAATTGTGGAGATTTCAAAAAATGAATTTTTGGGATTTGAATGCCGATTCAAAGTCGGATTTGAGTGAAACTAGTATGGTTGGTCTCATAATCAAATGGGTTGTCGGATTTTGTGACTTTTGTCATATTTTGAGATGTGGGCCCGGGTGGCTAGGTTTGGGCTGATTTTAGATTTTTGGCTATAATTTAGTACTTTTCTTATGGAATTGCTCCCTTTAGCATATATTGATTGTGTTGGGCTACTTGTGGCTAGATTCGGGGAATTTGGAGGCCGATTTGAGAGGCAAAGGCATTGTGGAGTAGGACTTTTTCTCAGTTTGAGGTAAGTAATGCTTTCTACCTTGGTTTTGAGGGTTCGAAACCCCAATCTACGTGTTATGTGTTTGGTAATGAGGTGATGCACATGCCAAGTGACGGGCGTGCACCGTGAGGATTGTGACCTGGTTCAATCCATGGCACCGTATCGTGACTCTATCTTGCTGATATGCGTGTTTTCATCATGTGATAACTAAATGAGCCATAAACCATGCTAGATATCATGTTTAGGCTTATGTCGGTACTGTTGGGACCCCTAGTGGTCGTTTCTTGCTATCATCTCACTAATCTCACTGTTATTTTGTACTCAGTCATATTCATGCATTTCATATCATATCTCAGTCTCAGTTGTTATTATTGGCATATCATATTATTGTTTTCGGGCTAGTTCCATGACATTGTGAGCCCGTGGGTGAGACTGGAGAGTGATGACTGAGTGAGGCCGAGAGCCAGAATATGAGTGACAGTTATGTGATCGGGCTGCACGCTACAACGATTAAATTGATTGTGATAGCGTTTGGGCTATAGGAGCCCCTCCGAAGTCTGTAACACACCCCCAGTGAGCGAGGATGATATTACTGAGGGATGGATTTCCCTGGACATGAATTTGTCCGAATTATTGATATCTGGAGATGTATTTCTCCACAGGGTGGGATTGCCCTTTTTCCTTGGTACTGAGTGACTTATCGTTAGTGTTGAGTATGTTCCGAGATGGATTTCCCTGGGCCGCATGGCCATATATAGTACCGAGTGGTTGAGTACTTACATATATACCTGGAGATGTATTTCTCGACAGGGTTGGATTGCCCTTTTTCCTCGGTACTGGGTGACTTACAGTCAGTGTTGTATATGTTTCGGGATAGATTTCACTGGGCCGGATGGCCATATATAGTACTGAGTGGTTGAGCACTTGAGAGTGGGAGCACACGTGCATTTCATACAGTCTGTTCACTGACATGTAGAGATAGTTGAGTTACATACTATAACTGTTCAAATCTGTATTTACCATATTGCTTCGAGCTGTCTATTTAATTGAAAACATGCCTATGTTTCTGCACAGTTATTTCTATTATATCTGTTGTGGTTGAGTTCGTCACTACCTTTCAGTCCACAGTTTGGACTCGTTACTTACTGAGTTGGTGTACTCACGTTACCCCCTGCACCTTGTGTGCAGATTCAAGCACTTTTGGTCCTAGTGGCAGTCGCTGATCGAGGCTTCAAGCTTTAGGAGAATATCGAGGTACCTGCAGGGTGTTTGCGAGCCTTGACTCTCCTTTATCTCCAGATGTATTTTAGTTTGTTCCTTGAAGCATTGTAATAGACTATGTTATTCTCTAGACGCTTATGCACTCAGTGACACCCTGATTTTGGGCTGGATTGTATCGTATTTTGGAATTTCTTATGTTCAAACAGTTTTTTTAAATGTTAAAATTTTCCGTTAATGTTTTCAAACTTATTGTCATTGCGTTGGTTTTTTTTGAGTTGAGGCTGGCCGAGTTTTGCGATAGGCGTCATCAAGACGAGCAATTTTGGGTTGTGACATTTTTGGTCCACAATTCTTCTTTGACCCTCAACTCGGTGCCAAACGACTCGAAACTAGTAAAATGTTATATAAAATAATCAGTATATGTTCAAAAGTTCATATTCTAACTATTAGAGTGATTACCCAACCCTAATTGAAGAATTCCTAAAATTCACCCCCCGGATCTACATGCCCGGATTTTGGAAATTTTCAAAGATAAATGTTACCCAAAGCCTCACGAATTAAAATATATAATTTTCATCCTATTCCATAATCATTTTCGTGGTTAAATCCCATTTTATCAAAACCCAGGCTCCTTTTCTAAACCCATAATTTTCACTAATTTACATGTTAAAATCTACCTATAAACTTTGTATTTAACTCACATTGTGTAGAAATCACTCACCTCAAAGTGATAGGTTGAAATCCCCCTTCTTGGAGCCCCAAAAATCGCCCAAGAGTGTGAAAAATGAGAGGAAATGGCCAAAGTTCCATTTTTAAAACGAGGTACTGCCCAGCTGCACCCCTACCTTCACGAACGCGGAAGAAGACTTGTGTTTGCGAAGGCAAAATTTCACCGTCCAGGAAATCCCTTCATCAGGAATGCGAGGACAATCTCGCGTTCACCATGGCTGGCTAGCCTGGGCATCGTGAACATGATTGCACCTTCGCAAACGCGAAGGGAAAAGAACATTGACCCCTTCCCGACCCCTATCCTCTATGCAAATGTAGAGGCCTGATCGCGGACGCGAAGAGAAAAATGACCACTGCCCCAAATCCTCCTTCGCGAACGTGAGGGTCCTACCGCGTTCGCGAAGAAGAAAACCAGAACTAGAAATCTGGTATATTCAACTTGGCTCCGGGTGGTCAGAAACACAGTCGAGCCCCTCGGGACCCTGCCCAAATGCACCGACAAGTCCATAAACATAATACTGACCTTCTTGAACTCTCGAAACACGTAGAACAATAACCAAACCAAGAATCACACCCCAAAACCAAATTGAATCAAGTTATGAACTTTAAGTTTCTAAATTTCTGCGAACGCGTCGAATCATACTTAGACTACTCGGAATGACACCAAGTTTTGTGTGCAGGTCTTAAATCACTATATGGAACTATTCTCGATCTCAGAATCTCAATTGGACCTCTATAACACCAAAACCCATTCCAAACCAAATTTAAAGAACTTTAAAACCTTCAAAGAGTCAACTTTCACTATTATGCGCCGAAACGCTCCCAAATTATCCAAAATCCGATTCGAACATACGCCCAAGTCCAAAATCATCATACTAACCTATTGGAACTGTCAAATCCTGATTCCGAAATCGTTTACTCAAAATTTTGACCGAAGTCAAACTTAGCCTTTTTAGCCAACCTTAAGGAACCAAGAGTTCCGATTTCAACCCAAACCCTTCCAAATCCCGAACTAATCATCCCTGCAAGTCATAAAATAGTAAAATCACGTATGGGGAGTCTTATTTAGGGAAATGAGGTTCTAGAAAGCAAAATGACTGGTCAGGCCATTACATACTCGTCATACAATATGTAACGACCAAAAATCCACTATTGATCGTGATGGCACCTACGCCGCCGTCAGGCAAGCCAACGGTAATTAATCGACTTAGTTATTCGAAATCATGAATCCCATTGAATAAGTAGTGTAAAATCTAGTACTTGTAGAAAACCGGTGATTTTATTTTCCAATTTTCGTATAAGATATAAATTACAAGGTGAAATGATAATAATTATGTGAAGCACAATAATGAACATCCAGTAGGAACCCCCAAAACCCAGTGTCACAAGTGCATGAGCATTTACTAAGGAGTACAATAGTAATGCAACATCTGTCTAGAATGTAAATGATACAGGATAAAAGAAATAGTAAGATGGAGACTCCGTGGACTACGATGCGTAGCCTAGAATGCAGCTCCGGTAAAGTCTGCTCAACAGCTGCGCCTACGCGCCAAGATGATCACCAAATGAACTTGTCAGATCCTGTACATTTGGTGCAGAAGTGAAGCATGAATACGTAAATCAAAGCGTACCCAGTAAGTATCTAGCCTAACCCTAGAGAAGTAGTGATGAAGGGTCGACATTGACACTTACTAGTGGTCCAATAGATCAATATGGTAAATCATAAACAGATTAGAGTACAACAATAGTAGTGAGGTAAGTTTGTAACTAACACTATATTCCAAAATTTCTTTAAATGATATCATTTTCTCAATCTCGTATTCTATCTCAACAACTCCGAAATATCAAGTGCCAATATCAAACGGATAAGGAACGACCATATAAAGTTCAATGCATCAGTGGAAGGAAAATCCTCGTAAAAATTGGGCCTGCTAGTGATATAACGCACAATTATGTCGAGGTCGTACGACCCGATCCCAGAAGGAATATGATACTGCCGTGGCGATTGACTCGATCCTATCATAACGTGTACACTGCTGAGGATCGACTCGGACGAACCATAGATGCATCTATTATACTACCGAGGTGAACGGTCCACTCCCATAAGAGTGTGGTACATAATCCTGCCGAGGCATTCGGCCCGGTCCACAAGAAAGGAAAGGAATTATCGAATTAGGAGACACGAGCTTACGATACTATATATGAACACAAAGTGAATATAACCTTTACTGTTTCTCAAATAACTTGCCAACAACTGAAGGTGATAAGGCTCAACCTAATCTATATGTATATATTTCTAAATCAAGTTCAATTATAAATTAAATTAATTATGCTAGCAGAATGAGTTCAACTATTTCAAATATTATATGGTAAAGTCCTAAGTCTACCCGGACATAAATATGCTTTAGCTACGTATGGACTCTCGTCACCTCGTACGGACACAACACCCACAACTAATAGCACATAACAATTACATCACCTAGGGGGTAGTTCCCCCTCACAAAGCTAGACAGGAGACTTACCTCACTCTGAAGTTGCATAACGGAGTCCAACGCCTCTCTAACACCTCAACTCGAAGAGAAACGTTCCGAAACTAGTCAAACAACATGCAAATCAATCAAAATATACTCCAATGCTTAAAATTTAACAATTTATAATGATTCCCAACTCCGCTCAAAAAGTCATAAAAGTCAACCCTCGGTCCTACGTGCCCGAATTCCGAAAGTTTTCAAAGATAAACTTTACCTATAACATTACGAACTCAAACATATGATTTATTCCCAATTTCATGTCCAAATTTTGTGGTAAAATCCAAAAATACCAATTTCTAGGTTTTCTTCCAAAATCCCACAATTTGTACTAGTTCCATGTTCAAATCCATATATAAACATGCATTTAATATGCAACTAGAAGAAATCACTTACCCTATAATAGATGATGAAAATGGCACTCCAAAATTGCTCCAAGTTAGCTCACATGGAAGAAATGAAGTGAAAATGAGCCACACCCCCGATTTTAAAAGAACGTTGCGCAGTCCGACCTTCTTCACGAATACGGCACTGCCCTCGCGTTCGTGAAGCACAACCTTCTTCAGCTCTAAAATCCTCCTTCTTGATTGCGTAGACAGGCTCGCGAACGCGATGCCTTACCAGGACTAACCATCGCGAATGTGGAATCATCCTCGCAAACGCGTAGGCCAAAATTCCCAGGCCCAGCTTACCTTACGCGAACGTGACCAGTCAATCGCGAATGCGGAGCACAACTGCCCAGACCTTCGCGAATGTGTTGAACAAAAAGGCCTCTGGTATAAAACCTTCGTCCCGAATGCATCTCTCCCTTCACATTGACGAAGGACAAAACTAGCACCAGCAACAACATTTTATCCGAGGCCCCTGGGATCCTGTCCGAAACTATCCCGAAACACACCTGAGGCCTCCGGGACCCCATCTAATCATACCAACCAGTCCCAAAGCATAACACGAACCAGCTCGACGCCTTAAATCATGCCAAACAACATCAAAACTATGAATCGATGATTGAAACCTCCTTTCAATTTTTAAACATTCAAACTTTGGCGATCACGTATGATTCATACTTAAATATTCCGGAATGATGCCAAATTTTGCATGCAAGTCACAAATCACGATATGAAATTATTCGAAGGATCGGAACCCCAAACGGACATCAATAACACCAAAGTCCACCTCAAACCAAACTTTGGAAATTCTAAAACCTTCAATATGCCAACCTTTCACAGTAAGCGCCGAAATGCTCCCAGGTGACCGATACTCAACCCAAACATACGCCTAAGCCCGAAATCATCATACGAACCTATTAAAACCTTCAAATCCTGATTCTGAGGTTGTTTACTCGAAAGTCAAAACTTAGTTAATTCTTCCAGCTTAAAGCTTCTGAAATTAGAATTTTCTATCTGAATCAACTTTGAACTTCCCGAAATTTGATTCTGACTACGTGTACAAGTCATAAAACATGAAGTGAAGCTACTCAAGGCCTCAAATTGCTAAAAGATGTGGTAGAGCTCAAAATGACCAGTTAGGTCGTTACATTCTCCACCACTTAAATATACGTTCGTCCTCGAACGTGCCAAGAACTATTCCGGAGTTGTCCAAAATTACTGTTTAATACCTCGTGCACATGCCCGTGCCACCACAACCCATGTGAGCACATTAGCTTGAGCCAGACTGAAGATCCTTCCTATAACCTTAGCTAACAAGCCTTAGAACCAAATTCCAACATCCAGAATTCTTCACGAGACCCAATTCTGACATACAAACACCGCATCAATCACTAGATACTGTACCTAACATGACCATGCTCCTTCGCTGAAATCAGACCATGCACCACATAAGTCGCTTGACCATAATAACATCCTCCAACCAAAATAGCTGCAATTTCACGAACTCGGTGCCTGTAATACACCTAATAACACATATAAGCTTTGTTCTAACTCTCGCAATACTGCCACGACGAAAGAGACGTGTAGAAACTTATACCCACCTGCCGAATCAACAAATCATAGAGTCTCTCCTCCTGACAAGAACCATTACCTCATTTTGAACTGAATAACAATATTTGTCCTTTAATATACCTTACATAACTCCAATCACACTGATCTCAAGTCCAATGATCTCATCTCGCCCACTACAAGCTGCTTGGACAATAAGCCACCTCAAACACCAACCAAGATCTCATATGACGCCATTAATGAGCCAACTAGATACCACTTGAATATGACACATAAGGAAGAACTAACTCTGGAAAAGTACTACCCATCCCGTGTAACGAATAAAATAGCCGAATAGATGCTATGAACCTTTCTCAGAGAATGAGAAACAAAATACACAGAGATAAATATAGGGAACCGCACTCAACATCTCACCGTTGAGGCGTGAAACCCGATCCACACATGATACCATCATGATGTGAAACCCGATCCAAACATGATACCTTTTGCGGCGTGCAACCCGATCCAAACAACATACTCGTGGCGGCGTGCCACCCGATCGACACATAACAACAAATAATGAAATACCTATCAAGCCATAATGCTTATACTTATGAAATTCCCGAATATCGACTATAAGCACGCCAATTGCATAACACATTCCCTGGGGAGATAGCACTATACGCTACAAAACCCAAGCACGACTAAGGTGCAATAAATGACCTGCATCTCGAGAGCCATCTTGCTCATATAACACCACAAGCTACATGGGATCATAACACATATATGAATAATTAAGCTATCTTATAACTCATATGGCACAATAGAGTATTACATGGAATAGCTGACGATGAGAATAACATCCAACGCCCGAAGTCCCCTTAGTAATAGAGCACACATTCACATTAGACCCACCAACAGACCTTAAGACGATTCTAATTATACCATACTGGGCGAACAACCTATTGAGGATCCATAATGGCCCTATTCATGACACACATGAGAAGCCATCCCAATCCAAAATAAACTCCCGCAGTTCACATCCCAAGGAATAGAGCACCTTCCAATCATAAACTCTCACACTAATGATAGTACCAAAAATCTCCATACTTGGTTTTAATCCTTATCAATCAAGTTACTAACATGTCACACTTATACAAATTTCCCGATGGAATATACTCCTACGACCTTCCGCACCAGGTAGCAGAGTCTGCACCTTCATACCACCAGTCGTACTAATTTTGTAAAGCAAATCAAGAATCCGCAAATCAATACAAAAGGCCTCTTATACAGGACACCGTTCTCTGGTGACACTAAATAAAATGCCAGCTTCCTCTAAACATCTGAAATTTTCCCTGCTCATCCGAGCTCGTGACATTCTTATCAACACCGAGATGCAACCTTGATCCTTAACTCCCAATTCCCATGCCGTTTACTGCACCTATCATGCCACTACGCGAGAGTACAAGAATTCATCATAACCCCTAAACTACTAGTAGAATAAGCATTGCATTGGCTAGGAACCTTTCACTTAATTCATTTTAGAAGAACCATTGCAATACGCAACTGTATCCCAACCACAGAAAAATAAAAACCTCAAGTTGTGGTCTAAACCATCATATCTCTTCCGGGATCCATTTACACATAACAAGGTCATTATAATTAATACCTCCAATTCAATCAAATTACAGTGGCTGTGAAGCCCGTACGTACAGTCACAAATCACCTGTATAGCTTACATACCGAAAGAACTGATCATTGCCACAATCACGCTGATTCAAACCATTACTAACCAACCCAAATTCTTCTAATTTACTCTTGACTTGCCTTAGAAATAATAATAGCTCAATTCAAAAACATAACGAACTCGATCGGAACTCATCCCGAGTGACCGAATCACGAGATCACATTGTCTCAATACTCATGAACCATCTAATACCTCCTTATGCGCATAATAACATATCAACTGGTATATCCCTTCTGAAAGATCTTCTACGAATTCGAAGTAGTTTCTCCCATTCCTCCAATATTGTCCTACAAATCCAATGATAACATAGGAATTTCCCCAAGTATTCTTAACGAGCGGAAAACACACACTTAAATGTGCTTGCTAGTCGAATATAGTATAATATAATATCATAGCCACATGGTTGGAGTTAAACAGTGTTATCGTAGTTTGTAGCTCGATTTCTATCCAAGATGATCAACAATTGATATTTGTGGGATTAAAACTAAGATTAAATAAGAGTCTAAATTATTGGCTGATGACAATCGACGCAAGCAATGAGCAAAGAAGGTTATCAATTGGGAGAAGATAGGGTTTTGATAGAATAGGTGCAAGATAAATGTTTGGGATCTAACTCTAGATAATTCACTTCTAATATTCAAGTGAGTCTCTCTAATTCACTCAATTATTAGTTCAAATGTTTAGTAGAAACTCCTCTCTCGTTTAAGTCTCAACCTCACAAGATGAACTAAGTTAAGCCTGGTGAAGATATGCAATAAGTCGTAGTGGATTGGTTTTTAGGAGAACCTCTCTCGATTATCCTCCTAACTAGGTTTAATCAATAATTAGACTAGCCTCTATCGATTACTAAGAAGAATTAATGAATTAAACCAACAAATCAGAATGCAAAATTATCACAAGTTATGCCTCTCTTGATTACATTAACAAGTGAATATAGATGCAATGATTAAAACATCCAAAATGATTCAATATATAAAAGTAGAGTTATAATCCATTAACATATATCAATACACCAAATACCTCAAACCCTAAAGAGAACTACTCTATAGACATGGAGCAATTAATCATAAATATGTTTAAGTTAAAGGAAAACATAAAACGATCCAAACTCTCGTCTTGAGTGAGGATTGAATGATGAAATCCTTGAGCTTTTGCTTCTCCACCTCCTTCTTGGCATCCTTAGGCTGCTTATGGGACTTATCAGAGATCTTGTATTTTGACAGGAAAGCAAAATTGGTTAGCCGCAGCACGCCACGCGCCGTCCCACGCGTCGCGGCTGTGGACTTTTCTTGGACTCTGCCTTTTGCTTGCTTTTTTGAAGTTCAGACATTGTTCTTGACCCCTGAACGCGATCTTGGCTTAATCCTTTGGGCTTTTACTCAGACTTCAAAGTTCCAAATAGCTCAAATTCATTCCATAACATTTATATAGCTCGGAATCACTCTTACAAGGCATAGAACTCACAATTAGCGAAAAACACTAGTGATTAAAGCTCAAACTCAATTAAAGTACAGTTAATTAGAGTGTAATAAGCGACTAAAAAAGAGATTATAGCCTACCATAAAAATCCCACACTTGAAACATTGCTCGTCCTCGAGGAATCTAACTAAATTTAGAAAGACAGGACCTTTTTAAACAACTCTCCTAACTCATCACACCAAGACTATTTAAAATAGACTAAGCACGATAGTGTAATATCCTTGCCTCAAGATTTGACTCACAAGTACCACACATTATTTATAACTCGCTCACTTACTCTAATATAGAGGTAAATGACACTACCTTTCCTTCATGAATCAAGTGCCCTCATACACGACTGAGAGTAGTTCCAAACACAATAAAAGTTAAGAACAAGTAGGAACTCAAGATAGAAAGAATTCACTCACTCTTAGAAACAAACTTCATATGCCACAAAAGATGAACCATAAGCTTGCACGCAGTGTACTACTCCACTAATTGAGCTCATTTAGTCAAAGATCGGATAGGAATTTAATTGGTTGCAATGTAGGTTGCGGGACGGGTAGGATACATTTAGAAATAAGAGTGACTACACCTCCCTAAGCACGTTTACATACACTTTAACATTCAAACCTCACACTTATGTCAAGAGTCACCACTATCAAAGAATATTTTGCTCAACAATACAATTGTTTTTTCTTTTCTTAGTCAATTCAAGCGGCTCATACTTTTTTTCAATGTAGTGTACCTTTGTCCTTATTTCATTAGTTCTACTCAAAATCCAAACCAAACACTCCAAACTTCAACTTTTACAAAGTTCATAACAACTTCACATGCTCATGAAAGGTGAAAGGATAAAATAGAGGGTCAATTCAAACAAATGGGTAAGGCTTGTAATGTGATTGCCAAGGAAACAGGATTATCGGCACAAAGGGGTTAACTAAGATACATAACAATTAGGTGGGTAAAACATATATCTGGCTCAACAAAGAAATGCCTATATCACTTCCAAGACTGAATAAACAACTATTTCTTTTTGCAAATACACAGGGCAAGTTCTAGACATCAAATGCAATGCACAGAATAACATAAAACCTCGCACACACATGGAATATAACTCACTCAGGATTGGACTCATCAAGATACTCTAATCAAAGCAGTTAAGTAAAGTTAAGATCATACAATTTAAGGTACTTATACAAGAGTCAAAAACTTAGCCTAAGTATCACAACTAAAGCGATCACAATTCTCAAGGCATAATAATGTCAAGAGATATTGCTTCAATTCAAACCATAGCACAAGGTTTCCTACTCCTAACAATAATAAAAACTAACTATACCCAGTTCAAACAAAACCCTTGGAAAAGAACCGCGACACAAAGAAAAACCAAGGGAAAATTATTACACTACCTACACAAGAAAAATCTTTTTGTCTTTTTCATTCCACTTTAATCCCTCAAGAAACTTGTCGAATGATATCCATCATTGGGAAAAATTGATTTTTTTTCATTTTTATGTTTTTTTCAAAAAGAATTTCTATATCTAAGTACTCAAACTAACAAAAGTAAAACTAAAACTCACATACATACAACATACAAATATCCCCCACCCCACACTTTAAGTTGTGGCATGTCCCTATGACACACAATTAAAAAGAAAGAGGTAAAAGAAACTTCCCTGAATTTTCTTCTTTTCCGAGAACTTTTGAACTCCACCCCTAATTCTGAATTCATTCCTCATTTTTTCTCCTTGGGATTCTTTATGGAGCTCATTACACTCAAGTCTTTTGAGAATACCTGCAAGACCCGCTCTTTTATTTTTTTCTTGTCCTCATCTTGAGCGTTGAATTGCTCGGTCATGATCATCCTCAACTTGTTCCTACATTCCTTCACTGGATCAATACATACATATTCCTGTAAATCCCTAAAAATAAAATTCACATGATCAAGGTTAGAATAAGAAAACAAAGACGAAGGTCAAGTGAATATTCCACTGGTATGTCCAAGGCCATTTATTTCTCATTCTCTTCTACTACATGTTGTAGATGTGGAAAGGTGGATGGGGCTTTAAACTCTTCTTACGTTGCTTCACACTCAACCACAACCTTATTCTCGATCATCTCAGTTGAATCAAAGTCTTCTTGTACCGTGGAAATCTCCCTGTGTAGGCGCTCATCCTCTTGAGCAGACTCATTCTCACAGGGTATCTCCTCCATATATTCACCATCACAACGCAAAGAGCTATGTCATGCCCCAACCTCGGGGAGCGCGACCGGCGCTCGACAGGGTTATCTTGGTCGAGCAAGCCTACACAATGCCGTCTACCCAACTCACCCATGATTAGAGAGATGAATACATTTCATTAGCTAGACAGTAAGAGGTCATGTGAATAAAACTAGTTCATTTCCATTAGTTACACAATTAACAAGTTTCCAAGCAATAAATTATACATTCGTAATACAAGTGGAACTTATGGTACAATTACAACAAGTTTAGTTCAGTTTTCCCAAAACAAGATACAACCCACACCATGTCTACGAAGCCTTTAATAGAACCAAAAGAGTGCTAAGACAGTGTCGTCAACAAGGCCCTGACCATACCTCAAGAGACTATACACATAGGACAAGAGATACAGGAACCTGAAAAGGAGTAAGGCTCACCAAGTCAGCTGAGAAGAGCGTGTGCTGCTGTCACTAATCAATACCACCTACTATGGAACCACCTGCATCCATTAAAGATGCAGCGCCCCGGCAAAAAGGACATTAGTACATATGGAATAGTACTAGTATATAAGTCTAAACACCCTCTCAATAGAACGAGTAACAATACAAATAGAAGGAAACATGAAATCAATGAGAGACTCAAATAGTAACAAAGTGTCGTATTAGGGGAAAGGTAAATTTCAAGCAAATTCAATGTTTTAAGTTGGGAGACCTTTAGCACCAATACATCACCGTGTTTTAGCACGGAGTCCGATTTTTGCCGTTTGGATAAGCCGTCTCATCCCGAGACATCCACTCACAATACCACCATGTGCGTGGCATGGCGTCCGATCTCTGTCTGATCGGCTAAGCCGTCTTACCACAATACCATGTGAGTCGACATTACATCTTGCTAGCAATAATCTCATCCCATTCAAGGGAAAACATCTCAAAACATCAATATCATCCCATATAGGGGAAACATCCTCACCACATTAACACATGGATTTACCCCTCAATCACTCCTAGTTCGGGGTTAGGTTATTTTGACCTACCCTTCCTCGGTGACTAAACGATACTCTCAAAGCATTTATTAATAAAGGATTTGCCACACCTTTCATATTCTTTTACATATTGTTCATTTCAATGGCACCATTGGCCATAGTACAATACAACTCTTGGTACGAGGCCGCACATCATACTTCATGCTCTTTTCTTTCACTTTCAAATACTATTGTGGAAATCAACAACAATGCCTTTCAAATCAAGACTTTAAACATATATTTGAGTAATTTAGGGTCTTAGACACATGTGATTTCTTACACAATTTGATATGATAGCTTTCATTTGAATCACATTTATAAATCATAACATATAAGCACACAACCCATACTTAAACCACATTCTCAAACAATAACTCAACACAACTAGAACCTTTGGAACACATATGAAATGTGTATTTATTTGGACATAAGGCATATCTGGGTTAATCAATTTATAATGAGCATCACGGGACTTACAAGGTCATTGAGGGGTTCAATTCTAAAGAAAGAGTTTAGCCAAACATACCTCGCCTTGAGCTTTTAAATTACTATAATATTCCGGAAGTCTTAGTTACTTCGATCTATTTAGAAAAATAGCAAATTTGAACACAAATTAGGAAGGAGTTCATAGTTCCAGCCCACTTGCAATTTATAATGAGCATCACGAGATTTACAAGGTCATTGAGGGGTTCAATTCTAAAGGAAGAGTTTATCCAAACATACCTCGCCTTGAGCTTTTAAATTATTGCAATGTTCTGGAAGTCTTAGCTACTTTAATCTATTTAGAGATATAGCAAAATTGAACACAAATTAGGAAGGAGTTCATAGTTCCATCCCACTTGAGCATTTTATCAAATGCTAGGTGTACATTGAGGTTTTCAAGGTCCTCCTATGGAGGATTCTTTCACGCCACTACCCAAAGTTTACTCAAAATAGCCCAAGAATCTTCCCACTACCCTTGATGGTACATGCATGTAAAATAAAAAACTCCCACATCCAAAAAATTTCTTGGCTTATTACGTATTTCCAGTTAGAATTGCGAAATTGAGGGCTATGGAGAAGAACCTTACCTCTAGGATGAAGACCTAGTAACTTCTTCTTGCAAATTCCTCAACTTTGAGCAAGAATTGATGAATCATGAGCTTAGGAACTCCCCTTCTCACTCTATGGAATTCTCTCTCTAGAAATATAAGACTTTACCTTCTAAAATGATCCCTAAGTCCATTTTATAATAATAGGGTCGGATTCAAAAATTAAAAAAAAAGGAGCCCCGATGCAAATCTGCGGTCGCATAAGCACCGTAGAACATCCCTCTGGAATTTTTTTTATGTGGGATTTGCGATGGATTATGCGACCCGTGAAATGATTATGCGGCCACATAATGGACCACATATTGGTCCCAAAATTAGCTCAAGTTTCTGCTTCACTCCGCGACAGATCTGCGATCGCAGAATTAGCCGCACAAAATGCCCTGCACTTTCAAAAATTTTCTTCAGCTCACCAACACAATGATCAGCCTAAATTCCACACCGCAGCTCGCAAGCTCGTTGCAAAGAATCTCTACAATCATTAAAACATAAGTCCACATCGGCACCACGGAACTTCAAGTTTTTGGTAAAGTTTTACGGGGCCTTATAAGCTTTCTGAAAGTGTACTTATTATTTGACTTACTTGCATTGTTAGGTTGTTAATGGCTTCATTATCTTGTGTAAATCTCTCTTCCACCTTATTTATGAACTTAATACACAAGCTCTTCTAAACTACCATTCTCCCCTTGAGATGGTTGTCTCACTTCGCTTCCATTCTGGTAATAATAAGGGTATTAATCACAACTAGAGTTAAGATTATGCCCATATAAATCCTCATACCTGTACGGACTAGAAACAGAGTGAGACTGTTCAAAATACGATGTATAGGAAGAATACATACCTGTTTGATAGTCAACCGATAGATGATTTCCACTGCATTTAAAACACATAGTAGACCACTGATAATATTCAGTTGCTAACTCTACAACCATTTTCTTAGGCTGGTTGTACTCCATCTTCACAATATTTAGAGTTCAATATCTACAGTATATACTCATACTTATTAGGAACTACAAAACAAATCTTGACAAGAAGTTAACTAATAGAGAAAATAAAATAAGAAATAAAAAGGAAACACAAAAAAATGTAAATAAAAACAATTCCTGAATTAGCACTACAAAGTATTTCAAATACTATTGATTGCCAATCTCCGGCAATAACGCTAAAATTTGATGAGCGCAAAACATACACTTAAATATGCTCGCTAGTCGAATATAGTATAATATAATATCGTATCCACAGGGATTAGAGTTAAACAATGTTATCGTAGTTTGTAGCTAGATTTCTATCTAAGATGATCAATAATTGAGATTTGTGAGATTAAAACTAAGATTAACTAAGAGTCTAAACTATTGGCTAATGACAATCGATACAAATAATGAGCAAAGAAGGTTATCAATTGGGAGAAGATAGGGTTTTCATAGGATAGGTGCAAGATAAATGTTTAGGATCTAACTCTAGATAATTCACTTCTAATATTCAAGTGACTCTCTCGAATTCACTCAATTGTTAGTTCAAACGTTTAGTAGAAACTGCTCTCTTGATTAAGTCTCAACCTCACAAGATGAACTAAGTTAAGCCCAGTGAACATATGCAAGAAGTCGTAGTGGATTGGTCTTTAGGTGAACCTCTCTCGATTATTGTCCTAACTAGGTTTAATCAACAATTCAACTAGCGTCTCTCAATTACTAATAAGAATTAATGAATTAAACCAACAAAATAGAATGCAAAATTATCACACATTATGCCTCTCTCGGTTACATTAACAAGTAAATATAGATGCAACGATTAAAATATCCAAAATGATTCAAGGAAGTTAAAAGAAAACATACACATGGAGCAATTCATCATAAATATGTTTAAGTTAAAAGAGAACATAAAACGATCCAAACTCTCGTCTTGAGTGAGGATTGAATGATGAAATCCTTGAGTTTTTGCTTCTCCGCCTCCTTCTTGGCTTCCTTAGGTCGCTTGTGGGACTTATTAGAGAGCTTTTATTTTGAAAGGTTAGCAAAATTGGGCAGCCGCAGCGCACCATGCGCCACCCCACGCGCCACGACTATGGACTTTTCTCGGAGTATGCCTTTTTGCTTGCTTTTTTGGATTTTAGACGTGGTTTTTGACCTCTGAACGCGATCCCGGCTTAATCCCTTGGGTTGTTCTCAGACTTCAAAGCTCAAAATAGCTCAAATTCGTTCCATAACATCTACATAGCTCGGAATCACTCCTACAATGCATAAAATACATAATTAGTGCAAAACACTAGCGATTAAAGTTCAAACTCAAGTAAAGTGCAGTAAATTAGAGTGTAATAAATGACTAAAATACGAGATTATAGCCTATCATAAATTCTTCACACTCAGCTACAAAATCCCAGTCTTTAGTCACATAATGGACCCCAAAAATCCTTAGACGATGCACCTTAAATTTTTGAACCCGCTAGGACCGTTGTTGAGAGTCACCCACTCTAACCTGGTCCCAAATAAAACCAAACTCTAATGCTCTGATAGCACATGAACTCCCTCTCAATGAAGCAACCGGCTGAATTCTTTTTCTTGTACATCACATCCACAAGGAGCATAAACTTGGAGTCTTCCCACAACCTGCGCACGAATCGATAATGCGAATTATAGCACACATTCATCAAGTTCTTTGCTCGAATTACCCCTGATGTTTTCTTTTCTTAGTCATAAATTGTCCATCAATGCACCAACAACTAGAAACCTCACAAGTAGACAACCACGCGATCCAACCGTAGATGGTGGGATCCCCCACTTAGCTTTAAGCTACTACCACATAATGTAGAACCTACAAAGATTCCTCCTTCTCTATTACCGTAATCTTGCACCATTAACTCACCAAGACTCGCGAAACCTCTTGTTAGACTCTTCATAAAACATCCCGAATTATCAGTCACAATCGCGTATTCGACCTTCTGCCAAGTAGTAAGTAGAATTCTTCGTAGAAACTTCATCAACATCATGCAACCGCTAACCTAATCACATGAGATAACCCATATGTGGAATTCCATGCCGACATCTTACAGCAACGTTGCACTGGGTACAGCTACCACGAAATCAGTAAACCCTCCTGAGCCCATGCTCGTCCTCCAGTTGTACAAGTATATTAATTCCCCATTGACATCAATTAAAAGTCCGACAATTCGTTCCAAACTCGAAGTCATGTTGCATCTGAAAATGATAGTCAAGTCTTCACACCCCTCTTCATTTCAAGCAAACTCCTCTTTGCCATATTCAATCTTCCTCAGTGCAGTAGCCTCCATCCCAAATAAAATCCGTAGACCTAGTCACTTTCCACCATGATTCCCAAATCGCTCTAAGCTCTCTCCAGGCATGTGGATATCTTGCCACAGAATCCATATGCTACTCTACAACTCCCACTTCGATTAAACCATCTCCTTTAAGCAACTTCCCGACCTTTGCTTTTCATACTTGACCTGCTAGCAATTCAATCATCGCGAGACACCTCCTACCATGTCCTTCCTCATCCTTCATTGCCCAATTGTTGCCTCAAGTCAAATCAATCTCTGCAGCACCTGAAATGATAAATGGCTACCAACTCTATACCTTCTCGAAGATCATATTTCTCGAGCCATCGATATCAGAAACACTAATTCGATCCTGAAACCGCTACACACCGCCATCTATGACAACCACTTCTCAGGCACCATTTCACAACACCCTGCCCCCAAGGCAACTCAAGAAAACCATAACACCGATGAGCCTTAATGCGTTCAAACAAGAACGATAACACCACATCACAAATGATAATTCCACCACGCTCGAAATATCAAGTCTAGTTACACCATCAACCAAAGCCTAAACATCCATAGTCCGATTGCCTTTCCTCTACTAGAATTAAATGCCGAACCTCTCAACCACACACTGAGAGATCCTCCTTTCGAGTAATTCACTACCTTGACACATTGACAAGCACCTTACCATTACAGAAACACTATGCGATAACAACACATGAACATCATAGTAATATGTGTAGAGCCTCAAAACCATAGGAAATACAAATACTGTATTGAAATGACATAACATCCTTCCACAAGGCGATGATAATAGCCTGCCTGAATACGCAGGAAAAAAAATTCTGCACCACATATGCAGTACCACTATAACTCCTCGATGCCCAATTGATAACAAGCACTCCACGTCACATAAGATTGAGTAGGAAGAAAATAAGGACATAAGCCTCAAAGGAATAAAATCTCATGATGAGGAATAAGGCATGGAAGCGCTACTAATAGCCCTGTAGCCTCTCGAAGATAAGTACAAACATCTTCGTACCGATTCGCAAGACTCGACTACACATGCTCATGACTCATGAGACCCAAATGAACCTAACACTCTGATACCAAGCTATCACAACCAAAATTAACTATAGGTCGTGACGGCACCTAACACCGCCGTCAGGAAAGCCGACGGTGATTAATCAACTTAGTTACTCATTTTATTATTTTCGAAATCATGAATCCCATTGAATAAGTAGAGTAAATCTAGTGCCTGTACAAAACCCATGATTACATTTTCCAATTTCCGTATAAGATGTAAATTACAAGGTGAAATGATAATAATTACATGAACTAAAATAATGAACATCCAGTTGGAACCCCCAAAATCCGGTGTTACAAATTCATGAGCATTTGCTAAGGAGTACAATAATAATGCAACAACTATCTAGAATGTAAATGAGGCAGGATAAAATAAATAGTACGATGGAGACTCCGTGGACCGCGGTGTGTAGCCTGGAATGCAACTCACGTAATGTCTTCTCAACAGCTACGCCTACGTGCCAAAATTATCACCAAATGAACCTATCAGATCCTGCACACATAGAAGTAATGATGAGGGGTCGACATTGACACTTACTAGTGGTCCAACAAATCAACATAGTAAATCATAAATAGATAAGAGTACAACAATAGTAGTGAGGTAAGTTTGTAACTAACATAATCTTCCAGAATTTCTTTTAACGATATCAATTTGTCAATCTCGTATTCTATCTCAACAACTCTGAAATATCAAGTGCCAATATCAAACAGATAAGGAACTACAAAGCATCAGTGGAAGGAAAAATCTCATTAATATTCGGACTGCTAGCGATATAACGCACGATTATGTCGAGGTCATACGACCCGACCCCAGAAGGAATATGATACTACCGAGGCGATCGACCCGATCCCATCATAACGTGTACACTGTCGAGGGTCGAGCGACACGAACCATATATGCATCTATTATATTGCCGAGGCGAAAGGGCCACTCCCATAAGAGTGTGTTACATAATCCTGCCGAGGCATTCGGCTCGCTGCACAAGAAAGGAAAGGAATTATCTAATTACGAGACACAAGCTTATGATACTGTATACGAATACAAGGTGAGTATAACCTTTACCATTTCTCAAATAACTTGCCAACAACTCAAGGTGATAAGGCTCGGCCTAATATATATGTATATATATATTTCTAAATCAAGTTCAATTATAAAGTTAATTAACTAAGCCAACAAAATGAGTTCAATCGCGAACATACGCCCAAGTCCGAAATCATCCGCGAACGCGAACAATCAATCGCAAACGCGGAGTGCAACTGCCCAAACCTTCACGAACGCAAATGCCTTATCACGAATGCATTGAACAAAAAGGTCTGCAGTCAAAAACCTTCTTCGCGAACGCGTCTCTCCCTCCATGTTAGCGAAGGAAAAAACCAGCACCAGCAAACCACCACCAACATTTCATCTAAACTTGGTCTGAAACCATCCTGAAACACACCCGAGGCCCCTGAGAACCCGTTCAATCACACTAACTAGTCCCAAAATATAACACGAACCTACTCAAGGCCTCAAATCACGCCAAACAATATCAAAACTACGATGATCGAAACCTCCTTTCAACTTTCAAATATTCAAACTTGGACGAACATGTCCGATTAATACTTAAACATTTCGGAAGGACGCCCAATTTTCTGTGCAAGTCACAAATCACGATACGAACCTATTCTAAGGCTCGGAACCCCAAACGAACATCGGTAACACCAAATTTCACCTCAAACCAAACTTAGGAAATTCTAAGACCTTCAAAATGCCAACCTTCCACAATAAATGCTAAAATGCTCCCAGGTGACCCGATACTCAACCCGAACATACGCCCAAGTCCGAAATCCTCATACGAACATATTGGAACCTTCAAATCTTGATTCCGAGGTCGTTTACTCAAAAGTCAAAACTTAGTCAATTCTTCCAACTTAAAGCTTCCGAAATTAGAATTTTCTATCCGAATCAACTCTAAACTTCCCAAAATTTGATTCCGACTACAAATACAAGTCATAAAATATGAAGTGAAGATACTCAAGGCCTCAAACCGTCTAACGACGCGCTAGAGCTCAAAATGACTGGTTGAGTCGTTACACAATAATATTTCCACTATTAAAGCTAACAACCAATTACTAGTTTCACGTTCTCAACACCCAACATTGCAACAATTCAATATAAAAAGTAACTTGAAAGTCATTAGTGAAAGAATAAGTGATCTATTTAAGGCATGAAAGGCATAGTAAATGAAATAACATGATACAATTAAAACAATTTTCATCTGCATGCTTATCACATGGCCAACACATATTCACTCGTTACCTCGCATATACGCAGTCCCCAACACATAGTTCACATAGCATATAGACTCAATTCTATCTTAATTCAGTCAAATCAAAGTTAACCACGATACTTACCTCTTTCTACAACCAAACCTATAGTCAACCACGACTTTTTCCTTTTGAACAATCCTCTAAACTAACCGAATCTAGCCAATTATTGTTCAAATAATTCAAAACACGTTTTATAAGCTACCCACAAATAAAAAAGGTTAACTTTTGATTATATTTGAAAAGGTCAACAAAAGTCAACCTCGGCCTCGCTTGGTCGAAATCTAATATTTGGACCAAATCCCGATTACCCATTCACTCCTGAGCCTGGTTATATGATTTTTTTTAAATTTGACCTCAATTTGAGGTCTAAATCATGATATAACAAAATTCCTAATTTCTACCTTGAAATTCATGGATTTGATATTAAAATTCATGGAAAAGTGATTGAAAACTAGTTAAAGTTGCTTACCAATGAATTTAGGAAGAAAATTCTCTTCAAAAAAAGCCTCTAGAGAGCTTAGGGTTGAAAAATAGCATAAAATAAGTTAAGTCCCATTTTCCAACTTTTTATCCAGTTGCAGATGTTGCAATTACGAAACACTGATCGCAAAAGCGATCAGTGCAACAGACCCACAGATGTCACAAATGTGATTGCCTTTTTGCAATTGTGAAGAGTCCCTCCATCGCAAATACGAGCTAAGCTTCACATTTGCAAAGCTGGCTACCCCCTGCTCCAAGTCGCAAATGTGACTCCAAGGCCGCAAATATGACCATTTCTTCGCATTTGTGAAGTATTCAGTCCCAGCCCGTAATTTGCATATGCGAGCTTGACACTGCAAATGCAAGGCTCACAATTGCGATCAGGTCTTCACAAATGTGAGACCTACAACCTAAACACACCTATTTTGTGTATCAACAGTTCCAAACTCAACTATAACACTTCTAAAACTCATCCGAGCCCCCCGAGCTCCAATATGAACATGCACACAAGTATAATAACATCCTACAAACTCGCTCGCTAACTCAAATCATCAAAATAACATCAATTATCAAGAATCGATCATCAAAACTCAAAATTTCAACTTTGAAACTCATTTTTCCAACATTATTATTATTTCCTCATCTATTATTCATGTGATTGATGTGATAAAGGTTCTACCTCAAATGAGAGAAATCAAGCAACATATATTTTGAGTGAGATAATAACATTCAATGTTATTTTTATGCTTCAATAGATGTTGAAAGTTTTGACAATGTCAAATGTGTTGAAAAAGATCCTGCAAAAGAGGGATCAAGATATTGTTAATGGCATGGAGTTTCTTAACATCACAAAGAAAAGATTGTAATATATGAGAAAAATTAGATGGGAATCTTTGCTAGATGATGTCCCCTCATTTTGTGAAATGCATGATATTTTAATTCCCAAGATAGATGAATCTTATTTTTCTGGAAAGTCGAAGCACAAGTTGTGTTTGTTATTCACATTACTTGCATGTTGATATCATTTATGCTATAATTGATGTGCAACTTTAAGAGCTTAATGATCTTTTGATGTAGTGAGTAGCAATTTACTTCTTGGGATTGCTAGTTTCAGTCCAACCAATGTTTTTGTTTATTTCGATAAAGGTAAAATAATGAATTTAACAAAATATTACCCAAATGAGTTTGATGAAATATAGATTTGAGAATTTAGTTACCAACTATATGCTTTCATAATTCATATGCGAGCTGGTAATCCCAAGTTTTCCAACTCACAAGGAATTGGTAATTTGGCAAAAGCATTGGTTGAGGCAAATCTTGTGGAGACTGTGAGCACGTGATTTTTGCCCTATATGAATTACTCCAACAAATTCAAAACAAAATAATTTCTTTCAGTGTTTGCAATTTTGTTGGATTTCGTGGCATTTTCTGTTAATTATTTGCATTTGTTTGTGCACGTTTATTTTATTTAATTCATGAAAAATACGAAAATATGTTGCATCTGAATTTAGGATTTAATTTTATATTTTTAGATTAATTTATAAATTACTTTGTTTTATAAAAAATTAAAATCACAAAAATAATTCATTTTGCATTTTTATTTTTTAATTTTTTAATTTTGAATTGTATAGTTTTTCTTTAAATTTAGGATTTAATTAATTATTGTAAATACCATGATGAGTGATTAATCTAATTGGGTAGGTTAATTTAGTTTAAAATTATTATTAATTAATTTAGGTTTTATTTTAATTTTGAAAAGAAAATAATTTTGAAAAAGAGAAAAGGAAAAGAAAGAAATGAAAGGAAATCCAAATCTGGGCTCAAACCAATTTAAATGTCCCAACCCAAACGAAAATTACCCAATACCCGGCCCAAACCACCCTAACCCGGTCCGGCTTCCCACCCAAACTAAACGACGTCGTTTCAATAAGTATTAATCTGAGTCGTTGATCTCCCCTTGATCAAACGGCTCAGAACGGAAGCCGCAGGGGTATTTAACTGTCCGAAAACCCTCCCCCCCAGAATCCCTTCGGCTCACCACCCTCACCAGAAACACCCCGAAACCCTAGCTAAGCCGCCCCAAATCCCCGGCCTCCGGTGGCGGTGCCACCTCCAAACGCCACCAAAATCACACCCTATAGCCTCCTCACCCCCCCTCTTTCCAAATCCATATGCCATTACCCTCGAATGTTGCCCCAGTTCCTCGAATCTTAGATCAGAAATGAACCCTAGAAATCCAAGGTCAAGTTTTGGCAAAATTTCGTGTCGAATCCGATTAACATTTTTATTTCGTGAGCACACGAAATAAAAATTTCGTGAGCACACGAAATAAAAATTTCGTGAGCACACGAAATAAAAATTTCGTGAGCACACGATTAACATCAGATTTGGCCGGAAAATCCGAGGATCTGAAGACTCAGGGTCCCTTTTTATTTTTCGAACTTTTCTCAGGTATTTTTTCTTTCTTTCTTTTGGTTTAATCTGTCTCTCGTCTGTTTTTAAATTTTTTGTTTCTTCTCCTCTTCTCGAATCATTCCTCATTGGTTCCGGAATCTATTCATTCATGCATGAGTAATCGGAGTCTTGTTAGGTTAGTTTTAAAATTGTTAGTTTGGTTAAGTTTAGTTAGTAAACCATTTAGGCTAAAGTTTAATTGTTCTGTGTTATTTGGTAATCAGATAACTGCTAGTTGGGCCGAATAGATCTTTGATATTGAGGGTTGGGTTTTGGGTCTATTCCGGTTCATTTGGGGTTAAACAGTTGGGCCAAATTGACCCATGACCCATTCGGTCTGTCTAAGTATCAACAGGGGTTCTGCTAGATTGGTTTCCTAGAGTAAATAATCAGGGTTCGAGGGGTAGTTTAGGTAATTGGCTTAAGGGAATCTTGCTATAACAGACTAGGAAGCTTCTAGGAAGCTGGGGAAGGGGTTGGTTCTGATTTTCTATTTTTTTATAATGGTATCTGAGCTATAATGAAAATTGAAAATGGGGCAAAGTGCAAACCAAGTCTGCCCTTATAGCTTGCCTATAAAGGTAGCTTTTCTTGCCTTTCAAGGCTAACCCAAGGGCTAAAAAGAAGAAAAGCTCAGAAAAATACAAAAATTGGCAGGAATTTTACTGTTTCATTGAGTTTTTCTGTTAATTCCTGCAATTTTCCTGGTGGTGCAACAAGTTCTGACTGGCTGACCTTAGAAATAAACTAAAATCAGCTTGGCTAAAGTTCTGTTTGGTCCATTGTTTGGGTTGAATTAGTTTCTGGCCGTTTACTTCAATTTCTGGGTTTGAAATTTAATTTTAGAGCAGCTGGTTGGTTTTGTTGATTGGGTTTGGCTGTTGACCCTTGCTCTTGCTACTGCTCTTTGCTGATCTTATTACCTCTCTCTTGTTTGTGCTCTCAGGTATTTCCTTATGCCCTTTGCTAACAAATGAAGTGCCACAAGTTGGAACCAGACTGAATTTTTATGCAGATTTGGATGTTCGAATTGGAATTCGAATAGAAACCTTGTTTAGATGTTAGATTCTATTAGCTTCTGCTGTCTATACCTTTGTGTTCTTGTCATAATTCATGTGTTATGCTATGTATGTATAGTTTGCTTGATTTTAACTGTAGCCAATTGATTTTCCGTACAGTTTACGCCTCAGTTTAAGAGGGATTATTATTGATTACTGTATAAGGTTCTTATCCATGCCCCCAACTCATTTTCTCCCCTCCCCAATGGTCAAAAGGCTATGAGCAAGGTCATTGTTAGATTTTGGCTTCAGGGATTCGATACTGAAGTCATTGCCTGCAGCCAGCGTTGCCAAAATATATGGGCCTTTGGGTCTGAATATTATTGGAGTTTCTTAAGTCAAAAGAGTTTCCCTACGTTGAGACAGGTTTGTTTCCCAGAAGTTTGGGCCTGTTTAATTCAGGCCCTTCCGCTAATAAAATGGTTTAATGAAGCCTTGTTGATTGGAAGGGATTTGTTTGAATTATTCATCTAAAATAGGCGTCAAGTACTTTAGTGTTTAATTAATTAGGGTCTTGAAAAGGGAATTTGAGGCAAACCATAATCAGACACTTAGTAACAAATGGCTCTTGTGCTAATTTCATAATATAGATGTAAAATAACAAATGTTCGTAGAGAAACCTTTAGGGCCGTTTAAAATTCTATCGTGATTGTGGACACGTTCACGTGACATGGTTACGATTTCTAAAACCAAAATCGGAGTATACGTTCGCGTAACTTCGGCTAAACTTTCTTAATAATAACAAGCGTTATAATTGTGGACACGTACGCGTGACATAATTTTTACGCGCCAAAAATGGGTACACGTACGCGTGACCCGTTTCAAGGTAATTTTTGATTTAAAAAGCGGTTAATAGATAAATGCACATAGGATCTAAAGTCAGTAATTAAACAATTTTAATAGGCCAAGTTTGATCAAAGTGTCCGTGCTAGAATCACGGAACTCGGGAGCGCCTAACACCTTCTACCGGGTTAACAGAATTCCTTACCCGAATTTCTGTGTTCGCGGACCATAAATAAGAGTCAACTTCCTCGATTCGGGATTTTAAACCGGTGGCTTGGGACGCCATAAATTATCCCAAGTGGCGACTCTGATTTAATATAAATAATCCCGTTTCGATTGCCACTTAAAAAAGAAAAACTCTCTTATACCCTTTACGGGGTGTAGTAAAAAAGGAGGTGTGACAGCTCTGGCGACTCTGCTGGGGACCGAACCTAGAATCTTGGTTCAGGGTTCAAGAATTCGAGCTTGTTAACATGATTTTTACTTGGATTTATTTATTATTAATATTACAGTATTTTGTGAATCCTTTTGTGCTAAATATTATCTGTTTACCGCTTTAATATTATTTGAATTGTATATAACTGTCTTTTTATGTCACCCATTTGAGTCTTCTGGAAACGGTGCATACGTTCGCGTAGCTCGCTTTTTATGTAGAAATTATACCAAATAGAACGAGGCTGGGCAAGCGACAAGGCCAGGTAGACTTCAGTGCTCTCGGTACGTCGCCCCCTCCTCGGCCCCAGTTGTCCGCTCGGGTACCCCAAGTCTAGACCAAAACCCTAGGATTTAAACCTAGAAAAACACAGATTCATGCCGGATCCCTAGTAGGAACGTTTGTTTGCATCATGTGCATTTGATTTAGGGGACCCAACACAGGGGTTGGGTCCGTCTAGGACAGGTATGCCCGAAATATTAGACCATCCTGATGCATTCTACGTGCTATGTGAACATATTTTGGCTTGCATGCTGACCGGCCAGGGAAAATAAACTGAAACAAAAGAGGGAAAATCGAGAGTAATATAGGGAAGGAAATAAAACCCGGTTCTAAACATCCCGGTATTTGAAAAGCATCCTGAAACTCTGCCCAAAAATTTCAAAAAGAGTTATTTCAAAAGAGTCAAACACTGTGTTCTTTCAAATGTGTCAAAATTGGCCGAACTACGCAGGTCTGATTCTCACCGGATGTGGGATACGTAGGCAACCTACATAAGGTTCAGCCTTATTTTTGAAAAAAAAAGAAAAACAAGGAATGAGAGTCGGTGGTAGAGTGAACACAATTTTGATTTTTGGTCAAAATAAGCCGATCCAGCTTCGACAATGTCTTAAACCGTTCTTGCCAAGATAGCCTCAGAGTATTGTTTCAGTTGTCGAAAGGCTATTTCCGTAAAAGAATGGACAAGTTTGTGAGGGGTCATAAAATAATTCCCCAGGGCCTCAAAATTCGCGCGAAATTGGGAAGGGACCGCATTTGCAAAAATAGCCATTTGACTAAAGTTGCCATATAGGGGAAGAAATTATGGTTCTTTTCTTCTTTTCTTTTCTCTTTTATTTTTCTTTTCTTCTTCAAAAAATTATTTACAAAAGGGTCAACTCGAGTCAACCCTAACCTTAATCTTCTACAGGAACAAATGAATACCATCCAGGAACTGCCAGAAGTGGTCAGGGAATAGGCTCGGCTACACTTGCGTATGTGGTGGAATGATCTAGACGAAGATGGTCAGAAATGGGTAAAAAAGCACTTGGGTGATCTTATAGACATCTTTGAGATCAAACCACGGGAAGATCTGATCAAAGCTTTGGTAACTTTCTGGGATCCTGTCCACAATATCTTCCGTTTCACGGATTTTGAGATCACCCCTACTTTGGAGGAGATAGCCGGGTACATTGAATTCGGACGAGATTTGAGGAAGCAACAACTTATATTTCCAAGGGCTCCATCGGTGTACAAGTTCGTTGACCTCCTGAATATTAGTAAACAGACAAATAAGGAACGTGTGAACAACGGGTGTTATGCTTTCCATTTCTTATACTTCAGGTTCGGGCATTCTGCTGGTTTTGAAACGCATGAAAAGGGTCTGAGCAACAAACAAAACAAGGGCTGTTGGCAAATTCATCACCGATTCGCATTTATTGTGGCATTTTTGGGGATCATGGTTTTTCCAAATGAGAAAGGGACGGTGGATATTCGTATGGCTAGAATTGCACAAATCCTCACTACCAAGGAAGATCATACACTTGCCCCATTGGTGTTGGCAGATATCTATCGAGCATTGACTTTATGCAAAGCAGGGAGCCAATTTTTTGAAGGTTGCAGCATCCTTCTACAAATGTGGTTGATCGAGCACCTTCGCCATCATCCCAGATTCATGAGTTATGGTTCGAGCCCGAATAACTTCATCACTAGCTATGAGGAGAGGATAAAAGAGTACAACACACCAGAAGGATTTGAAGCATGGGTTTCTCACTTGAAAGTTCTTAACGCAGGTCAGGTCGAGTGGACTATAGGATGGCTCCCGAGGACAGAAGCCATCTATATGACTGCTACCAAAGGATACCTGAGGTTAATGGGCGTAAGGAGTATTCAGCCATATGCACCGCAGAGGGTCTTAAGGCAATTGGGAAGGTATCAGATTGTGCCTGAAGATGAAGATCTAAGCACCCAGGTCATAGAGTTACATCCAGAAGCTGCATTGCCCGAGGCTGTAGTTTAGCAGGATTGGAATAGCTGTCGGTATCTAAAAAATGGCACCCAGGTACCAGACATCACCAAGGGGGAAGTAGATCCAAATTATGCTGCTTGGTTTGAGAAAATGTCTTATGTAAACAACGAGCCAAAGCCCGAAAGGCCCACTAAAAGGCCTCATGTTCAAGCCTTTGATGATAAAATTCAAGAGAGGTTAGTTTGGGGGAGAAGGAAAAGGAATATAAGGCCATCATCCATGGTCTACGAGAAGAATTGAGAAATGTCAACTTAAATAATGATTTACAAGCACAAGAGGCCGAAGGTGAAAGGAGAAGATTGGTGCGAGAAAATGAAGCCCTCAGAGCTCAGGTTCGATAGTTGAAAATTGAAGCCGAGAACCCAGGCCGAAGCAGGAAAGATGAAAGGCTCATTTACAACCTCACTCAAAAGGTACGTGACTATGAAGATGACCTCCAGAAAGTTGAGTCTGAGTTAACAAAAGCACGAGCGAGGTTGGCTAAAAGCGCCGAAGGGCGTGCATCTTTCGTTCAACAGATGAAAGAAAGATATGAAAGAGGGGTCACAGGTTGGGAAAAGGTAATTGGCAACCTCGAGGGTGAAATGGCTAAACAAGCCAAAAAATTTAAGGCTGAAAGAGAACATTGTTACGCCTTAATTGCACGGCTAGAAAGGGATTTGCAACAACTCCAAGAGCAGAACTATATAGCAATGAAGTGCAGTAGTTGTGAGGATATGACTAGATCTATGTTCTTCGCTACTGTGATGAGTTTTGTTCGCCGGATAATGGAAGATCTCTACCACCTTCAGGGGGATTTAGCGAGTCGGTCCGCAGCAAGGCCGAATGACACCCCGCGGGTCCCGGGGACAATTGAGGCATTGATGTATTCGTGATTTCTTGAGTCTGTATTTTCTTTCCGTCAAAGTCTGCCAGTTGTTTTGGAGTCTATATTTCTGTTATCAGAGTATATGGGTTGTTTGTTTTTAAGTCTATATTTCGAGTTCTTTCATTAGAGTCTATTAGTTTCTTTCGAGTTTGTTATCAGAGTCTGTTAGCTTCTTTCGAGTCTGTTAGTTTCAGTCTTTGTAATAGCGTTTTTTATATATATATGAAAACTGAAAATCCCAAAATGTTTTTACTTTATTTCACACTTATCCCCAAGAACTACACTTGGTCTGATTCATGCGGGGTCATGATACGTAGGCAATCTCCATAGGATTTGACTTTAGAAGAGATGAATTGCTGATGGCATATTTTAGCCAAAGTTTTAGTGGATCGGCTTTAGAATGATATACCAGACAAGATCACAATAGGTGGTACACATTGGACGATTTGGCCCAAGCCTTCGCCTGCCATTTTCAGTACAACCTCAAAATTATCCTAGATCGTCTTTTGTTGACAAAGCTTGAGAAGAATCCCGGTGAGAGCTTCAGGGAATATGGATTCCGTTGGAGAGAGCAAGCAACAAGGGTTGACCCTCCGATGAAAGAAAGCGAGATGGTTGACTATTTCTTGCAGGCTTTGGAACCCACTTATTTTGGTCACTTGGTGTCAGCAATAGGTAAGTCCTTTAATGAAGTCGTGAAAATGGGAGACATGGTTGAAGAAGGACTCAAGTCCAACAAGATTATGAGTTATTCAGCAATCAAGGCGACCACTCAGGCCATTCAAAACGGTACTGGGGGTGTGCCCGGGAAGAAGAAGAAGGAGGATGTTCCAACAATTGAGTCATGAGCTTGGGTTAGATCCAGAAACCTTCCCCGTTACTACAACCAGCCGCGTCCTTATCCCCAAACTTACCCCCACACTCCATATAACCCACTACAACACTATTACCCACCTCCAGATCCCCATTTTTCTGTCCATCACGCACAAACCTATACCCAACCTCCCGCTTACTCACAATGGTGTGTGTCAGCTCCACAAATCTGTACCAAGCTCCACAAAATAACTATCCACCCCCAAAAGCCTACAGAAATCCTCCTAGAACGGGTTTTCGACCCAACCAAGCTTTAAGAATGAGAGTTTGCAGAAGAAAAAGACTTTCACTCCATTGGGAGAATCATAGGCTAGTCTATTCCACAGACTGAGATAGTTGGGTATGTTGAATCCGATCGAGGCTAAATTGTCGAATCCCCCTCCCTGAAATTTTGACCGCTTGGTGAGTTGTGAGTATTGTTCAGGGGCCCCAGGACATGACACAGAGAAATGCAGGAAATTGAAAACAGCTATTCAAGAGCTCATTGACACCAATCAGATTGAGGTCCAAGCTCCGGAGGCA
Organism: Nicotiana tabacum; assembly: GCF_000715075.1. NCBI lineage: Eukaryota > Viridiplantae > Streptophyta > Magnoliopsida > Solanales > Solanaceae > Nicotiana > Nicotiana tabacum. The sequence continues at coordinate 128,439,116 of NC_134087.1, forward strand.
CCCAATATCAATCAGAATCCCTTGCCAGCCCATCATGAAATAAATATGATTGATATAGTGCATAAGGGAGGGGAGCCTAAGAAGCCTTCGCAAACCATCATGATGATTCGGGCTATTGAAGCCAGGCCATTTGAAAAATCAACAAGTGAGAAGTCTGTGATCAAGTTGAAAAAGGCAAATAATGAACCATCTGTGGAGGTCAAGAAGGGGTCCTCCAGTGACGTTGCAGGAAAACATGAAAGAGCAAAAGTGGTTGTGCCAGGAGTGATGAACAAGCCTGTGGTAATTGTGAAGGGCGCCCTTACATATCTTGTCATTATCAAACCGGTAACTCAATTACCGATAGTTGACAGCAAGGCAGTCCCATGGAATTATGAACGAGTGACCGTGACTTACAAAGGGAAATAAGTTAAAGAAGAAGTGTGTGAAACTCATGGTTTGACTCGATCGGGGAGATGTTTCGCCCCCAAAGAGTTGAGAAAAGCTAAGACATCAAAAGATAATCCAGTGTTGGTGAAGAAAGCGGTGACTGAGGAAGAAGTAGAGGAATTTCTGAGAAAGATGAAAGTGCAAGACTATTCCATTGTGGAGCAGTTAAGGAAAACACCAGCTCAGATCTCGCTCTTGTCATTATTGATCCATTCAGACGAACACCGTCGGGCTTTGATTAAGATCTTGAACGAAGCTCATGTCCCTGACAAAATCTCAGTAAACCACTTGGAAAAGATAGCTAATAAGATATTTGAGGTAAACATAGTCACTTTTTCTGATGATGAGTTGCCCATGGAGGGTACCGAGCACAATAGAGCCCTCTATCTGACGGTGAAATGCGAAGATTCCGTGGTTACTCGGGTACTGGTTGACAATGGGTCTAGCGCGAACATTTTTCCTCTGTCCACATTATACAAGCTGCAAGTGGAGGATGAAAGAATTCACAAGAACATTATTTGCGTTCGGAGATTCGACGGTGGAGGGAAAGATTCAGTCAGGGACATAGTGCTTGAGCTCACAATAGGGCCAGTTGAATTCACTATGGAATTCCAGGTGCTCGATGTGGTTGTTTTGTACAATCTGCTGTTGGAACGACCCTGGATCCATGCTGCCAAAGTAGTCCCGTCTACTCTGCATCAAATGGTTAAGTTTGAATGGGATCGACAGGAAATTGTTGTACACGGCGAAGATAATTTGTGTGTGCCCAATGGTGCCATTGTTCCGTTCATAGAGGTTGACGATGGCAAGGGACCATGGGTTTATCAGGTTTTCGACACAGTATCGGTAGAAAAGATTCCGGAAGGAAAGTGAGCTCCAACTCCAAAGATGGCTGTTGCATTAGTTATGGTAGCTGTTGAAATGTTGAAAAATGGTTTCGTACCGGGCAAGGGTTTGGGTGCATCTCTGCAAGGTATTGTGCAGCCAGTTTCTCTTCCAAAGAATCGGGATACTTTTGGTCTGGGGTTCAAGCCTACCGTTGCAGACGTGAGAAGAGCTAGAAAAATGAAACAGAAAGCATGGGCATTGCCAAAGCCAATCCCGCGTCTGTCTAGATCATTCATCAGGCCGGGTATCAGAAAGCAACTGTTGTCAAAAGTTCCTGGATCACTGATTGGTGCCGATGGAGACTTGGAGAAGGGGTTCGAAAGGTTATTCGCCGAGGTTAACATGGTTCAGGCTGGGGAAGGGTCCAGCAGGGCATATGTGAAATTCGTGGGACCACGTGCAAAAGTCAACAACTGGGAAGCTACTCCTCTTCCTACCCGGAGGGAGTCTTGGTAGTGGGTTTTGATTTTGTTTTAGTTGTCTGGATTATTCCAAGGTCTGTAATTCAGATATTATGTTCCGTCCAGTTAGATCTGTCAAAACCCTGTTATCTTTAAATTCAATGAAATGCAATTGTTCATTTCCCTTCATTTCTTCTAATTTTATTTTGTTTTCTTCTTTTGTACAGTTCTTTTTATGCTGATATCAATGACATGACATGCATGAGGAATCTTCGACCCAGTTTTAAAAGCCAATCTAACTCTGAAATAATAATACAAGAAATTGAGTGCGATGATGAGTTGGAATTTGATGATGACGAGGCTTATGAAGAAATTAGTAAGGAACTAAGTCATTTTGAGGAAAAGCCCAAACCTAATTTGAACGATACAGAAGCAGTTAATCTAGGGGACCAAGAAAATGTCCGTGAAACTAAAATAAGTGTCTATCTGGAACCTCAACTCAGGAAGGAGATAATTAAAGCACTGTTCGAATACAAAGATGTTTTTGCATAGTCCTATGACGACATGCTGGGTCTAAGTACTGATTTAGTGGTTCACAAGTTGCCCACTAACCTGGCATTCCCTCCTATCAAACAGAAGCTGAGAAAGTTCAAAACTGATATGAGTGTAAAGATCAAAGAAGAGGTCACAAAGCAGTTCGATGACAAAGTCATTCGGGTCACCCAGTATCCCACCTGGTTAGCCAATGTTGTGCCTGTACCGAAGAAGGATGGCAAGACCAGGGTATGTGTTGACTATCGGGATCTCAACAAGGCGAGTCCATAAAACAATTTCCCATTGCCTAACATTCATATCTGTATCGATAATTGTGCCAAACATGAGATTGGTTCTTTGGTGGATTGTTACATGGGTTTTTATCAGATCTTAATGGACGAGGAGGATGCAGAAAAGACGGCATTCATCACGCCATAGGGAATGTACTGCTATCAGGTCATGCCATTTGGCTTGAAGAATGTTGTACATGAGGACAATGACAACAATATTTCATGATATGATACACCAGGAAATCGAGGTGTACGTGGATGATGTGATCGTGAAGTCTAGAAAGCAGTCTGACCATGTTAGGGATTTGAGGAAGTTCTTCCAAAGGCTTCGCAGGTACAATCTCAAGCTTAATCCTGCAAAGTGTACTTTTGGGGTGCCATCTGGAAAGTTGTTGGGGTTTGTAGTCAGCCGCCGGGGCATTGAACTGGATCCATCGAAAGTCAAGGCCATCCAGGAATTTCCACCTACCTCCGAGGAACAAGACCGAGGTGATGAGTTTGTTGGGGAGATTGAATTATATCAGCAGGTTCATCGCTCAACTCACGACAACTTACGAGCCTATCTTCAAACTGTTAAAGAAAGATGTTGCGGTCAAATGGATAGATGAATGTCAGGAGGCGTTTGATAAGATAAAGGGTATTTGTCAAATCCACCCGTGTTGGTCCCGCCAGAACCAGGGCAACCTTTGATTCTATATTTGACGGTTTTGGACAATTCATTCGGCTGTGTATTGGGTCAACATGATATCACTGGCAGGAAGAAGCAGGCCATCTATTACGTTAGCAAGAAATTCATGTCGTACGAGGTTAAGTATACTCATCTTGAGAGGACATGTTGTGCCCTAACCTGGGTGGCACAGAAGCTGAAACATTATTTGTCATCGTATACTACTTACCTCATATCTCGCTTGGATCCATTGAAATATATCTTTTAGAAGCCTATGCCCACAGGGAGGCATGCAAAGTGGCAGATCCTACTCACAGAGTTTGACATTGTCTATGTGACTCGAACTCCAATGAAGGCACAGGCCTTGGCGGACCATTTGGCCGAGAACCCGGTTGATGAAGATTATGAAACTTTGAAACTTACTTCCCCGATGAAGAGGTGATGTACATTGATGAGTTGGAGCAAGTTCAGAAGCCGGGATGGAAACTTTTCTTTGATGGGGCTGCAAACATGAAGGTCATGGGGATATGAGTAGTACTTATTTCTGAAACAGGGCAGCACTACCTTGTTACGGCTCAACTTCATTTTTACTACACCAACAACATGGCTGAGTACGAGGCATGCATTCTGGGTTTGAGGTTAGTCGTGGATATGGGTGTCCAGGAAGTCTTGGTCTTGGGTGACTCGGATCTCCTGGTGCACCAAATTCAGGGAGAATGGGAAACAGGGATTTGAAACTCATACCGTACAGACAATGTTTGCATGATCTTTGTCAACGGTTTCAGTCAATAGAATTCAAGCATATCCAAGGGATCCATAATGAAGTCGTCGATGCTTTGGCCACTCTGGCGTCAATGCTACATCATCCAGATAAGGCTTATGTGGACCCTTTGCAGATTCAGGTCCGTGATCAACATGCTTACTGTAATATGGTAGAAGAAGAACTTGATGGGGAGCCATGGTTCCATTATATCAAAGAATACCTCCGGATGGGGGTATATCCGATACAGGCCACAGGTGATCAGAAAAGAACAATTCGACGATTGGCAAGCGGATTTTTCTTCAGTGGAGGGGTGTTATACAAAAGAACTCCAGATCTTGGATTGCTAAGATGCATAGATTCCAGACAGGCCACAATTATCATGAATGAGGTACACTCCGGAGTTTGTGGACCGCATATGAGTGGATACGTTCTGGCAAAGAAGATTCTCTGAGCAGGTTATTACTGGCTCACTATGGAGCGAGATTGCATCAGTTTTATGCGCAGGTGTCATCAGTGCCAGGTGCACGGAGATTTGATTCATTCCCCACCGTCTAAATTGCATTCAATGTCGGCACCATGGCCTTTTGTTTTTTGGGGCATGGACGTCATTGAGCCAATCGAGCCAGCAGCATCAAACGGACACAGGTTTATTCTGGTAGCCATTGATTATTTCACCAAGTGGGTTGAAGCGAAAACTTTCAAATCTGTGACTAAGAAAGCAGTGGTCGATTTTGTGCATTCAAATATCATCTGTCGGTTTGGGATTCTGAAGGTAATCATCACGGACAATGGCACTAATCTCAACAGTCATATAATGACAGAGATATGTCAGCAGTTTAAGATTATACATCGTAATTCCACCCCATATCGCCCTAAGGAGAATGGAGCAGTTGAGGCAGCCAACAAGAATATAAAGAAGATACTTCAAAAAAAATGGTAGAAGGTTCTAGACAGTGGCATGAAAAGCTACCATTTGTATTGCTGGGTTATCGCACTACTGTTCGTACTTCAGTAGGGGCCACTCCTTATTTGTTGGTGTATGGCACGGAGGCAGTAATACCCGCAGAAATTGAAATCCCATCCCTTCGGATTGTCGCTGAGGCAGAAATTGATGACGTTGAATGGGTCAAAACCCGCTTGGAGCAATTAAGCCTGATTGATGAAAAGAGATTGGCAGCAGTATGTCACGGCCAATTGTACCAAAAGAGAATGGCGAGGGCATATAACAAGAAGGTACGTCCACGGAAGTTCGCAATGGGTCAGTTAGTGTTGAGACGTATCTTGCCTCATCAGGCTGAAGCAAAAGGAAAGTTCGCCCCAAACTGGCAGGGGCCATTTGTCGTAACTAGAGTGTTGTCCAATGGTGCGTTATATTTGACAGATGTTGAAGGGAAATGTGTGGAAATGGCTATCAATTCCGATGCAGTCAAGAGATACTATGTATGATTTCTTGGTTTGATTGTACTTGTTTGTATTTGGCATATTTTGAAGATTGAAATGACGAAGGCGTTTTGTTCTGCTATCTAAACACTTTATCCCTCGTCACCCCTTTTGAGCCTTATTTATTTTCTTTTTTACCCCTATTTCGGAATCAGTAGCAAAGATCAGAAACACAAGCATGAAAGATAAGTAAAGGAAAAGGAGAAAAGAAAAGAACGAAAGGGAGAGAAGGAAAATGAAAATTGGAAAAAGAGAAAGAAAAGAATGAAAAGGAAAAAAAAAGAAAAATAACAAAAATAGAAAAAGAAAGCAAAAAAGAGAAAGAAAAGAAAGAGAAAGAGAAAATCACAACAACAAAGTAATTTCTATGACATGAACTAGGTTCGACCTGATTCCTTTTAAGGATACATAGGCAGCCTCACGGTTCGGTCTCATCAAACAAAAATCCAAAAGCTCCAAGCAAGAAACTGGGGCAGAAGTCGTGGTTGTTTTGAAAAATCTGATTCCGAAAGTTGTAATTTTAACCCATTTGAATCGTTTTGAGCCTTTTATGCCCTTTCTTTCTAACCCTGTCCAAAAGCCCACATTACGGTCCAAAGAAAGATCTTCTGATCAGTCTTTGAGAAATGTCAAGTCGAGCAGGTAAAGGTAATTTCATGTCAGGGGCAACACTCTAGTTCAAGTAGGAAAAATAAAAATGAGAGAGTCTTATTGGTGAAAACCTTCACAGGCACCGTAAGGAGACGGGAGTTGAGAGAAATTAAAATGAGAGAGTCTTATTGGTGAAAACCCTCATGGTCACCTTGAGGCGAAAGTGAGTTGAAAAGTCAACAAGTGAGAAAGGTCTGTTGGTGGAAAACTGTGTTAAGGCACCGCAGGATGAACAAGGTCAAGGTTTGGGTAAAGTAATCAGGTCATGGAAATGCTGAGGCGACGGAGTACGGCAACTGAAAGCGGATCAGTTGGACAGATTGGGCCAATTAATCCGAAATGCATGTCATGATCATTGGTACCAGCTGTTCCACTCAGATAAGTTTCTTTTTCTTTTTTCCCTTTGTAGCAGTCATCTGGTTTTGGATTCTTCTTATCCTTAACCCGCAAAGTCATTGCATTTCATTTTGGGTTTATTTAATATCAGTCTTGTCCCAAGTAAGTGGAAATTAATTTCAAAGCTCACTACCAACTTCCAAAATTGAAAATCACAACGTGGTTAGAGCATACTAAAGACAGCATGATGTAAGGTGCGATACGGGGAATCACCAGAAGTTTCATTGATGGAATGATTTGGTATGTCATGGGAGATGCAAAGGTTCAGATAAAGGGGTCAGAGGTGTGAAACAACAACATGGGTATAGAACACTCGGTTCGTCAAAGGCCATGGGATTTGAAAGTCAGTCAGAAAGTCAAAGAGGTTCAGGGCCAGCTCGGGAAAGCCATTCAGAACAAAACAATGCAGTGGAAAGATCTCCAGCAAGAATGTCATCAGCTATCCACCACTTTAAACTGACAAAATTTTCTTTGATTGAAACAGGGGCAGAAAATTCGTTTGTTTCGGAGAAACTCTCCGCAGGGGAAAGAGCAAGCATCAAAACAGGTTTGACCGTAAACTTTCAGGACCCTCCTGGAAAATGGGACCTAGTTTAAATGTTTAGAAATAGCATAATCTAGCATAAATGCATCCCAAAGGAATATAAGTTGGCTTAGAAGTTCGCATGTTTGAGATAGGAGTTTTCAGGACCCTCCTGGATAATGGGACTTAGCTTTAAAATTTCGATTAGATAGCAACATTTAGCGTAAATTTTGATGAAGGGTAGTATAATTCAGCCATAAAAGTTGTCACTCTTAAGATAAAAATTGACTTTTGATTTTCAAGACCCTCCTAAATAATGGGGAGTAGTTTAAGACCTTCTTAGATAACAAGATTTAGCGGAAGTCATGCCTTTAAAAGATATAGCTTAGATTTAAAATTGTCGTTTAGTTAAGAATTGTCAGGACCCCCCTGGATAATGGGATCTAGCTTTCAAATTCTTAGTAATACGATTCAGTTCAACACTCACATCTGTGCCCAACCACCAACTAGGGCAGAAAAGTTTCTTTATTTTTGTCTATTTTGTTGAAGTCAGGAGCCCGCCTGGAGAACAGGGAATACATTTCAAGTTGAAGTCAGGAGCCCGCCTGGAGAGCAGGGGATACTTTCAAGTTCAGCAGTCAGGAGTCCGCCTGGAGAGCAGGGAGCACATCTCAAGATGAAGTCAGGAGCCTTCCTAGAAAGCAGGGAATACCTTCAAGTTCAGTAGTTAGGAGCCCTCCTGGAGATCAGGGAGCACATCTCAAGATGAAGTCAGGAGCCCGCCTGGAAAGTAGGGAATGCCTTCAAGTTCAGCAGTCAGGAGCCTGCCTGGAGAGCAGGGAATACATTTCGAGTTGAAGTCAGGAGCCCGCCTGGAGAGCAGGGAATACATTCAAGCGCAGCAGTTAGAGCCCGCCTGGAGAGCAGGGAGCACATCTCAAGATGAAGTCAGGAGCCCACCTGGAAAGCAGGGAATACTTTCAAGCTTAGCAGTCAGGAGCCCGTCTGGAGAACAAGGGAGTACAATTCAAGTTTGGTTTTTCAAAATTCTTATTGATATTCGGTAATGTGATTCATTTTACAGTTACACATGGGCCCAGCCACCAAACTGGGGCAGAAAATTTTCTTTGTTTTTGTCTATTTTCCTGAAGTCAGGAGCCCGCCTGGATAGCATGGGAATACACTCGCGTTTTGAAGTCAGGAGCCCGCCTGGATAGCATGGGAATATATTCATGTTTCGAAGTTAGGAGCCCGCCTGGATAGCATGGGAATACATATCAAGTTCAGCAGTCAGGCATCTTCCTGGAGAAAGGGAAACATTTCAGTTTACAATTCAAGACGACGACAACGGAATTTTACCAAGAGAATACAAGTCAGCAAGGCAACAAGAACCACATGAGCAAGTTTGAAGTTATAAATAGGATTTTGTAATGTATAGATCATAGTATAGTCTAGCTTCTTTTCATTTTATCATGGTGTAATAAGGGGATGCAGTAAGCAGTAGCAGCAGCAGCAGCAAGCAGCAACAGTGAAATCACAGCTCCATGGTAGTCCTAGCTACCAGACATTCCCGAACTACACTGACCTAATTCCTTTTTAGCCAAGAATATGTAGGCAACCACGGAAGCAGGGTGCGGTCAAATCTTTCAAAAATGCTTCCCACGGAGTATTAAAACGGGCAAAAATCGCTCGTATCCGCTCACTTTATCTTTGCATGAAAACTCTTCGTGTTTCCGAGCAAAGTGGGGCAGCTGTGAGCACGTAATTTTTGCCCTATATGAATTACTCCAACAAATTCAAAACAAAATAATTTCTTTCAGTGTTTGTAATTTTGTTGGATTTCGTGGCATTTTCTGTTAATTATTTGCATTTGTCTGTGCACGTTTATTTTATTTAATTCATGAAAAATACAAAAATATGTTGCATCTGCATTTAGGATTTAATTTTATATTTTTAGATTAATTAGTAAATTAGTTTGTTTATAAAAAATGAAACTCACAAAAATAATTCATTTTGCATTTTTACTTTTAATTTTGAATTGTATAATTTTTCTTTAAATTTAGGATTTAATTAATTATTGTAAATACCATGATGAGTGATTAATCTAATTGGATAGGTTAATTTAGTTTAAAAATTATTATTAATTAATTTAGGTTTTATTTTAATTTTGAAAAGAAAAGAATTTTGAAAAAGAGAAAAGGAAAAGAAAAAAATGAAAGGAAATCCAAATCTGGGCTCAAACCAATTTAAATGTCCCTGCCCAAATGAAAATTACTCAATACCCGTTCCAAACCATCCTAACCCGGTCCGGCTTCCCTTCCAAACTAAACGACGTCGTTTCAATAAGTATTAATCTGAGCCGTTGATCTCCCCTTGATCAAACGACTCAGAACTGAAGCCCCAGGGGTATTTAACTGTCCGAAAACCCTTCCCCCTCCCCATCAGAATCCCTTCGGCTCACCACTCTCACCAGAAACACCCTGAAACCCTAGCTAAGCTGCCCCCAAATCCCCGGCCTCCGGTGGCGGCGCCACCTCCAAATGCCACCAAAATACACCCTATAGCCTCCTCACACCTCTCTTTCCAAATCCATACGCCATTACCGTCGAATGTTGCCCCAGTTTCTCGAATCTTAGATCAGAAATGAACCCCTTAAATCCCAAGTCAAGTTTTGGCAAAATTTCGTGCTGAATCCGATTTTATTCGTGTGTTCTTCGTAAGAGCACACGATTAACATCATATTTGGCCGGAAAATCCGAGGATCTGAAGTCTTAGGCTCCCCTTTTATTTTTCGAACTTTTCTCAGGTATTTTTTCTTTCTTTCTTTTGGTTTAATCTGTCCCTCATCTATTTTTAAATTTCTGTTTCTTCTCCTATTCTCGAATAATTCCTCATTGGTTCTGGAATCTATTCATTCATGCATGAGTAATCGGAGACTTGTTAGGTTAGTTTTAAAATTGTTGGTTTGGTTAAGTTTAGTTAGTAAACCATTTAGGCTAAAGTTTAATTGTTCTGTGTTATTTGGTAATCAGATAACTGCTAGTTGGGCCGAATAGATCTTTGATATTGAGGGTTGGGTTTTGGGTCTATTCTGGTTCATTTGGGGTTAAACAGTTGGGCCAAATTGACCCATGGCCCATTCGGTCTGTCTAAGTATCAACAGGTGTTCTGCTAGATTGGTTTCCTAGAGTAAATAATCAAGGTTCGAGGGGTAGTTTAGGTAATTGGCCTAAGGGAATCTTGCTATAACAGACTAGGAAGCTTCGAGGAAGCTAGGGAAGGGGCTGGTTCTAATTTTCTGTTTTTTTTATAAGGGTATCTAAGCTATAATGAAAATTGAAAAGGGGGCAAAGTGCAAACCAAGTCTTCTCTAATAGCTTGCCTATAAAGGTAGCTTTTCTTGCCTTTCAAGGCAGACCCAAGGGCTAAAAAGAAGAAAAGCTCAGAAAAATACAAAAAATGGCAGGAATTTTACTGTTTCATTGAGTTTTTCTGTTAATTCCTGCAATTTTCCTGGTGGTGCAACAAGTTCTGACTAGCTGACCTTAGAAATGAACTAAAATCAGCTTGGCTAAAGTTCTGTTTGGTCCATTGTTTGGGTTGAATTAGTTTCTGGCCGTTTACTTCAATTTCTGGGTTTGAAATTTAATTAGAGCAGTTGGTTGGTTCTGTTGATTAGGTTTGGATGTTGACCCTTGCTCTTGTTACTGCTCTTTGCTGATCTTATTACCTCTCTCTTATTTGTGCTCTCAGGTATTTCCTTATGCCCTTTGCTAACAAATGAAGTGCCACAAGTTGGAACCATGCTGGATTTGTATGCAGATTTGGATGTTTGAATTGGAATTCGAATAGAAACCTTGTTTAGATGTTAGATTCTATTAGCTTCTGTTGTTTATACCTTTGTGTTCTTGTTATAATTCATGTGTTAAGCTATGTCTGTATAGTTTGCTTGATTTTAACTGTAGCCAATTGATGTTTCCGTACAGTTTACGCCTCAGTTTAAAAGGGATTATTATTGATTGCTATATAAGGTTCTTATCCATGCCCCCAACTCGTTTTCTCCCCTCCCCAATGGTCAAAAGGCTATGAGCAAGGTCATTGTTAGATTTGGCTTCAGGGATTCAATCCTGAAGTCCTTGCCTGTAGCCAGCGTTGCCAAAATATTTGGGCCTTTGGGTTTGAATATTATTGGAGTTTCTTAAGTCAAAAGAGTTTCCCTACGTTGAGACAGGTTTGTTTCCCAGAAGTTTGGGCCTGTTTAATTCAGGCCCTTTCACTAATAAAATGGTTTAATGAAGCCTTGTTGATTGGAAGGGATTTGTTTGAATTATTCACCTAAAATAGGTGTCAAGTACTTTAGTGTTTAATTAATTAGGGTCTTGAAAAGGGAATTTGAGGCAAGCCATAATCAGACACTTAGTAACAAATGGCTCTTGTGCTAATTTCATAATATAGATGTAAAATAACAAATGTTCGTAGAGAAACCTTTAGGGCCGTTTAAAATACTATCGTGATTGTAGACACGTTCGCGTGACACGGTTGCGATTTCTAAAAACAAAATCGGAGTATACGTTCGCGTAACTTCGGCTAAACTTTCTTAATAATAACAAGCGTTATTAATTGTGTACACATACGCGTGACATAATTTTTACGCGCCAAAAATGGGTACACGTACGCGTGACCCGTTTCAAGGTAATTTTTGATTTAAAAAGCGGTTAATAGATAAATGCACATAGGATCTAAAGTCAGTAATTAAACAATTTTAATAGGCCAAGTATGATCAAAGCGATCGTTCTAGAATCACGGAACTTGGGAGTGCCTAACACCTTCTCCCGGGTTAACAAAATTCCTTACCCGGATTTTTGTGTTCGCGGACCATAAATAAGAGTCAACTTCCTTGATTCAGGATTTTAAACCGGTGGCTTGGGATGCCATAAATTATCCCAAGTGGCAACTCTGATTTAATATAAATAATCCCATTTCGATTGCCACTTAAATTGAAAAAACTCCCTTATACCCTTTACGGTGTGTAGTAAAAAAGGAGGTGTGACAGAGACTTATTCGTACATTTATTTATTTGTGAAATTGGTACTGATTTTACCTGCTGCTACCACAACTGTGAAGAAAGCATTCTCATTCATGAAGCAGATAACAAATGAATAGAGGAATATCACAGGTGATTAATATTTAAATGATGTATTTACAAATATAAGTAATGATGTCATTATTGATCATTTTCAAAATATGAAAACTCGTCAAGGATAATTGTAAATAAATAATGTATATTTATGATGATAATAATATGATTAGAAGTTCTTTGCTTTCCGTCAATTAGTTATAGTCATTATATATTTTTTACGTTTTATCGATTTATCTATATAAATAAATAAATGAATAACTTGAACTGAATGTAACGACATGTAGGTTAGTTTTGAGTACTAATCTTTATTTCTATGTTCTGAGACATCTCATAGCTTCATTTGATATTTATTGATTTGCGTGCATGGTCCGTATTATTTTTCAAAAATTTTTACGTAAAATTTTAAAGAAAAAGTGATTTTTGACTTAAAATGCGGCTATAGTTGATTACAGTCAAACTTTTTGGTAAGTGACCCCGGATCGGTATTTTGATAATTTTGGTAGGTTCGTATGATGTTTTTGGATTTATACAAATGTTCGGTTGGGGTAAGGGGTGACCTGAGCGCATTTCTGCGCGTCATGTGAGAAATTGTAAAAATGAGTTTTAAAGTTGAAATTCTTGAGTTTTGATGATCGATTCTTGTTATTTGATGTTACATTAATGATTTGAGGTAACGAGCAAGTTTTTAAGATGTTATTACACTTGTGTGCATGTTCGTCTTGGATTCTGAGGGGATCGGTTGAGTTTCGAGTTAGTATCGAAAGAGTTGGTAACTGTTGGTGCAAAGCTTTGCTGGTTCAAGCCTGCAGATATTGCATTTGCGATGTCTAGCTCGCATTTGCGAGCCCTTTTTTATGGTCAAACAATCACATTTGCGAAATTGGGCTTGGAGCTGGTACTTCGCTTTTGCGAACTCAGCGGAGATCGCATTTGCGATCCCAAAGTCTTATTTGTGATGAAGTGTCCAGGGAGTCAGCTTCACATTTGCGAAGCATTGGCGTGTATTTGCGAACCAAATGTCGCTTTTGCGACTTCACTGGGCCTGATGCACTTATCGCATTTGCTATCACGTATTTGCGGACATCACATTTGCGACTAGGTAAAAGAGGGGGAAATCGGGACTTAGCTCATTTTATACCATTTTTAACCGTAAGCTCTCTAGAGGCAATTTTTGAAGAACTTTTTCTTCCCAAATTAATTAGTAAGCATCTTTAACTAGTTTTTAATAAATTTCAATTACTTTTCATGAATTTTTAACATCAAATCTAAGAATTTCATGGTAGCAATTATGGATTTTTGGTAAAATTTAGGAATTTTATAAAATTAAAATTTAGACCTCAAATTGAGGTTGGATTACTAAAATAGTACATGTGAAAATAAATATAGCAGGTAAACAAATATTGATCAAGGAATAAGTAACAAGAACAACTGTTACTTGTTCTTGTTACTTATTCCTTGATCAATATTTGCTTACCTGCTATATTTATTTTCACCTGTACTAGTTAGATATTTTTACTGTTTCATGCCTTTATTGCCCTTACCTTACTTGTTGCACATAATTATATTATGTCCAATTGTGTGAGTCCTTTAGCTATTCTTGTGTTAATGAAATTTTGAGGTTTCTGAGTATGAGGTATTGATAATTTTATGTTGTACTAGTAGATCCTTGGTGCTTTGTATGCTTTGGTACCTTTTGTGTTGTGATTATATTGTTGGTTATGTTGAGTTGTTCGTGTTAATGAGTTGATATTGGGAACGGGTTACGCGCTGTAAGATTATCGGAATGAATTGATAATGGGATCGGGTTGCACGGCGCAATAAATATTGATATGATATTGGAATAGAGTTACATGACGCAACAGATATTGTGATATTTGTTACACCCTATATTTTCGTACATAAAAATACGCCATAAATAAATTAATGAGAACCCGGAAGTGAAATGTCACGTCCCGCAGTATTACATTACAGTCATGTCACGTTTCGTAGTATTAAGTTATAACAATGTTGCACCCTGAAGTATTGTATGTTAAAATTTTATTTTTAGCTAACCGATATAAGACTTGGGGATGCGATCATCTTGACGTTAACGTACTTACGCTATTTATAGCAAGCAATAAATAGGTGTTATGAAGAATAAGAGGGTACACAGATTAAAGAAAACGAGTTTCGTTGAAAGTAGTTAATTTAGAATAAAATACGGGTAGAACGATAATACCCGATAATTATAAACTAGTACCATGAAAGGTACCATATGACCACGATAGTATAATATATAAAGTATATATGAAGTATTTTAAAAATAAATAGAATTTTAAGTAATTTGTGGTAATTTTTAAATTATGTGGGTAATTGGTTAATTACCAAGTAATGAAACATTACCTAACTACCTAATAAGTGGATAACTACCCATGTGGCATTAAGCCACCCCATGAAGTATGACTCTTAAGTCATTGTATTAGGTGGCAAGGATAGAGATATAGGATTTGGCTATGCCTAATGACGTGAGTCATATCTATTCTTGTCTTAAAAAAAAGAAATGTCTCACATATCTATTCAAAAGGATAGGTATTATACATCAGAAATAATAGTTAATAGACTACTGTATCTTCGGCTATATTGATGCCATAAAAAGTAAAAGCTATGTTGCCTTGATCTTGGTTTTACCGCACAACAAGAAAAATTATGTTGAATTCAATGTTTGTTCTTTTTTGGTGGAACGGTTGAAGTTATATTCCTTTTGAAGGTCGGATTAATATTCTAAATCATATCCCCCTAACAGCCTAAAGTGATATTAAGTGCGCCATGATCACTTTGATCATGTACAGCGTAAGTTCTAGATGTTTGATAGGATTTCAGTTCATAAGCAAGATAAGATCTTCAACAATCCAAAGCAACGTGAGATTTTACAATTATATGGGAGCGCGGTGTAATCTTAGTCAAGGGAATCAACTCAGGTATGTTAAGGCCCTCCCTTCTTTCTTTTAGCATGATCCAGATTATACTGAAGAAACGAGCAAATACACAGTTTCTAAAAATTACTCAATTCATAGAAATAGTAGGGGTGTCTATATTTTTGATTCCCCATGAGAATTATTATTATTTTCTGTTCATGGGTCTCAGAATAATACGCAGTTGAAAAAGTTTATCCGAAAGGAATATCGAGATTATTATGTATTTTTCATGCATTTCACTCATTTATATATGTGCATTGACCCATGACCAGATGACGTTATATACGTGTATATATGTAAATATATGTATATGGGATATGGGAAAAGGTTACGGCGTTATATATGCACCACCACCTGATCAGCTGGTATATGATAATGATGTTGCCCACTGTGGCTGAAATATGATTCAAACGGCGTTATATATGCATATATATGTAAATATGATTCAAAGGGCGTTATATACGTGCAGACGTCCCTTTTGCCTGGGGACGCTGCGTTTCATGCCCGCAGGTCCTGATAGACAGGTCGAGAGCCCTCCATGTAGGCTATCAGCTCAGCGGAAGATGTTGGTGCGCTCCATTTGCTTCGGAGTTGCTTGTTTGGTTAGTATAAGTTAGACATATATTTTTTGGCATGGCAGGACTCTGTCTCGACCTTTGTGATATTTATGTATTCTTAGAGGCTTGTAGACATATGTCGTGTACGTGAAAGATTGTACGGCCTTATCGGCCTATGTTTTGAGTTTATAAATGATTATATTGGCCTATTAGGCCCGTAGGTCACGTGTATATAATGATGTAATAAGAAAGACACGTTACGTTGGTATTCGGTTGAGTAAGGTACCGGGCGCCCGTTGCGGCCCATCGATTTTGGTCGTGAAAATATTGTTGGTATCAGAGCAGTTCTGTCCTAGGGAGTCTACAAGTCGTGTCTAGTAGAGTCTTGTTTATGGGTGTGTCGTGTAGCACACTTATAAGTAGGAGGCTACAGGGTATTTAGGACTATCACTCTTTCTTCTTACTCTAGATCGCATGGTAGAGCTCACTTATAAGAATTCGAGTCCCGAACTTCTATTCGTAATAATACAATGCCTATATTCAGAAAGACGATCGATAAGAGATACAGCCGTGGGATTATTGATTTAGAGGAACTCAATTTTGTATCTTGCTTATGATAAGTAAATGTGAAATCTTTAGCAAATCATAGATGTATTGAAAGGTGTAAGCCTCTTGATAAGAGACCTTAAGGCAAGAATATTTATCCACCTTTATGGTAAAAGACAATGCTTTTAAGAAGTAAAAGAAACAAGGTGAATTAGGGTACGATGCGCCCAGTTAATGAAGATTATCGGTATTACAGTTCTGGCAGAAAAATATAAGCATTAAGAGTTATCCTCAACAGTAATAGAGATATGTACAATTGGTCGTACCCACCTCCGTTATCCCCTGTGGGGGCTAACAAGTGTAGTTTAAGAAATGGACGGAACATCAGGACCCTATGGTGAATGGATTGTTTGTGTTAGATGACATTTCCAAAGGATATTGCAAGTGTGCTAGTAGATCTCCTCGTGAGACACCTGGATGGTGCACCCTAAGATATTAAAGTTAGATATGAGCACTGGAGGCCTTGAAGGAATAAATATTACCTTAGTGTGTCTCCCGCCCCAGTAAAGAAAGAATGTTAGGCAATTGAAAGAGCCAACGGAGGGAGCAAGGGGAGCCAAAGGCAAAAGAATGTTTTGTTCGAGTTTTTAGAATAAAGAAGTAGACATAGATAATTAGCGGGAGATGAGAAGAGAGTTAATGAAGCATTATGAGTAAGATATGATACACGGATGATAACGGTAGGTAAAAAAAATGATGACAGTATTACAGAATTTACAGTCAAGTGAAGGGAAAGACAAAAGATGACAGGCCTTGAGACAATGAAAAAATATAGGCCATAAAGTCGTATCCTCACTTCGAGAAATAACTTCGCAACTCTGACGCAATTACCAAAAGGAAAAGTTAGAACCTAGTGTAATAGAAGCCAGTATGGATTGGTGAACAAGATAAACTAAACATGAATTAGGGACTGAGTGACTGATGATAGTCGCCATCACAAGAATTTCAGATTTTGTTCCGCCAATAATAGAATGGACAACAAAAGAAGATTCATGAGAAATTCCGAGAATGGTCATTCAGAAAGACGCTTACCTACAACAAGCAATGTGAGAAAAGTTCAGCTTAAGGGACTGTATGTGTCAGTTATACTAAGTGTCACCCTCACGAGTAAGGAAATTTTTTATCCTTGGTACAGAAGGATTACTGCATGGCGAGTAAGGGTCATGGATGATGTGAAAGGATGCCAAAGATGAAAAGGTGAAACATCTATAGGCAGGTCGTCGTAGCTCCAACTCTTAGTACTCTCCTAAAAGGGGGAATATGGAATGATAAAGGAAGAATGCGATAAAAATGAGAAAGGTATGAGATTGCACTTATCCGAATCCTACAGTTATGCTATAATTCCATAATGTTACGTAAGAATGATGTCAGAAAAAGGAAGTAAGGTTTCTTGCCCGGAAGGTTATTGATAAATAAGGAGCTAGTGCAAGAGGTAAGTTAGACAACGGAAATGACCTTAGAGAGTTTACGCCGAATATGTATATGAGAATGGGTCGATGAGTAGTTAGTAGTTGATTCAGGAAGAGCCTAGTCATGGCTAGAAAAGAAGTTACAAATAAATCAGCAGATCATACAAGGTAAATGTAGTAAACCCCAACATGGAGATTTCATCCTCGCATTAATGTTGTTATAATACTTGACATATATTCAGATAGGAGTCAGGGTAGTTAAAGGTACCGTATGAATATTACGGGAATAAAAGAGAGTGCCACTAGGGAGACATTCAAAATATCAGTTCAGAAGCAACCCTATAAGCACAAGGGCATGGAGGTAAGCAACTACGGATAATTATAGGCAAGGAAAGGCATCAAAAGGTCCATAATAAGCTCACAACTTTACAGGTATCAAGGGTTTTCCCTCAGTACTATAACGAAAGACTAGCTGAGGAAATAAGAAAAAAGACTTCAACCTAACCACAACGACCTAAAGAGGAAAGGGTCGTGTAACAACAGTCTCAAAATAACATTGTAAGCACTGCAAAGGAAAGTGGCCCCCACCATGGATAATGAACGGGAAGAAAAATTAAAAGAAATATTCGAAGGTCATATGAGTTGCACGAAAACTCTAGCATGCGTGGGAATTAAGATAAGCTAAGTATGAAAGCAACAAGGGGGTAGAAATACCAGGAAAAGTAATAGCTTACGGTGAAAGAAAGCTAAGATGGAACAAAAGAATTAAGCCCAGAACATGGACAAAGGATTGAATTATTAGAAGATTGTATCATAGATATTCCATAACTCCCATGAAAGGCTAAGGTAATAATTGATACCATGAGCCACTGATCGGAAGATAGCTTAAGCCTATGTAAAGGCTGATCAGAAGCAAGAGGAACCTAAAAAGTGACATCAACTAAGTAATCAGGAGTCTGATTATTGGACCCAGAAGTTATAGGAATCATGATTGAGAACATAGCAGAATCACTCTTAATATTAAAGGTGCAAGAGAGATAGCACAACAACTATATTCTATAACAGCTCTATGATAAAGCCAGTTAGAAGAAGTACCAACCTCATAAGAAGTCAGTATGAAGCTCCCACCGGATTGTGTATGTACCAGAGGTGCGAGTATTATAATAGAGCTTCAAGTTATGGACATGAATTAGACCTAGGTGGAGGGGATATTGTGAAGGAGATAAAATATGTAATACGAGATTTTAAGTAGGTAAGGTAAAAGTGAACATCGTATGAGATACTCAAATGCAGAAAGTTGTGAATAGTCCATACTTCAGATAGAAGGTTATAAGCACGGGGATCCAATAACCAGGAATGATAGTGACATCGTCAGCGACATGTCTTCCAACCTATGGTTTCTAAGTACTGAGAGATCTAGTTAAGAGAGTAGAGAAGAGTTGGAGACGATGTGATGTATCGCTTGACGTTCCAGAATAACATAAGGAAATCTATGGTGCAAGCAAGTTGACGAGTAGTATAAATAGATATGTATAGGTCGCAAGCTAAAGTATGGTAAAGCAACAAGGTTTTAGGAAGACAAGAATACGGATAAGAAAGGGCAGTAAGAAGGTGACGAGAATGGATTAGTCCTCAGGATTAGGCCCATGAAAACAAGGGAGCTAATGGCTTCTCTATGTTATAGTAACCTCAGTATAGCCTGAATGGACTCAAAGGAGTTATACTTAGTGAGTAGCATTTAGAATAGATCGAATGCTGCCCTAATCGTAGAATAAAGATGTTATGGTGATAGATAAAGGATGACGTTTAGGCCTTCAATTGAGTAATGATTTGAAAAAAAAAGGATTCATGAATTGTACGGGATTAAAATACCCATGTAAGAGAATCACCGTGGGATGCTATAGAATATGGATATTGAAGTAGAGTATCGCCGTTAAGTGGATCAGGAAAATTATTTCGAATATTCCTTGACGTAACGTAAGCCATAGGGGCAAAGTATTACATAAGGAGTATCAAGTTATTAGTGGTGTATTGTAGATCAATATTGAGATAAATCAACAATGGATGGACAAAAGTCACAAATTATGAGATGAGATTAGGCCGTTATTCTAAAGATAAGTAGTAATGAGGAAGCATTAAAGGACTTAAATTTATACATATGGAATAAGCAACGAGAGTAAGCTGGGATTTGGTAGCAGACCTCAGCAACGATAAAGTAAGAGTTATGACAGTAAATTCATATGGATGGCTAAACGAACCCATGCAATGAGATTCAGCAATATTCGTGAATTCAACAAAGTACCGAGAGAAGAACTCGAGTATACTCATAGATACCCAAAGGGACATCTTATCATGCTCTACCTATGAAGCCTAGATATAGGGCGCCCTTACAAGGTCAAAATCGTACAGGCTGCATGATGAAAGGTAGCAACAGTTACGAGATTGAAAGGATTCCGACTACAAGTTGTGGTGTGAGAAGGAGGTCTAAGGGGGGAATACCCTGGCCTTTGGACTTATTAACAGAACAGTTGCCTAGATGGCAAGAAGACTACTAAAGTATTCGCAAGAGCTATGAGATATGAGAACGATAAGCGCATCAGTCAACATTCGAGGACGAATGTTCCAAAGGGGGAATGATGTTACACCTTATATTTTCGTACATGAAAATACTCCATAAAAAAATTAATGAGAACCCGGAAGTGAGATGTCACATCCCGCAGTATTACATTACGGTGATGTCACGTTTCGCAGTATTAAGTTATAACGATGTTGCACCCTGAAGTATTGTACGTTAAAATTTCTTTTTCAGTAAACCAATATAAGACTTGGGGATGAGATCATCTTGACGTTAACGTACTTACGCTATTTATAGCAAGCAATAAATAAGTGTTATGAAGAATAAGAGGGTACATGGATTAAAGAAAACAAGTTTCGTTGAAAGTAGTCAATTTGGAATAAAATATGGGTCGAGTGATAATACCCAATAATTATGAACTAGTAACATGAAAGATACCATATGACCACGGTAGTATAATATATTAAGTATATATGAAGTATTTTAAAAATAATAGAATTTTAAGTAATTTGTGGTAATTTTTAAATTATGCAGGTAATTGGTTAATTATCGGATAACAAAACATTACCTAATTACCTAATAAGTGGATAACTACCCACGTGGCATTAAGCCACCCCATGAAGTATGACTCTTAAGTCATTGTATTAGGTGGCAAGGATAGAGATATAGGATTTGGCTATGCCTAATGACGTGAGTCATATCTATGCTTGTCTTAACAAAAAAGAAATGTCTCACATATCTATTCAAAAGGATAGGTATTATACATCAGAAATAATAGTTAATAGACTACTGTATCTTCGGCTATATTTATGCCATAAAAAGTAAAAGCTATGTTGCCTTGATCTTGGTTTTACAGCACAACAAGAACAATTATGTTGAATTCAATGTTTATTCTTTATTGGTGGAACAGTTTAAGTTATATTCCTTTTGAAGGTCGGATTAATATTCTAAATCATATCCCCCTAACGGCCTAAAGTGATATTAAGTGCGCCATGATCACTTTGATCATGTACAACGTAAGTTCTAGATGTTTGATAGGATTTCAGTTCATAAGCAAGATAAGATCTTCAACAATCCAAAGCAACGTGAGATTTTGCAATTATAAGGGATCGCAGTGTAATCTTAGTCAAGGGAATCGACTCTGGTATGTTAAGGCCCTCCCTTCTTTCTTTTGGCATGATCCAGATTATACTGAAGAAATGAGCAAATACACAGTTTCTATAAATTACTCTATTCATAGAAATAGTCGGGGTGTCTATATTTTTGATTCCCCATGAGAATTATTATTATTTTCTGTTTAAGGGTCTCAAAATAATATGCAGTTGAAAAAGTTTATCCGAAAGGAATATCGAGATTATTATGTATTTTTCATGCATTTCACTCATTTATACATGTGCATTGACCCATGACCAGATGACGTTATATACACATATATATGTAAATATATGTATATGGGATATGGAAAAAGGTTACGGCGTTATATACGCACCACCACCTGATCAGCTGGTATATGATGATGATGTTGCCCACAGTGGCTGAAATATGATTCAAACTGCGTTATATACGCATATATATGTAAATATGATTCAAAGGGCATTATATACACGTATATATGTATGTATATATGTATATAGGATATGGGAACGGTTATGGCATTATATACGTACCACCACCTGATCAGATGGTATACGATGATGATTTTGCCTGCAGTGGCCGATATGATATGATGGGATGCCCTCAGAGGCTGATGATGTTATGAAACATGTACCTATGCACGACATGACATTCATACGCATACACATGACGCTAAAAGTAATTTATGATTTACAAAGTTATTCAGACTTACAGGTTGAGTCATATACTCTATATGTCTTCCATGTCTCTTATGCATTTATTTATTTGCCTTACATACTCAGTACATTATTTGTATGGACGTCCTGTTTGCCTGGGGACGTTGCGTTTTATGCCCGCAGGTCCCGATAGGCAGGTCGAGAGCCCTCCATGTAGGCTATCAGCTCAGCGGAAGATATTGGTGCGCTCCATTTTCTTCGGAGTTGCTTGTTTGGTTAGTATGAGTTAGATGTATATTGTTTGGTATGGAGGGACTCTATCTCGACCTTTATGATATTTATGTATTCTTTGAGGCTTGTAGACATATGTCGTGTACGTGAAAGATTGTACGGCCTTGTCGGCCTATGTTTTGAGTTTATAAATGATTATGTTGGCCTATTAGGCTCGTATGTCACGTGTATATGATGATGTAATAAGAAAGATACGTAACGTTGGTATTCGATAGAGTAAGGTACCGGGTGCCCGTCGCGGCCCATCGGTTTTGGTCGTGACAATATTGTTGGGATCGGGTCGCGCGTTGCAACGGAGTATGATGTATTATAGTGATTATAGTTGTAATTTTCCATTCCAGTACTATCATATGAGGATTTTGAGATGATGTTATTCTAAGGCCCTCTATTAGTTGACCTTCGAGTCTTGTTCTTATGAGTTTACTTACTTTCCCTATATTTCTATAGTCTTTTATTATTATTCGTACAAGTTTGTAGTGAGTGTCATGTCATAGCCTTGTCACCACTTTGTCGGGGTTAGGCTCGACAGATACAAAGTATATAGGGTCGGTTGTACTCATACTATACTTCTGTACTTCTTGTGCAGATCCTGGTGTTGGTCCCACCGGTGCGTAGAGGAGTTCGCTCGAATCTTACCTACCCAGGAGACTTGAGGTAGAGCTTCTTGGCATTGGCAGTTCCTGAAGTTCCCTTTTATTCTGTCTTTACTGTTTATTATGCTTCAAACAGATGTATGTAATTCACAGTATATTTGTGGTATTCTACTCGCTCATGTACTTGTGACTCCATATTTTTGGGATTAGTATTGACCATGTTATTTGTAGATTTATCATATGCAATTCAGATTTTACCAACTGTTAATTATTATTATTATTATTATTTTGTTTTATATTGTAAAAAAATTGGTTAATTATATGGTTGACGTCGTCTTGCCTAGCAAGTGGAAGTTAGACGCCATCACGGCCCCGTGGTTGGGATTCCGGGTCGCGACAAGTTGGTATTAGAGCACTAGGTTGCCTAGGTCTCACGAGTTATGAACAAGCTTAGTAGAGTCTAGAGGATCGCTACGGAGACGTCTGTACTTATCTTCTAGAGGTTATAAAGCTTTAGGAAATGTCACTTCTTTCTTTATTTATCGTGTGACTTTATTCTGTCGCTGAAGTATGATTCTATTCTTGTTCTCTCACAAATGGTGAGGACTCACACAACAGCCATAGCCGAGCCAGAGCCCCAGGTTGCAACCACTACCAGGGTAGAGGCCGAGGCCGAGCCAGAGGCAGAGGCAGAGTTCTACCTAGAGCCGACACAGCAGCACCGATTGCAGAGCCTAAGATCGAGTAGAAGGAGGATACCCTATTTTGGCCACACTAGTTGGACCAGATAAAGTCCTAGAGGGTTCATTGCCACCCCTACTTCAGGATGCTCTAGTCCTCTTAGTGGGTATTATGGAGAGCATGGTCCAGGTCGGTGTATTTCTTGTAGCACCAGCCGTCTCTTAGGCTGGGGGAGGATCCCAGACTCCCGCTACTCACACTCTAGAGTCGATGCCTCACGGATATCAAACTTCGGTAGTTCTAACATTTGGATCAGTTTAGCCTGCCATTGCTACACGGTCTGGAGAGGAACCAGCTATGTCGACATAGGGGTTGAAGAGATCGGATAGGTTTACCAAGCTATGTCCCATTCATTTTGGTGGTACACCTTCTAAGGACCCACAGTATTTCTTGCATTGTTGCCATGAGGTGTTGCACAACAAGGGCATAGTGGAGTCCAATGGAGTTGACTTCGTAGTGTTTTGGATGACTAGTTCCGCCAAGAGATGGTGGCAAGAGTATGTTCGGGGTCGGCCTGCAGGTTCACTTTCTCTTACTTGGGAACAGTTCTCACAGCTATTTTTGGAGAAGTTCATCCCTTTAACTCAGAGAGAGGATCTATGCAGCCAGTTTGAGCGCTTCTAGCAAGATACCATGACAGTTACCTTGTACGAGACTAGATTTATGGATCTATCACGCCATCAAGCTATCTTGATCCCTACTAAGAGGGATATGGTGAAGAGATTTATACATGGATTTACTTATGGTATCAGGTTGTAGATGACTAGAAAGACTGAGGATGATATTTCTTTCACTTGGGTTATAGAGACTGCGAGGCGGATCGAGAGGATTTGCAGGCAAGGCAGAGAGGCGACATCTGAGAAGAGGCCTTATCATTCCGGTTGTTTAAGTGGTACCTCATCTGGAGGTAGAGGTTCATTTGGTAGAGGCCATCTTATCAAGACCGTTCATACATCACTTTAGGTGTCTCATGGTTCTTCAGGTGGTCACAATGTATATGGGTCTCTTTCAGAGCAGCCAGTATTCCGTACACCTTATGCTCCTATCAGTGCACTACCATTATAGAGTTACTACGATGGTCATCAAGGTCATCAGGGATCATCACAGACTCAGCAGCTATGATAGCCGTGGGGTTTTTTTGAGTGCGGAAAAAGAGGTCATATCATGATGTAGATTGAGGAGCAACAGACCATAACAAGGTAATCATGACATGATTCTAGCACCAGTTGCCCATC
This sequence comes from Nicotiana tabacum, assembly GCF_000715075.1. NCBI lineage: Eukaryota > Viridiplantae > Streptophyta > Magnoliopsida > Solanales > Solanaceae > Nicotiana > Nicotiana tabacum. The sequence continues at coordinate 128,463,989 of NC_134087.1, forward strand.
GACCCCCTCAGCTAGCTAGATATGGGGGTTAGGTAGCCCGAGGTAGTGGTCAGGTCATTAGAGATGGAGGCCAACTAGTTAGAGGCCATCTGAGAGGTGGAGGTCAGAGTGGTGGGGCTCAGCCCCATTTCTATGCATTCCCAGCTAGACCTGAGTCAGAATCGTCGGATGCGGTCATCACATGTATTGTTCGAGTTTTCCATATAGATGCATCAGTTCTATTTGATCCTGGTTCCACATATTCATATGTGTCATCCTATTTTTGTTCATATTTGGATATGTCTCGTGATTGTTTGAGTGCTTCTATTTATGTGTTTACCCCTGATGGGGATTTTATTATGGTGGACTAGGTATATCGTGCTTGTCTCGTCACTATCGGGAGATATGAGACTAAGGTTGACCTTCCATTACTTGATATAGTAGATTTTGATGTGATCTTGGGCATGGATTGGTCGTCACATTATCATGCTATTTTAGATTATCACGCCAAGACTGTGATATTAGCCATGCTGGGGTTGACTCGATTAGAGTGGAGAGGGACTCCTGGTTATTTCACAAGGAGGGTTATTTCATATATGAAGGCTCGGCATATGGTTGAGAATGGGTGTTTGGCATATTTAGCCTAAATACGTGATCCTAGTGGGAGGTTCCTTCCATGGATTCGGTACCAGTTGTGCGTGAGTTCCCAAAGATGTTCCCTACAGATTTGCTGGGGATGCCACTCGACAAAGATATTAACTTCTATATTGACTTGGCTCTGGGCACTCATCCCATTTCTATTCCACCATACCGTATGGCCCCAGTTGAGTTGAAAGAATTGAAGGAGCAGTTGTAAAATTTGCTTGACAAGGGATTTATTAGACGGAGTGTCTCGCCTTAGAGTGCACCAGTGTTGTTTGTGAGGAAGAAGGATGGATCGTGAGGATGTGTATAGATATCGATAGTTGAACAAGGTCACTATTAAAAACAAGTATTCATTTTCGAGGATTGATGACTTATTTGACCAGCTTCAGGGTGCCAAGGAGTTTTCCAAGATTGACTTGAGATCTGGCTACCATCAGGTGCATATTAGGGAATCGAATGTCCCTAAGATCGCCATTCGAACTCAGTATGGTCACTACGAGTTCTTAGTGATGTCATATGGCTTGACTAATGCCCCAACAACCTTTATGGATTTGATGAACCAGTTGTTCAAGCCCTATTTGGATTCTTTTGCGATCATCTTCATTGATGATATTTCGGTTTACTCTAGAAGTTGAGAGTAGAATGAGCAACATCTGCAAGGTCTATACCGACCATCAGAGTCTCTAGCACCTGTTCAAGTAGAAGGACCTTAATTTGCGGCAACAGAGATGGTTAGAGTTGTTTAAAGACTATGATATTACCATATTATATCATTCGGGAAAGGCCAATGTAGTGGCTGATACAATGAGTGAGAAGGCTGAGAGCATGGCTAGTTTGGCATACTTATCGATAGTGGAAAGGCTGCTAGCTATGGATGTTCAAGCCTTGGCCAATCGATTTGTGAGATTGGATGTTTCGGAGCCTAGCCGAGTTTTTACTTGTATTGTGGCATAGTCCTTGTTGTTGGAGCATGTCAAGGCTTGCCAGTTTGATGATCCTCACTTGTTGGTGTTGAGGGACACGGTGTAGCGGGGTGGTGCTAAGGAGGTTCTGATTGGGGATGGTGGTGTTATGCAGCTTCAGGGCCGTATTTGTGTTCCAAATATTGATGGGTTGAGAGAGTTGATCCTTGAGGAGGCTCACATTTTGCGTTATTCTATTCACGCATGTGTCACGAAGATATACCGTGACTTGAAATGTCACTATTGGTGGCAGAGAATGAAGAAAAATATTGTTACTTATGTATCTCGGTGTTTGAATGGTCAACAGGTGAAGTACGAGCATCAGAAACCGAGTGGGTTGACTCAGAGATTGGAGATACCCGAGTGAAGGTGGGAGTGCATCATTATGGATTTTATGGTAGGCTTACCACGTCCCTTGAGGATATACTCCCTCTGTTCCAGTTTATATGAACCTATTTCCTTTTTGGTCTGTTCCAAAAAGAATGACCCCTTTTCTAAATTTGGTAACAATTGAGCTTAAACTTACAATTCTACCCTTAATGAGAAGCTTTAATAACTACACAAATACTCTAGGCCCTTTTTTAACTTGTTTAGGATCACAAATTCCAAAATTCTTTATTTTTTTCTTAAACTCCGTGCTCAGTCAAACAGGTTCACACAAATTGGAACGAAGGGAGTATGACATAGTCTGGGTTATTATGATAGGTTGACTAATTCCGCACTCCATTTCAGTGATGACTTTCTATTCTTCACACCCGTTGGCTTATATTTACATCTAGGAGATTATCCACTTGCACAATGTGCCCATTTCCATAATTTCTGACTGAGTCACGTAGTTCATATCACATTTTGGAGAGCTGTGTAGTGGGAGTTGGAACGTGGATCGAGCTAAATACCGCATTTCATCCTCAAACGGACGGGCTACCCAAGCGCAATATTCAGATCTTGGAGGACATGTTATGTGTCGGTGTTATTGATTTCGAAGGTTCATGAGATCAGTTTCTACGCTCACAGAGTTTGTCTACATCAAGAGTTATCAGTCGAGTATTTAGATGGCTCCATACGAGGCTTTTTATGGGAGGAGATGTCGTTCACTGAATAGTTGGTTTGAGCTCGGACAAGATAGATTGTTGGGCACTGATTTGGTCCGTGATGCTACGGAAAAAGTTAATGTGATTTAGGAGCAACTTTGTACAACTACAGAAGAGTTATGCAGACCGGAAGGTTCGAGATGTGGCTTTTATGGTGGGTGAGAAGGTTCTTCTCTGAGTGACGCCTATGAAAGGCATGATGCAATTTAGGACGAAGGGGAAGTTGAGCCCGAGGTTTAATGGCCCATTTGCAATCTTGGAAAAAGTTGGGGAGGTTGCTTACATGCTTGCATTGCCTCTTATCCTAGCAGGGGTACATCCGGTATTTCATATTTCCATGCTTCGGAAGTACCATGAGGATAGATCACATGTTTTGGACTTCAACACGGTGCAACTTGATAAAAATTTGACCTATGAGGAAGAGCTGGTGGCTATTCTAGACCGACAAGTTCGTAAGTTGAGATCTAAGAGTTTCCTTCTGTTAAAGTGCAATAGAGAGGTCAGTCGATTGAGGAGGCTACGTGAGAGTCCGAATCCGATATGCGGAGTAAATACCCCCACCTTTTTATCAGTCTAGGTACTTTTCTATGTTCGTTTGACGACGAGCGTCTCTTTTAGAGGTGGAGAATGTAATGACCCGATAGCTCATTTTGAGTACTAGCCTTTATTTTCGTATTTTGAGACCTCTCATAGCTTCATTTGATGTTTATTTATTTGTGTGCACGGTCCGTGTTATTTTTTCCAAAGTTTTTATGTAAAATTTTGAAGAAAAAGTAATTTTTGACTTAAAATGAGGCTAGAGTTGACCATAGTCAATACTTTTTATGAACGATCCAAGATTGGTATTTTGATGATTTCAGTAGGTTCGTATGATATTTTTGAACTTGTACGCATGTTCGGTTGGGGTCTAGGGTGACCCGAGTGTATTTCGACACGTTATGTGAGAAATTATGAAAATGAGTTTTAAAGTTGAAATTCTTGAGTTTTGATGATTGATTTTTGTTATTTGATGTTTTTTTTTGATGATTCGAGGTAGCCAATAAATTTGTAGGATGTTATTACACTTGTGTGCATGTTTGCTTTGGAGATCGAGGGGCTTAGTTAAGTTTCGGGTAAGTATTGGAGAATTGGGAACTGCTGGTGCAACACTTTGCTGGTGCAAGAGTCGCATTTGCAATGAAGTGTCCTGAGACTCAGCTTCGCACTTGCGAAGCATTGGTGCGCATTTGCTAAAAAGGGCCCCTAGCATTTGCGACTTTACTGGGCCTGATGCACTGATCGCATTTGCGGACATCACATTTGCGAGTTAGTGTTCGCAAATGCGACATCTACGAACTATTGTTCACAAATGCGACATCTGCAGTTCGGTAAAAGAGGGGAAAATTAGGACATAGCTTATTTTACACCATTTTTCAACCATAAGCTCTCTAGAGGCGATTTTTGAAGAATGTTTTCTTCCCAAATTTATTTGTAAGCATCTTTAATTAGTTTTTAATCAATTTCAATTACTTTTCATCAGGTTTTAACATCAAATCTAAAAATTACATGGTAGAAATAGGGGTTTTGGGTAAAATTTAAGAATTTTGTAAAATAAAGATTTAGACTTCAAATTGAGGTCGGATTTCAAAACAAATTACATAACGGGGCTTAGAGGTGAATGTGTAATCGAATTTTGGCCCGAATCTTAGGTTTTGATCAACAGGCTAGGGGTTGACTTTTGTTGACTTTTTAAATTTTGCTAAAGATTGAACATTTTTCTTTCGTGGGTAGATTCTAAAACTTATTTTGGATTATTTGAATGATATTTGGCTAGATTCGGTTGGTTTGGAGAGTTGTTTTAAAGGAAAAGTCGTGGTTTGTTAATTTGATTGCGGAAAGAGGTAAGTGTCATGTTTAACTTTGATTTGAGAGAATTAGGACTTGTTAGTCTATTTTCTACGAGAATTATATGTGAGAATGGTGTATATGCGAGGTGACGAGTGTATATGTGTTTTCATGGGTTAAAGCATGCGGGAAGGGTTATTTACCTTCACGACATTGGTTATGCCATGTGATGTCTCGTTATTTGCCTTGATTGCTAAATGTCATTAACTGTTAATTATACCTTATTTGTTATTTGTCATTCAAGTATTACTTGTTCTTGTTACTTATTCCTTGATCTATTTGCTTAGCTGCTATATGTTTTCACCTGTACTGGTTGGATATTTTCACTATTTCATGTCTTTACTTGCCTTTATTGTCCTTGCTTGTTTCACTTTATTGCATTATGTCCAATTGTGTGAGTCTTTTAGCTATTCTTGTGTTAATGAGTTTTTGGTACCTTTTGTGTTGGGATTAAGTTATTGGTTGTGTTAGAGTTGTTCATTTTGATGAGTTGATATTGGAATAAGTTGTGCACCGTAACAGTATTAGAATGAATTGATATGGGTGTAATTTATTAATGTAATTGATGTGTATTTTATTAATATTATCTTACTATAGTAATTTTTTATTAGTTTACTTAAAAATGCGGATATCACCTATCTATAATTCTGCGTACGGCCCTCTGCTAGTGGATTGGATATGCATGACAATATTGAGCATTATTGTCCAACCTTCACACATAAAAATGTCCAAGATAATCACCAACGATAATTTTAAAATTTGGTTTACACATCTTTGTAAGATATGAAAAAGCTTTCCTGAAACCGGAGAAGGCTATATACATAAACAGTGGCAGGGCAACAATTGAATAAAGGAACTATGGCAGGATAATAATTGAAAAGGAACTATTTGTGCACACTTTTTAAGACCTAGTGGAGACCCAATAATGCAGTAAAAATGTAAAACAAAGGAAAAGGAAAGAGGATATGTATGGTGAAGACAGTCGTCAGCACCACACTATAGGCTAACGTGGAATTGTCGATACCTCACCTAAATGGAGAATGATACACGACTATACGTATAAATAAAGGGTGGGAAGATAAACAACAGTTCAATGGGAGAATTAAAAATAAGGAAACACTAGAAAAATCAAACACAGATAGAAGTCGCATTACCATGTTCAAATTAACGAACACAAGCAAGATTGCATTAGAGAAGTAGAACATTAATTATTGGAAAGTGGAGTAATAAAAGCAGGATTAGAAAGTCTTCTTGAACATAACCCTAAATGGAGTGTCACTGAGAGCCATAAACCTGACTCCATCCTTAGTACTGTATATACCGACATCTTTGCAAATAACCTTGCAAATCTTGCACACACTTGGACAGAACACAAACTTATAATCCGTCCCAAGTTTCTCAATCTTGAACCAACTGCTCAATGTTTGAGGCCCTGGGTTCCCTTCAACTCCACCAGTTACCATGAAGTATTGCTTCAACTTGTCATCATAGGTCCCAAGTTTCCAGATAGTCTCTCTAGCACAAATAGTTGGAGTAAAAAACCTGACATTAAGATCAGTTGAAAGACGAACAACACCTTTTTTGGCATCAAAAGGTGTGAAAACCACAGGCAAGCCTTGTTGTACTTCATCGACTTCTTGAATAATGTCTCTAGGACAAGTATTATTTTGTTTAACGTTGGAAGGGTAAAGTCCGCCTCCTCTACCTCGGATCACCGGCAGCACGAAATAGTTGAGACCCACTTGTACTTTGTCTCCATTGATGTCCAGAACTGGAGATGGCGATGAACCTGCTAACAACCTTGAGGGATTGGGTACACACAGGGCTAAAGGGATAATTGAAAGTGAAACTAGTAGCAACAGGGTGTTCATTTTCTTAATTTCTAGAAATTGACATGAGTTTCCGGGCAAGTGGATGTCAATTTATAGAGGGATAAAGGTGTTTTTTTTTTTTTTGCGCACGTGGGTGATCTCAAATCTCCATGCTCGTTTATTTTTATGAGGTACTAGACGGTGACGGGTATATAATTTAAGTGAATTTATTTGACAGAATATGACGACTTCTTAAATTTATCATATAAATATGCTATAATATTTTGTGTCGCTAGTTGAAAGACTTTGTAATTGTATATTTAAATATGTAACAACATTTGTAAGATTAAGATTTAAAATAAAATAGGGTCACATAAACCTTGAATGGAGGGTGTAATTTATATGTTGAGTTCTAATATATACATATAGACCAATTCAAAGGTAAAATATTCAGTTGAATTCATGCCGCAATGTAATTTGCCACTTACGTGCGCCAGAGGGGTAATGCTGTATTTCGGGCCCGGCCCGGCCCTAAATGGGCCGGGCTTAGCGGGGCTGGGCTCTGGCGGTCCAGAGCTTCGTGGGCTCAACGGGTGGAACCAGTCCGTGACGGGCCTAAGCCCATATGGTCCTGGGCTAAACGGGTCGGTCTCGTGGGCTTAGCGGGCCTAACGGGCTTTTTAATTTCTGGGTTTTTTTTTAAATTTTTTTTGTTTAAGGCAATTTCTTGTAAATCATATCATGGCTATATAAAAAAAAAATATATGTAGTATACATGTAGAAATCTAATTATTAAAGTGCTTGACGAAAAAGTAAAATAACAAAACAATAGTAAAAATAAATTGTCATGCATAATAAATTAATAAGAAAGTACAATATGAAGCATAAATACGTCTAATAATTTTAAAATAACACAAATTGTTGAAAAATTTTAAAGACGAATTTGCGGATAAATACCATCAACACAATACATTATATGCCTCCTTAAAATGCATGTGGTACACCCTGAACGAAAATTTAAGACTCTTCCACAGTTCTTGCACTTTAATATTTGGACTTCTTCATTTTCTTCAAACACTTCATAGTAGTGCGAAACAAATAAGCGCACTCTTTCCGAACAAGGCATGATGTAACTTGAAAATTAAGATTGAGACTTGAAGTCTTGAAAATTGGAGATTGAGAGATTGAGAGAAATTTAGATTGAGAAATGAGTATTGAGTATTGAAATGAAGAAGAGGGAGGGGGTATTTATAGTGTTAGAGAAGGTTAGTTTTGTAAATTGAAAAAAAACGGCTATTTGTGCAATATGGCCGTTGGTGGTCATTGGGGGTGGGGCCCTCATTTTGAATTTTGAAAAATCTTGTTTTGTAGTATATATAGTATACTAGTATAGTATATATATATATATAGAAATGTTATGTATATATATGTATATATATTACCTTATATATTTTCTTGTAGTATATATTGTATGTTATGTATATATATTACCTTATATATTTTCTTGTAGTATATATTGTATGTTATGTATATATATTACCTTATATATTTTCTTGTAGTATATATTGTATGTTATGTATATATATTCCCTTATATATTTTCTTGTAGTATATATTGTATGTTATGTATATATATTATAGCTTATAAATAATTGCAAGCTAAAGACAAAAAAATATTGCAAAAAGATATTCAAGGGCATGTCTTATAATTTTTATTACCAAAAATGGCATATCTTTCTTAGTCTTCCTCCCCCCAATGGAATGAGCACAACAAGATACTAATACCACCATTAAAAGGGAAAAAACTAAAAGAAGATGTGCCAAAGTACAAGATCTACATTGTATCTCTAACAAATCTCATAAATCCTTCAAGATTGGGAGGAGGTTGCGTTGGTGGTGGTGGAAAAGAAGCTTGTTCATCACCACTTCCGGGCGAAGCAGCATCCTCCGCAAGTTCCGCCGTCATTTCTTCATAAGCTTCATCTACCACCGGTTGTGATTCCGCAATTCCAAAGTTTCTTCTTTTCGAGCGGATCCAATCTCTGAACAGTACAGATTTATCCAAGCTCTCCCTCATAGATGCTCTATGATCACCTATTTGAAGTCTTGCTTGACTGAAAGCGCTCTCTGATGCAACAGTTGAAGTTTGAATAGATAAAATATCCCGAGTCATCCTTGCAAGAACCGGAAAAAGTTTTTCCCTTGCCTTCCACCATTCCAAAAGATCAAAAGTGCCGTCTAGATTCTCCTTTTCAAGTCCCTACGACAAATAAACTTGAAGCTCATTTAGATGTGAAGTTTCATCATAATTATCACCTTGAGAACCCCTGAACTTCGTCCAGGATTTAAGTGCTTTTAAGCCCGCAGCTCTTTTAGACGATTGTGAACTAGACGAAGTAGGGGTTGGAACATTTGGCCTAGCATGCTCTAAGGCAAGTTGATAATCATTATAAATTGTTTGAGCATTAATTTTAATTGAGGCTTTTGCATCTGCAAGTGTAGAAAATTCCTCATTTGAAAGATCTAAAGCCTTATAAATATTTGAATACCAAAAATGAGGACCTCCTAATTTCATTGTAGGATTTAACATTGCAGCAACACCATAAATAGGAGGTATAGGGAAAAAATATTTTTTAAACTTTTCTTTCATTTCATTTATAGCAAGTTGATAAATTTCCCCACCCTCCGAAAATTCAACAAACAAATCACATAGTGCTGTAATATAAACTAAACAGTTTGAAATAGTGGGATAATATTGCCCAGAAAATGCATTTGTAGCAATTTGCAAATGTTCTAAAAAAATCTATAAGAATTTTAACATTCGTCCAATATTTAGTAGTAAGCATTTCATCATCATCCTCACCACCTACCCGAGCATTAAACGTTGCATTAATTGGGTTTCTATATTCATATGCAACTACTAAACTTTCGTACATACAATTCCATCTAGTCGGGCAAGCTTTAGGAACCTTTCTTTCTCTAAGGCCATATTCATCACATTTTTTAAAATAATCTCTAAGTATACTTCTACGGTTTGAATAAAAAAGCCAATTAAGAGTCATTCTAACCTTTTCAATTTCTAAATTTAAAATTCGCATACTATCACCGACAATTAAATGATAAATATGACAAATATATCTAATATGGAATATATTCCTAAATGCAAGATTTAGTGTTGTTGTAAGTATGCCTATAGCACTAGTGTTACTAGAAGCATTATCCATAGAAATTGCCATTATTTTATCTCTAAAGCAAAAATATCTACAAATATCTGCAACAGTGTTAGCTATAAACTTACCTGTGTGACGTGAATTAATTATTCTATACGCAATAATGCGTTTTTGCATTGTCCACTCCTCATCTATCCAATGACTTGTAACAGTTAGATAATCACAATCATTATCACTTCTACCAATAGTAGTAGTAATAGAAATCCGATTAGTTATATGAGTAAATAAATACCGCAAATAGTGTTCATATTCATGTTAATATTTATAAATATCGCTTTTAACTGTTGCTCGAGGCCAACCTTTATAAGTAGGATTAAAAACTCTTCTAATATAATGCACCCAATTAGGATTAGAAGGAAAAGAATAGGGTAAGCATATAATGGTAACCATCTTTGCTAATTCTTCACGATCTCTATTTGGATCGTAATATAAAATACCTTTGGTTACAGTGTTAATTCCTGGTTGAACTAGATTTGAACTTGTACTAGGGCTATCCGCAAAATCTACACGTGTCCCCTCTAGCTGCGCTTTCATTTGTAAATATCTAACTTTATCTCTAGGGTGTGTTTTTATGTGCCTAGTCAAACTACCCGTGCCGCTACGGTCTCCAGTATATTTATGTGCCAGTAATTTCCCACATGTTTTACACTTAGCCTTATTTTGTTCTTTTACTTGAGTAAAAAAATTCCAAACTAATGATGTTTCTAGGCGTTTAGGAGGTTGTCTATTAAAACTAGGGGTTTCTATAGGTGGGTCGGGCGGTACATCAGTTGGGTTATTAAAAGGACTAGTTGGTGTATCATCTAAATCCGGTTGGGTTTCATCTTCATCCTCATTTTCCTCATCATTTTCAAAGATAGTTTGATTAGGATAAAGAGCATTCATAGTTTCATCATCTAAATTTTCACCTGGTGCAACATTATGGCAAAATTGACTATCGGAAAATTGAAAACAGGGGTTATCACTATCAAGAATAATAGGAGCAGCAGGACGTCTACCAGGTCTGGGTCGGGGAGCCGGGGAGCCGGGGGAAGGGTAGTAGGTTGGCCACTACTTTCACCAGTTTTAGCTTTTCCCTTACCACCAAACATTTTTATCAAAGATGTTATATTAATTACAATTATGCAAACTAAAATACACAAAAATATATTCTTAAAACTTAAGAGTTGAAACGAGTTTACCGAATTGCCGAACAACTTCTTGAAAATTGAAAATCGTTAAAGACTTGAATACTTCAATTCACCAACTTCACAATTTTTCACGAAATTTCAACAATAAAATAAGCAATTATAGTAGAGAGATTGATGAAGTGGTGAGTAAAAATGAAAGAATGAGGGGGTATTTATAATTGAGAATTGGGAAAAAATGTAATTATATAAAGTTTGGGGTTAAAATAAAGTTTGGGGGCCAAATGACTATTTTTGAAAGTTCCAAACGGTCAAAATTGTAGCCCGACGGCTACTTTTTAAATTTTTGACCGTTGCTATTTTTTTAAAAAAAATAATTAAAAATAGCCGTTATAAGCCCGTTAGGCCCGGTAAGACCGGCCCAGGCGCGCCAGCCGGTCCCGGGCTCGTGGGGTATTTAATGTGACCCGGCCCGCCGCGGGCTTTTTGCACCATTAAGGACCGGCACACCAGGCCCGGCCCGCCAGGCCCATTTAGCCCGTTAGGACCGCGGGACCGGTCCGGTCCCGGTCCCAGCCCGGCCCACCATACAACATTACAGAGGGGTCATGATGCGGCTTTCATGAAATACATTTTTGGAACGAAATGACTTCGTCAAAGGTCTTAATTAACGCATTTGAAAGATAGTATTAGAACGACATTTTTGAAATTTGATCCTATAATGGTATTCATCTGTCGTGGGGTCGGATTTGAATATTTTGTTTTTTATGTGTTTGGGAAAAGTCCGGTATTGCCCCGAATATACAGTTGAAAATAGAGAAATTATGCTCTCCATTTAAATTTGGTATAAAAAATACTCTTGCAAATGCTGAAATATATAGCTCAATTATTGTATGCTGCACAATTTGTTAACGACAGTTGGACAAATGAGGAGATGACACATGGAACTGAAGACAGGTAAAATGTGAATCAACAAGAAGTTGGTACAGGTACAAGGACATGATCGGTACTGGGTGAATTTTGAAGATAGGGGAACCGATAACAAAGATTGGAAAGGATGATATCGGATAGCATTCAATAAGCAGCCATTATAGAGAATATATGTATTTATAGCCAACCGTTATGCAGCCATCGATGACGATTTCATTTTCATTCAAGAGGATCCTAATTTGGGGATCTCGTCTCCCCAAATAAAGCTATAAATAGGAGAATTAGCATCCAATATAGACATGAAACATTGATTTATACTAAAAAAGCTTGAATCAGCTCTCATTTTGTAATATTATTCTTTTACTTTGTTCTTAAGATGGTCTCACTTCTGCTACCAGAGAAGCTAAATTCATAAGCCAGGCTTGCATTTCCTTTAAATTTATTTTATAATCTTATTTCTGTTCTTATTTATTTCATATTTTTGGGTCAAACTAATTCATGTGTCTATAAACCACGTTACAAATTCAATTGTACCATTTTACGAGTAAACAATTTGGCACCTACCATGAGGCATAGATAATTGTGTTATTGCTTTGATCTATTCAGCCGTTACTAACAAATTTTGATTCCTTTCTTAGAAAAAGAAAAATTAGATACGGCAGTTAACAATTCCTATAATGTTGGAGCACACAATGAACATGAATATGTGTTCCAATATGATGAATCAACTAGCGAAACCTGCAATGAAGGAGATGAAACAACTCCAGTTCGTGAAGGTCAAAATCCTCGACATGTGAGTAGTCTAACTCCTGATGATGCGGATGATTAACACATTGTTGAAACGGTCAAAATCTTGAGAGAGCAACATAGGGCAATTATGGACCACCCCTCAAGACAAGATCAGGTAATGATAAGATTAAATCCGGCATTATAGGGTGCTTCCAATAATGCTAATGGAAGAGCTTCGATTGCTCCCAACGTTCCTACAAATCAAACAATTCAAATAACCAGTAACGACGCTCCAAGAGAGGAGTTCAGTTTAACAAGGCAGGAGGTACCGATAGTGATTCTGGGAATGACAACAACACAAATGGCCTTTTCAAAACCGAGTTCATGAGACTCATGAGGAAAATGAAATGAAATGAATGGACCAAAACTCTAAAGAATTCCATGTTCAGATAGATCAGATCCCAGGAGCCACCGGTGCTAAAGGGACCAGATTCCAAGAAGTATACGCGTTACCATTCAAACCCAGTGCATGCCTAGAGTTGATTCCAAAAAGATTTAAGATGCCAAACATTCCGAAGTATAATAGGACTTCGGATCCACAAAAACATATCACGACATATACTATGGTTGTAAAAGGAAACGACCTGGCCCATCACGAGGTCGAATCTGTTTTGTTGAAGAGGTTTGGCGAACCATGACAAAGGGTGCCTTAACTTGGTATTCTCTTTTACTTGAGCTCATTGATTCTTTTGAAATGCTTGCAGATTCGTTTATTAAAGCTCATACTAGAGAAATAAAGGTCCAACCAAGGAAGGTGGATATATTCAAAATATCCCAAGGAGAATCCAAACTAAAATGAGAGTTCATGTTCCAGTTTCAGAAGGAAAGGATGTTGTTACCGATAGTACCGGATGGTGGGTAGCGGAGGCATTTACAAAGGGTCTCAACCCATTGAGTTCCGATACCTCCAGGAAAATGAAGGAAAGCTTGCTAGAATTTCAGTTAACCACATGGGAAAATGTTCACAATCGCTACGAGTCAAAGATTAGAATAGAAGATGATCAACTAGGTTCTTCATTATCTTTCAAACGACAGAATCGTGATCAAAATCAAGATAAATTCAAAAGTGATTTTGATGCAGATTAGAGGTCCTCTATGGGTCATTGTCAACCTTACGAAAGGGATGATGGGCATGGAAATAAAGGTTTTCGGTCATTGGATATGTTCTCTTCTGATAGTACGGATCGTGGTCGAAGTAGCAGATCATTGCATGAGAAAGAGATATCGGGGTCCCGAGATTCAACATATCCTAGGTTATCCAACTATAACTTTAACATCAGCTTGGTAGAATTGGTGTCGGTTATGAGGATATTAAAGAAGCTAGGTTCCCGAAACCAATCCGATCGGATCCTAGCCAAAGGGATCCTATTTATGGTGTGAGTTCTATGGAACTCATGGCCACAGGATTGGGGACTGCCGACACCTTCATGAAGAGGTAAAAACATAGTTGAAGAATGGTCACCTCAGAGAGTTTTTAAGTGATCGGGCCAAGAACAACTATGGAAAAAACCGAGATGTCACAGAACTATCAAAACCAACTATAGGATTGCCTTGCATGACGATAACACATTATCTTCGGTGGAGACGAAGTAAATGGGGTGAAATTTCCAGCAGCAAAGAAGACAAAAATATCGATAACTCATGGCAAGAGGTTCTGAGATGTCTCAGAAGATGATATCACCTTTACAGAAAATGATGTTGATGTACTCTTTCTACTGCACAATGATGCACTTGTAATTTCTCTTAATGTTTTAGAATTTAAAATTAAATGTATATTGGTTGATCCAGGAAGTTCAACCAACATCATACAATGGAGAGTTTTGGAGCAAGTGAAGTTAAAAGGAAAATATAGTTCCGACAACAAAACTTCTACTTGGATTCAACTTAACGAGTGTAACAACCCGGGGAGAAATCTTATTGCTAACACATGCCGAAGGAGTATCGGCAACTACCCTGTTCGAAGTGGTAGATGACGACATGGGTAATAATGCAATCCTTAGAAGGCCATGTATAAATAAAATGAAGGTTGTACCTTCAACATATCATCAGTTGTTGAAATTTCTCACATTAGAGGGGATTAAACATATCAAAGGTGATCAACCGACTGCAAGGGAGATGAAAGTGGTGACAATTTCCCGTAGGAAGGTTAAAAAATGAGCAAATAGAAATTACAGGAACTAGTTTCTTCTTCCACCTCATTGAAGATGATAAAAAGGAGGAGTCATCGGAATTTTATCAGGTACCGAGGTCTTTTCAGGTACCGGAAGAAATATATGCGAAAAAATCAACTGCAGAAGAGCTAGAACAAGTGGCCTTGTTCGAGGAGTTCTTAGAAAGAAAATTTCACTTAGGAATGGGTTTGAGTCCCGAACTCAGGTTAAAATTTATGGATTTTCTAAAATCTAATGTTGATTGTTTTGCATGGTCTCATGTAAATATGACAGGAATTTCATTGGAAGTGGATGTCCACAAGCTGAGTTTAGATCCTAACTTCCCTCCGATAAGGCAGAAGAAATGACTGATAGCAGAGATCAGAAACAAGTTTGTTAAGGAAGAGGTAACCTAATTACTAAATATAGGTTCAATTCAAGAGGTAAATTACCTTGATTGGCTAGATAACACAGTGGTAGTGCCTAAACCGAATAATATACTCAGAATGTGTGTATATATTAAGATTTAAATAAGGCATGCCCTAAACACTCTTTTCCATTGCCAAACATTGATCAAATTATTGATTTTATGGTCGGGCAAGAGTTAATGAGTTTTCTTGATGCTTATTTTGGGTATTATCAAATTAGGATGCACCCGGAATATCAAGAAAAAACTTCATTTATCACAAGTTTTGGCACATACTACTGTAATGTGATGTCTTTTGGGCTTAAGAATGCCAGAGCCACTTATCATAGGCTCGTTAATAAAATATTTAAAAAATAGAAAAGCAATACAGTGGAGGTTTATATTGACGACATGTTAGTTAAGTCTCTTAATGCATGAGATCATTTGAAGCATCTCTAAGAAATATTTGACACTTTTGAGAAAATACAATATGAAGCTCAACCTGGAGAAATGCACCTTCAGAGTTGGTTCTAATAAGTTCTTGAGGTTTCTGATCTCTCAAAGAGGAATCGAAGTAAACCCCAATAAAATTAAATCCATCGAGGATATCCCGGACCAGTTAACAAGTGTGAAGGAAGTACAGAAGTTGATCAGTAGACTGGAAGCTCTAAGCAGGTTTATCTCGAGTTGTTCGGAGAAATGCCATCACTTTTTTGACTTTTGAAAAGAATAAAAACTTTGTGTGGACTCCAGAATGCCAGCAGACATTGAAAGATCTAAAAAGTTACTTATACGGCCCTCAATTATTGTCAAAACCGATAGAAGGTGAATAATTATTAATTTATTTGGCGGTCTCGAAAGTAGCAGTAAGCGTTGGTTTGGTTTGGGAGGAAGAAGGTAAGCAATCCTGTTTATTATGTTAGTAAAGTTCTATCAGGAGCGGAGACACGTTATCCATACCTTGAAAACTTGGCTCTATCTCTCGTAGTCTCCTCTCAAAATCTTAGGCCCAATTTTCAATGTCATCCTATAACCGTTGTGACAAACTTTCCTTTAAGGAATGTCCATCATAAGCATGAGTTATCGAGTCGTTTGGCTAAATGGGCAGTCAAAGTTAGTGAATTCGACATTAAATACAAGCCAAGGATTGTAATCAAGTCACAAGTTTTGGTCGACTTCGTGGCCGACTTTAGCTAGGGATTAATGCCTTTAGCTGCTAAAGAAGCAATGTTGGTATCAGGAACAATATCAGGTATGGACCTTGTTTACGAATGGAGTTTCCAACGTAAAAGGGACCTGTCTCGGGTTAGTACTAATCATACATTCAAGGGAAACCCTAATAAAGGCCATTAGAACCGTTCCATTAACTAACAATGAAGCCGAGTACGAATCTTTGGTTGCAGGACTTGAACTAGCTCGGGGACTAGGCTCTGAGGTTCGAAATAAAGTGCGACTCTAAGTTGGTGGTGAACCAAGTATAAGGAATTTTTGACACCAAGGAGGAGCATATGAAACAATACTTGAACAAGGTGCATGTGTTACTTTCTCGGTTCAGGGAGTGGTCAATCATCCACATTCCAAGGGAGAAAACTATGAAGGCAGACACATGGGCCAATTTGGGTTCGTCCACGGAAATTAAAGGATCTGATTCTAGTGCGATAATTCAATTGTTGCATTCGGTGTTAGATGTGGATGATTATTGTGAAGTTTAATCAACCAACTTAATTTGGAATTGGAGAAATGAGTTTATAGAATATCTAAGGCAAGGCAAATTACCTGAAGACCCAAAAGCATCTCGAGCACTATGGACCAAGGTAGCTCGTTACTGTCTTGTTGACAATCAATTGTACAGGAGGTCGTTCCAAGGAACATTGGCTCGGTTTTTAGGTATATCGGAGGCTGACTGCGTAATGAGGGAAGTCCATGAAGGAGTATGCGGGAACCATTTCGATGCAAACTCGTTGGTTCTCAAATTGATAAGGGATGGTTACTACTAGCCCCGGATGGAGCAAGACGCAAAGACATTTGTACAAAAGTGTGATAAGTGTCAGTGCCATGCATAGTTAGTGCATCAGCCGGTAGAACTTTTGCATTTGGTGGTGTTACCATAGCCATCCATAATATAAGGGATGGACATAGTCGGTCTTTTACCACAAGGACCCGTTAAGGTAAAATTTCTTTTCGTTTTAACTAACTATTTTACTAAATTGGTTGAAGCAACTGCTTACCAAAAGATCGGAGAGTGAGTACTGATTGATTTATATTGGATCACATTGTTTGTTGGTTTGGAATACCAAAAGAAATCGCTTGTGATAATGAGCTACAATTTATATCACCTAAGTGCTAATGGATAGAAAGATTCAATGATCAAGTTAATAATCCAAAACCTTAAAAAGAATTTAGTTGATGCTAACGGCAAGCGATTAGATGAGCTACTAGGTGTGTTGTGGATGTACCAAAAAATGGCAAAATCGAGCACGGGTGAAACACCCCTTTCACTTGTATACGATGCATAAGCTTTGATCCTGGTGAAAGTGGGGTAACCGACCCTAAGGTCTTCCCAAGAAAACGAGGAGACAAACAATGAAGTGTTGCTGATTTTACTGGATTTTCTACAAGAACACCGTAATATAGCATATGTGACGATAGTGGCACAAAAGCATAGAATGGAAAGATATTATAACCGTAGAACAAATCTTCGACATTTCAAAGTTTATTTGGTTTTAAGAAAGGTAAATCTAAGTACTCGGGAAGTTAACACCGGGAAGCTAGGACAAACATAGGAAGGACCTTACTGGGTTTCAATTATAACCTGTAAGGGTTTATATTAGTTGGAAAATCAAGCTCAAGTTAAATTTCCAAGTAATTGGAAATCGGGTTTATGACATTTGGGAGGATAACTCATTCCCTTTTTGGGAATTTGGGTTTGAATTAAAGAGTCTCCACCTAATAATTAAGGTGTATTAGGACACCAAGAAGGTTTGATTTGAGTAACCAGAGATTGGGTAAGGGTTTGAAATTATCCCAAGGAGAAAGTGTAGGCACCCCTCAGGATCCACTAGTGTGGTTCCCGGCCAGACTATTATTGTGAATTTAGGTGTAAATAACATGTAGGCAAATAAACCTTCAAATAAAAGGGGATTTTCAATAATGGTTACAAACAAAATTGGAAAGAATTAAAAGGAAGCTGAGTTTCTTCAAAGAAATAGTTTGAAATCTTTAGAAGAAACAAATAAACAAAGGGAAAAAGGGGGGGTCTTAGGTTTATTAATAATATGGATCACCCCACACAATATCCAGTAATCACTCCTCAGTGAGGGTCTACACGAGACGTTATCGCGTGGTCATCATATCCATATCTACCCTTTCCCACCCCGTTAAGGTATTAAAGCGCAGAACGGTCTTGTTTACTTATTACATGCTATTAACCGTCCCAATCCTATAAGTTCCGGAGGAATTTAGGACTACTAATCCTAAGGGGGAGGGATATTAGGCTTATTTGTAGTTTCAAAGGCAAAATTCTAAGACGACATACAAAAAATATGTATAGCAAGTTGGGGGAAAGAACATAACAAGTAAAAGGCTCAGATATACCTCCTTGAACAAAGAAAGCACATAATTAGCATGACTTTCACATACAGTTTATGGTCTGATTAAGAACTTAAAGGTTGAGGCAGACTGATTTATTACATAATTCAGATAAGAAGCCCGAATCAGGCCTGCCTGCTGGTTGTAGTTAATAGCATAGATTTAGTTTATAACTTCGCCCTAAGGCTTGCCTAAGTGTTGGACAAGGATCTTATAGGCATGGTATCTACTGAATTCAGAAAGCAATAATAATAAACTGAGTACGTACTGGTTAAAAAGGTTGTTAGATTATTAAAGAAAGCAAGTTTTTACGAAGGTCATGAGTTCTGCAAATGATGATCCTTGTTATTACTGGTTTAGCTCTAGGTGTGAATGAAGCGATTCAGATTTGATTAATAATTCCTATAGACATGCTTTCTACGCGTAGTTGGTCAGAAGCCTTATAGACATGGTAAAAGTGCAGAAACCTTATAGGCATGATATCTAGGTGTTGAATTTTTTTTTAAGACCTGTGAACATAATATCTAATTGCAATTGATTGTTTAAGACCTATGAACATGATTTCAAGATGAAAATGGATATACAAGATTCAGAATGACCTATAGGCATATTTTCTATATGCATATACAGAATTCAGATTTCCAGATACTTATGGACATGATTTCTGTATGAGAGAATGCAAAATTCAGAAATACCTATAGATATGATATCTATGTGAGAATGCAGATTTCAGAAATACCTATAGGCATGGTATCTACCCTTTGCATACATAGTTACCCGCCTTTTTCACTAGCCATCCTAAGAGTTTATTACAAATTATCACAGCCCAGAATAAAGTAAAATACATCAAAAAAATGTAAATAAAAGTACAAACAAAGGAGAGGCTGATTCAAACTTCATGTCTGAAATATGAGGTAAATCAACTCCATAAGATCAAGATCCAAAGCCTTTCTCTCATTCGAGTGTGTCAAAGTTCCATAAGAGCCTCAAAAAGGACTCCGGGCAATGCTCATACCCAAATGTATTATCAGATTAGGACAAATACAGTGTGGAAGGGCCAGCCCTCAAGTGTCCAAGTTTAGAGGGAGCTCAAAGGGTCCCAAGGCAAGGCTCACAAGAGAGGGGCAGAACTTAAAGACTAAGAGAGTGTGCAAGTGCAGAAACAGAATTCTAAAAGGGGGAAATGAGAGGGAAATAGCTACAGATAAGTACACATAAGAGGTTTAGGGGGAATAGGGAAACTGAAAGAGGCAAGGGTAGGCTGTGGGCATGCCCAACAATGGAGAATACCAGCATACCCATAAGCCTGTTAGAACACACTATTTAGAGGCTAGGATCCCAAGGGATCAAATTTAATTCAGTGAGTAGACATAGATACAAAAGCAGTAAATAAAAACTTTGTTGTAGTGCTAAAGCTTAAATTAGGACATACCAGTTTCAAAGAAACAAATAGAGAAAAGCAGTAGGTCTTGTAAACAGGTCACAATGCAGTCAATAAGAGAGAACACTATTACGTGTAAGTGTAAGTTCAGAAAGACTATGAGTGATGGGTGTGCTAATGAAAAAGTCATGTATTTATAGTGTGAAAAACAGGCAGAAATAAGGTAAGAAAACAATTAAGGAACTGGATGTCAATTAAGAATCAATCAACACAAGACTTCCTTTAATTAAGGAATTCGGACTCAAAAGGTAAAAAACTATTTAAGGAAAGAAATCAAATAAACATCTTGTGCAAAGTAGGCAATTAGGGGTAAATAAATAGAAGTTTATTTTAGGGGTAGAGCTTTGAAATACACGGTTGCATAAATAAGGTAAGAGAAATCAATTAGTAGCCAGTAAATCAAGGATCAGAAATTTTGTAATCACTGGTCCATGAATGAACCAAGTCAGAAAAGCTGAAAAACGTTTTTAACATAAGTCGACTAACAGGGCAGTCAGCAAATAAGGAAAGAAATCAATCAAACTTATACAAAAGGAAGTCTGAAATTAATCAAAAATTGAAAGCCCTTTTAGAGGGAAGTTCAGCATATATAAAGAGCACACAAGTATCAGGCATGCGAAAAAGGATCAAGTAAAAGGTCTTATAGAGTTTAGCAAAAGTCAAAATCATATGAAGAAACAAAATTGAAACAATGATTTTGAAACTTAATGAAACAGTAGATGAAACAACTCCAAGAACTCAAATAGGTCCAAAAGATTAGGGTTTCTGAAATCAGGCATGTTCAGAGATGAAGCACAAGCAAATCACATAGCTAATGGTCTCAAAACTCAGATAAACCCCCAAATTCTAGGGTTTTTACCATCAATTGAGTGCAGTGGTGAGAGGACAAGCAATCAAGGAAAAGATACTAATCGAAACAGGTTCAGAGGTCTTAGAAAGGAACTGAGTCCCTTAGCATGCTCTTTCAGTGGTAGAAACTCATGAGAAGCATAGTAAAAGAACAACATGCGAGACACTGTAAAAGAAACATAGTAGAAGAAGCTAATGAGAAACATAGTAGAAGAAACTGATTAAGAACATGGTAGCAGAAACTTAATGATAAACAGTACAAGAAATGTAGTAGAAGAAACACAAAGAACACAGTAGAAGAAACATAGTAGAAGAAGCACACAAAAGAAAAAGAAAAATAAGAGAAACATCTAAAAACCCTAGATTGGAAAATAAAGGCTTTGAAAGGATAACTTTTGAAAGAAATATCAGAAAATCGTTTAAAAGCTTAGGGAAAACATGGATATGGAACAGATCTACAGAGATCAGAAAAACCTCAAAAGCTAGGGTTTCAGAGAAACCCAAACAGTGAGAAAGGCTTGGATCTAAGTAGGAGGAGTCGAGGCCAGACTCGAAATAGACATGGCTTGCCGGAGAAAGGCTGGAGATGGCTGTGAAACTTGAATCAACAAGGGTCTGGACCCAGCTCTTCGTGGTCAAGTCATGAAACTTCAGTAACCAAGCGTGAGGAGCCATAGAAGGCTGGTGGGTGGTGAAACCACCATGGATTCAAGCCAGGAGGTGGCCGGAGAAGATGGATGGAACTTATCAGAGAGGGGGAGAAGGGGGAAGGTTCTAGAGAGAACCAGATATAGAGATATAGAGAGAGAGTCGGTTGAGTGAGGAATGAGAGGGGTCTTGGGGGGTTGTTTGTTTTAATTTGCTAAAGGCGGATCTGGACCGTTGATCAAAAATGATCAATGGCTAGGATTTAGTCCGGGTTGGGTCGGGTAGATTTAGTATTGGGTTTGGGTCTTGGGTTGGTTTAATTAGGCCAAATTAAAAGGCCAATTGTGGCTATAAGTTAAATAGCCCCTTTTTCCCATTTAATTTATAAAACAATAATAAACCAATTTCTGAAAATAAATTAAAAGTACTAAAATGACTTATTATGTATAATTATTAATTTAAAAATACAGAATCCCATTTTATAAACATGAGACGGATTTAAACATAAAAATGGCTAATATTGCAATTATGCAATTTTATCCTTAAAAATGCCAAATAAATTTGTAAAAATGTGTGAAAATATCTTAGCTATATTTTAATATACACATGAGAAATAAATCACCAAAAAATAATTTTGGGGACAATTATTCGATTTTTCTTGATAAAATAGAGCAGTAAATTGACTTAAAAATCTTTGAAAAAATTAAGAAAAAAATAATAGGACCTTGGGACATACTTATATATGAATATACATACTATTTTGAAAAATATTTTGCATATAAAAAAATACAAGGAAAAATTGGGTATCAACAGCTCCCCCTCTTTACCCGGGAATGATGAAAGAGTTGTCGGGTAAAGATATGATGGCCAATTTTTGACCGAACGAAATGGTTTGAAGAGGTTGGTCGTGCTCTAGCTCCTGAGCTGCCTACATATCCCTGGTCTTACAGAAATCAGGCCATATGTAGTTAAGGATCCGTTGGCGGAGTATGCCGATGGAGACCTTTTCAAGAACGGGCGCAATATTCAGGTCGGGATGAATGGTTAAGTTCTAATATGGCTGCGGGAACTGGAGCAAGATTGCTACTACTAAGATAGTCGTTGCTCATCGGTTTACCCACAAATAAGCAATACAAGCATATATTGTGCGTAAATTTAAACATGATGCAAGTTCCCATCGGACCATGAATGTTGTCTTTGGACAGTTAGGATGACGTCCTCAGATCATGATGTCCTGGGCCATGAAGCACATAATAAAGGATTTGCATGCCATGAAATAATGCTCTTGAGCTATGAGGATGATGCCTCCGAACTATGACACCTTTGAATAATGATATGCAAAAGATTAAAGGAGATCCTCAAGCCATGGCATAGCGTTCTCGGGCTATGAAAATGGTGCCTCCGAATAATGAAACCTTTGGATAATTTGGCGGTCGTTCAGCCCATGAGATGCAGTATTTGGCAATCTTTCAGCCTATGCAATGCAGAAAGTGGCGATCTTTCAGCCATGCAAGTGTAAAATAAAGCGGCAATCTTTCAGCCATGCAAGTGTAAAATAAAGCGGCGTTCTTTCAGCCATGCAAGTGTAAGATAAAGCGGCTATCTTTCAGCCATGCAAGTGCAGATAAAGCGGCGATCTTTCAGCCATGCAAGTGCCGATGGAGGTAGAGCTTAACCTCGGAAGGCAGAATGGTAGCCTTATGTAATGTCAGAAATGTAGATGGAGACAGTGCTTAGTCTCGGAAGGCAGAATGGTAGCCTTATGCAATGCAGGAAATGCAGATGGGGATAGTGATTAGTTTCGGAAGGCAGAATGGTAGCCTTATGCAATGCAGGAAATGCAGATGGAGACAGTGCTTAGTCTCGGAAGGCAGAAAGGTAGAGTTATGCAATGTAGGAAATGCAGATGGAGACAGTGATTAGTCTCGAAAGGCAGAATGATAGCCTTATGCAATGCAGTAATAAAAATAAAAGGGCAAATGGTAATAGAGTTTCTTAGCTGATAGTAGGTTGTGACATTGTGACTGTTGGGGACGTTGCAATATAGGGAATATCGCCGGCGTGCGTGGATAGTAAATGCTGGTAAACATGAACAATTCTGAGAGTTGTATTCTTGAACACCATTTATCTCGTGAATGTATATCTTGTCGGATGCTTTTGCAATCCAAATGTCTGCATCTAAAGAAAAATCATGAGTTTTGTAGAGGGGAGGTTAGTTCGTATCCTTGTTGGCTTTGCTTGACCTTCTCGACTCTGATCTGGTGATACTATACGTATCATTGGGGTAGCATTGCTAAATAGAGCAATTTTGGTAACAAACATGCATGATTTAGTAAAAAATATAACATAAATACATAATTAAGAATAGTTTTCTTTAGATGAACCGACGACTGCGACGTGGTTCAAGACATTGCGACCTTTCTTGTTATGGAATTTTGAGGGTCCTCCTCAAAATTCTACCCTAGTTTATTGGGTTGATGCTTCTGACGGCTACTTGCGATGACTAGCTGAAATTGCTTCGGAATTTTGAGGGTCCTCCTCAACATTCTGCCCTAGTTTCCAATTACGGGGGGCGGTGGGGGGGGAATGAAAATTTTATTGAATTGTGACCGAACCCATAGGGCTGCCTACGTATCCCCTCTTAAGCGGGAATCAGGTCAGGTGTAGTTCAAATTACATCAAAAAGGAAAACATAAAGATTACACATAGTATCACTTGACTGCATCTGAATTGATCGGCTTCGGTCAGACTTCTCCATCCATTTCCGCAAGTATGAGGGCTCCTCCTATTAGAACCCGGTGAAATATATACGGACCCTGCCAGTTGGGAGAGAATTTCCCTTTGGCTTCATCTTAATGCAGGAAAATTTTCTTTAACACCAATTGCCCTAGTGTGAACTGTCTTGGCTTGACTCTTTTGTTGAAAGCTTTGGACATTCTATTCTGATAGAGCTGACCATGGAAAACTGCATTCATTCTCTTTCTGTCTATAAGAGCTATTTGCTCGTAACGACTCTTCACCCATTCTGTGTCATCGAGCTCAACTTCTTGTATGATCCTCAATGAAAGGATTTCTACTTCAACGGGAATGACTGCTTCTGTACCATATACCAATATGTAGGGGGTTGCTCCTGTTGATGTGTGGACTGTGGTGCGGTATCCCAATAAAGCAAATGATAGCTTCTCGTGCCACTGCTTATGCTTCTCTATCATTTTCCTTAGTATTTTCTTTATATTCTTATTGGCGGCTTCTACGACTCCATTCATCTGAGGTCTGTAGGCTGTAGAATTCTTGTGTTTAATCTTAAAGGTTTCATACATGGCTTTCATCAGGTCACTATTGAGATTGGAACCATTACCAGTGATGATTGACTCCGGAATCCCGAACCGACAAACGATACGGTCGCGGACAAAGTCTGCCATGACTTTCTTAGTCACTGCTCTGTAAGATGTTGCCTCGACCCATTTGGTGAAATAGTCGATTGCTACTAGGATAAACCTGTGCCCTTTGGAGGCGGCAGGCTCGATTGGTCCAATAACATCCATTCCCTAGGCAGCGAATGGCCACGGTGAGCTTGTTACAATAAGCTCATTTGGGGGTACCTTGATCATGGTTGCATGTATCTGGAAGCAGTGGCATTTTGGGACATACTGGATGCAGTCTGTCTCCATAGTCATCCAAAAGTAACTAGCTCGAAGTATCTTCTTGGCTAAGACAAAACCGTTCATATGTGGATCGCAGGTCCCAGCATGGATTTCTTCTAGTAGTTTAGATGCTTCCTTCGCGTTGACACACCTTAGTAATCCCAAATCCGGAGTCCTCTTATACAGGATTCCTCCGCTGTGAAAGAAATTGTTAGACAACCTTTGAAGTGTGCGCTTCTGAGTAGTGTTCACAAGTTCTGGGTATTCTCCTTTTGCCAAATATTCCTTAATATCATGAAACCAAGGCTTTCCATCTGCTTCTTCTTCGACATGAGCACAGTAAGCTGGCTGATTATATATCTTTACCGGAATGGGATCAGTGAAGTTCTTGTCTGGATGTTGTATCATGGATGATAGGGTAGCCAATGCATCGAAAAACTCATTCTGGACTCTAGGAATATGCTGGAACTCTATCTTTGTGAACCTCTTTCTCAACTCCTATACATGGTGCAGATAAGGAAGTATCTTGGAGTTCTTGGTCGACCATTCTTCTCGGACCTGATGTATAAGCAAGTCTGAATCCCCAATTACTAGCAGCTTTTGAATGTTCATGTCAATGGCCATCTTGAGCCCTAAGATGCAGGCTTCGTACTCGGCCATGTTGTTGGTGCAAGGAAACCTGAGTTTGGCAGATACCGGATAATGCTGGCCGGTTTCTGATACCAGGACTGCTCTTATACCGACTCCTTTGAAATTTGTTGCTCCATCGAAAAACATTCTCCAACCTTCATAGGATTCTGTAAAATATTCTCCTATGAATGATACCTATTCGTCAGGAAAATACGTTTTTAGGGGTTCGTATTCTCCGTCCATGGGATTCTCGGCAAGGTGATTTGCTAGTGCCTGTTCTTTGATCGCTTTCTAAGTTATGTAGACAATGTAAAATTCACTCAACTGGATCTGCCACTTGGCTAGCTTGCCGGTAGGCATGGGCTTCTGAAAGATATACTTCAAAGGATCCATCCTTGATATGAGATATGTAGTGTAGGCACAGAAGTAGTGCCTCAACTTCTGAGCTACCCAAGTTAAAGCACAACAGGTGC
This sequence comes from Nicotiana tabacum, assembly GCF_000715075.1. Classification (NCBI taxonomy): domain Eukaryota; kingdom Viridiplantae; phylum Streptophyta; class Magnoliopsida; order Solanales; family Solanaceae; genus Nicotiana; species Nicotiana tabacum. Next base: position 128,490,265 of record NC_134087.1, read on the forward strand.
GCTCTAACAGAGAATACCGGGCCTCGTACGGGGTGAACTTCTTACTGAGGTAATAGATAGCTTGCTCATTCCTTCCCATTTCATCATGTTTCCCCAGAACACAACCGAACGCTCCATCCAATACTGCGATGTAGAGTAATAGAGGTCTACTTGGCTCGGGCGGGATCAAAATTGGTGGTGTTGACAGGTACTCCTTGATTCTGTCGAAGGCCTTTTGGTAGTCATCATCCCATTTGGTAGTGGCATCCTTCTTCAACATCTTAAATATTGGCTCATAGATAATTGTAGATTGTGCTATGAACTGGCTGATATAGTTAAGTCTCCCCAAGAAACTCATTACGTCCTTCTTGTTCTTTGGCGGTGGCAACTTTTGAATAGCTTTGACCTTTGATGGATCCAGTTCTATTCCTCGGCGACTTACAATGAACCCAAGTAGTTTTCCGGCAGGAACCCCAAATGTGCACTTCGCGGGATTCAGTTTTAGGTTGTACCTTCTTAGTCTATTGAAGAACTTCCTCAAATCTTTCATGTGATCAGTGGCTTTCTTGGACTTGATGATAATATCGTCTACATATACTTCGATCTCCTTGTGTATCATATCGTGGAAAATGATGGTCATGGCCCTCATGTAGGTGGCCCCAGCATTCTTTAATCCAAACGGCATCATCTTGTAACAGTACATCCCCCACGGCGTAATTAAAGCCGTTTTCTCAGCAATCTTCTTCATCCATCCAAATCTGATAATACCCCGCAAAACAATCTACAAATGACTGCAACTCATGCTTGGCGCAATTGTCGATTAGGATGTGTATGTTCGGCAAGGGGAAGTCGTCTTTTGGACTGGCTCGGTTGAGATCCCGGTAGTCGACACAGACTCTGACCTTCCCGTCCTTCTTTGGTACCGACACAATGTTGGCTAACCACGTCGGATATTTTACTACCCTGAGAACCTTGGCTTTGACCTGCTTAGTGACTTCTTCTTTGATTTTCAAACTCATATCAGGCTTGAACTTTCTGAGTTTTTGCTTTACCGGCAGACATGTCGGATCAGTTGGCAGTTTGTGTGCCACAATAGATGTACTCAGACCAGTCATATCATCATACGACCAGGCGAATATGTCCTCATATTCCCTTAGAAATTCTGTGTACTCTTCCTTTTCTGACGGTGACAAATGAACATTGATTCGTGTTTCTTTGACGTTCTCTTCATCTCCCAGGTTAACAATCTCAATCTCGTCCAGGTTGGACTTAGGTTTGTTCTCAAAATTCTCGACTTCTTTAACAATCTCTTCCGGTATGTCATCTTCCTCTGAATCTATGTCCGTTTGTTGCGTTGTCTCGTTGCATGTCACAGTCATTGGTTCCTCAAGATAAGTAATAGTAATGTTGTATAAGTAAAGTAATGAGAGAAAATAATAAGAGTAAGATTTATAGGGAAAATTGAAATGCTTTGATAAATTCCATAACTATTTTGAACATTGAAGATCTTATTGCGAAATTTTAAAATGCGAAAGGAAAGTCAACTAGTAAAAATAAAAGATAGTGCGTGATGTTTGTTCAGCCTTGCTACCCCGAGGCTTTCCGGGCTCTGGTGGTTTTGATGGTCCAGTTATTGAGGCATGCCCCTCTGCTTACTGCCTATATGGAAGGGCCTTCCTCCCCCCTCCTCGAAAACAACACAACAATCCATATCATCATCTTCTAGGAACAAATTCCTCACTGCTGCTAGTGCTTCCTCTTCTTCTGACCCATAGATAACATCGGCTGGCTGGAAAGTCTGCTCTAAATGTGTTATTGTCTGCTCCAGCAGATAGTAAGGACCGCGCCATGGTGGCGACCAGTTTTTGAATTCCTCCCAAGTGTACTCATATCCCAGACCGAAGCTGGTGCCATATTTTTTTAGTTTGATAGGCTTAGCGATTCCTTGGAGGTTCTTGCCAAGTCCCTTGCCAGGTTCGTATCCACTCCAGTTCAATATGCTTTCAATTTTATTGTCCCACCATTTGTCCTTGTCGACGGCGTTGACTCGCTCGATGTGGTGATAGCTCTCCCCGCCTATCTTTCTTCTGCCTCCGATTGCTGGGATGGTCTGGCGACTATATATGGGATTTCTACCGTCGCCGTGAATGATCACCTCTTGGTGATTCCACTCAAATTTCACCGCCTGATGTAGTGTTAACGCTACGGCCCCAGCCACATGAATCCACGATGGTCCCTACAATAAATTTTAAGATGCTGACACATCTATCACTTGAAAATCAACATCGAACCAAGTAGGCCCTATTTGTAAACACAGGCTGATTTCCCCAATGGTGGACCTTTGGGAACCATCAAAAGTTTTGACGTTGATGGCCCGGTCCTTGATCTCATGCAGCCCCTTTCCCAATGTCCTGAGTGTTACCAACGAACAAATATTGAGGTTGGACCCTCCATCAATTAGGATTCTGGTGATAAAATAATCTTCGCATTGCACGGTGATGTGCAATGCCTTGTTGTGACTCAACCCTTCGGGTGGCAGCTCATCTTCCTGAAAAGTGATCTTGTGACTTTCCAATACCTTCCCTACCATGTTTTCCATCTTCCTCCGGTGATGTTGCTTGGTATATATGCCACACTCAGCACCTTTAACAAGGCATTTTTGTGTGCATCGAAATTTTGTAGCAAAGCTAGGATAGAAATTTGTGCCGGTGTTTTGTTCAGCTGATCAATGACCGAGTATTCCTTGGCTTGTATCTTTCACCAGATATCATCGGGCCTGGTTTCAGTGATGGTTGGCTGACCAGAGGCCTGCTTGCTTGACTCATCCAAATGTTTCGGGGTATAAACCATACCGGTTCTTGTCATACCCTGTGCCGCAACGGCTTCCCTGAACTTGACCTTCCTTTTTCTTCTTGCCTCAACTGTGTAGTCCCAAGGTATGGAATTCGTATGGAATGGTGTTATGGCAGACATTGCCACCAGAATTGGCATGGCTATCTTTACTCCGAACAGAGCCTGCACCTTAGGTAGTAAAACTGTAATTTCGAAGGGTGTAGGTGCATTTGCTGGTGACATAAATTCGACCTCAATTGGCGTTGGCGTCTTTGCAGAGGATGGTGCTTCAAATTCAAGTCGCATGGACATATTTACCTCGGCGTCCCCAGAAGGCTGAATCTGGACTATAATCGGATTAAGGGTGACTATTGGCTTCTTTGGATTGTCGCCTTCTGTGATCAAATCGACCGATCCCTTGGGGTCCCAATAATCCTCTATTTCAATCATGTGAACAACTCCACCCTTGTGGTCTGGTAGAGGGTTATTGTGGACATTCAGAGCAGGCTCCTTTGTCACAATAATCTTGTTATCAATTAGGGCCTGGATCTTGTCTCTCAGGGAGCGACATTCGTCGATGGTATGTCCTTTCATGCCGGAATGGTATGCATAGGATTTGTTTGGGTTAACCCATTGAGAAAGGTTCTCAGGGGTTATAATAGGGATAGGGGTAACATAACCAGCCTCTTTGAGCCTTTTGTACAGCTGGTCAATGGGTTTAGCAATGGCGGTATACTGTTTGGGAGGTCTTCGGTCAGAATTTGGTCGAGGTCTAGGAACGTTTTGACGTGTGAGAGGCGATAGATAGCAGGATGGTTGAGCATTGTAGGCTTGGTAGACATGTGTAGGTTGGGAATATCTTGGGGAGGTAGGTTGAATGTGGGAGGTGGAGGTGATTGATAAGTGGGTGGTGGAGTTTGGTAAGAGGGTGAGGGTGCCTGGTAGTTCGGAGTAGGCTGATATGTGAGTGAAGGTATTGGATAGGTTTGGTATTTGATAGGGGATTTGGTTCTCTGTGCCACCATTATGGCACCTACGTCCTTTTCTTGGACGTACCACCAAATAGTAAAGCCTTATTGGTAGCTTGCAAGGCTTCAAAGTTTGTTACCATACCACTTTTGATGCCTTCTTCGATCCTTTCTCCCAGCTTGATAATGTTAGAAAATTTACGGTTCTCAATCAATATTAGCCTTTCATAATACTGCGAGTCCTGAGCCCGGAAGAAAAACTTGTTCATTTGTTCCTCCTCTAAAGCAGGCCTGACCTTAGCAGCTTCTGATCTACAATGAGTAGCATACTCGCGTAATATTTTCGTGGGCTTCTTCTTTAGGTTCTGGATGTAGAACACATCTGGTACATTTTCTGTGTTGAACCTGAATCCTTCCATAAAGTCGGATGCCATACTCACCCAGTTCGACCATTTCTTCTAGTCTTGGCTAATGTACCAAGACAGAGCATCTCCTTTCAGACTCCTCATGAAAAGTTTCATGCGAATCCGTTCGTTCTTTCCTACTCCGACCAGCTTGTCACAGTATGTTCTCAAATGAACTCTTGGATCCTCTATACCATCAAACATATCGAACTTAGGAGGTTTGTACCCCTCGGGCAGTTCGACATCGGGTTGTGTGCACAGATCTTCGTAGTTCAACCCTTCAATCCCCTTACTTCCTTCGACGCCCTGAATTTGGCTAGTTAACTTCTTAAGTTCTTCAGCCATGTTCCCCATGAGTGAGTCTTTATCATCAGAATCGGGTGTGCTTGAGATTGGTTGGGTGGAGTGTGGTACGGTCTCCACATAGATGGGGGTGTTATGATGAGCATGGAAATGGTCATTTGTGTAGTTCAACGGTTCTGGGATAAGGAGTGGAGTATTGTTGGAGGTGTGGCAAGTGTTGCAGTGGTGGTGAGGAGCGGGATGGTTTTGTGTTTTGGGATATTTTGTGGAGGTGTAGGGTTCTGAGTGTTTGGGAAATAAACGTCTGGAGTGGTGAGGGAAAATGACAAATTCGCCAGATTTCGAACTTGATCAAGTTCCTCTTGGAACTTCAACAGCTTCTGCTCGAGTTGGGACGCACTTTCTTTGGAAACCTGAGTACCATGAGTGACCTCTACCCGTTCAGTCGAGTTTTCCTTTCTGGTATTGTTCGAATCTTCCATCTTACCTTTGTTCTTGTTTCTGATAGGACTAAGAGGAGGAGTGGATGGAGGGCCCCTGGATCTCGTGGAATATGATGATGATGCCAGAGTGCACGAACTAACCTTTGGGGAGGGGAATAAAACAAAAAAGGTAACAAGTTAGTAAGGATTATAAGAAAATGTTGCGATATTTAAACACATAGTGCAAGAATGTAAATCGTGTCCTAACTTGGGGACCTCTTTGTGCCCGAGGTAGGCCTAGTGACAAATGGTTTTGGAGAACTTAAAATGCTAAATGCCTCATTTTATTGATAAAAATAGACGAATCCCAAATTGAGACTAAATAAACAGGAAATAAAAATCACTAATGGCCATTGGCCTTATTACATTCATAAATTGAAAAGGTAAGCTCCTATCTATTTGGTCCCAGAAGGACCTTCATCAGGTTGAATGCTCTCGTTGATCAAATCCTCCAGTTCATGTAGGTTCACCAGTAAAAATGCCTTGGCCAGGTGTTCTCCTTCGTTTCCCTCAGTGTTCTGGCAGTCGGTGACTCTCTTCCTCACTTTTCCTTCTAATTCCAGTAGACTGTATTCTAGATATTCCAACTTTTTGCTAGCTCTGACGGTCCTCTCTTTCCACTTATTGATTTGGTCATCTGATGGAAGACTCCTCCACCAGTCTAGCAAGAGTGGGGCATGCTAACCATTCCGAAACTGGGGACCTCGTTCTTCATTTTATGCAAAACAAAAGGGTTAAGACCATACCCCTACCGGACTCGACTATTTAACATGAACAATTAGCATGAAGCATTTAGTTCTCCAAATAAATGCACAGAATGTGGGGATGTCCGTTTGGGTTTTAGGGAAACCCAATGGATTTTGGACAAGGCTATCTTGAAGAGTCATTATGCAGACAACATAACTGACTCGGCTAGGTTTGACCATGATGCATTCACAATTAAACAGAGTAAGATTTCTATGGGGTTTTAGACTGGTACCCTTGAGCGGACAACTCAAGAGGAAAAGGCGCGGAACTGTCTACACCATTGATCGATTAGTTTTACCGCAAATATGCCTTTGCCGGATTTAGGGGGTGATAATATCGGAAGAGCGCAACCACTCATTATAAGCGTTGCTATGGTATTTTGTTTGGCACGAGTGGAATATGATGTTGAAAATATGTTTATGCAATAACTAAAGCAGGTTGTCACATATTTGCATGTTGAGAAAGCATTAAATACAACGGTTCTTCATAATTTAAAACAGCAATAAAGGAAAGCAGTAAAGGAAAGAAACAAAAGACAAGTCAGTTTTGTAGTTGAAAAAGGGAATTGAATGTTTAAAGGTATTAAACAAATAAAGGCATATAAAGAAAATGTCAAGCCACAATAATAGTCTGAAAATGGTAAAAGCCTAAAAGATCCCCAGCAGAGTCACCATGCTGTCGCGCCCCCTTTTTCTCGTGAAATCGGGTTTATGACAATTGGGAGGACAACTCATTCCCTTTTTGGGAATTTGGGTTTGAATTGAAGTGTCGCCACCTAATGATTAAGGTGCATTAGGACACCAAGAAGGTTTGATTTGAGTAACCAGAGATTGGGTAAGGGCTTGAAATTATCACAAGGGGAAGGTGTTAGGCACCCCTCAAGATCCACTAGTGAGGTTCCTAGCCAGACTATTGTTGTGAATTTAGGTGCAAATAACATGTAGGCAAATAAAACTTTAAATAAGAGGGGATTTTCAATAATGGTTACAAACAAAATTGGAACGAATTAAAAGGAAGCTGATTTTCTTAAAAGAAATAGTTTGAAATCTTTAGAAGAAACAAATAAACAAAGGGGAAAAGGAGGGTTCCTAGGTTTATTAATAATATGGATCACCCACACAACATCCGGTAATCACTCCTCAGTGAGGGGCTACACGAGACGTTATCGTGTGCTCATCATATCCATATCTACCTTTTTCCACCCCGTTAAGGTATTAAAGCGCGGAACGGTCTCGTTTACCTATTGCATGCTATTACATGACCCAATCCTAAGGTGGAAGGATATTAGGTTTATTTTTAGTTTCAAAGGCAAAATTCTAAGACGACATATAAAAAATATGTATAGCAAGTTGGGGAAAAGCACATAACAAGTAAAAGGCTCAGATATACCTCCTTGAACAAAGAAAGCACATAATTAGCATGACTTTCACATATTGTTTATGGTCTGATTAAGAACTTAAAGGTTGAGGCAGACTGATTTATTACATAATTCAAATAAGAAGCCCGAATCAGGCCTGCCTACTGGTTGTAGTTAATAGCACAGATTCAGTTTATAACTTCGCCCTAAGGCTTGCCTAAGTGTTGGACAAGGAACCTATAAGCATGGTATCTACTGAATTCAGAAAGCAATAATAACAAACTGAGTACGTACTAGTTAAAAAGGTTGTCAGATTATTAAAGAAAGCATGTTTTTACGAAGGTCATGAGTTCTGCAAATGATGATCCTTGTTATTACTGGTTTAGCTCTAGGCGTGAATGAAGCGATTCAGATTTGATTAATAATTCCTATAGACATGCTTTCTACGCGTAGTTAGTCAGAAGCCTTATAGACATGGTAAAAGTGCAGAAACTTTATAGGCATGATATCTAGGTGCTGAATTTTGTTTAAGACCTATGAACATGATATCTAATTGCAGTTGATTGTTTAAGACCTATGAACATAATTTCTAGATGAAAATGGATATACTAGATTCAGAAGGACCTATAGGCATATTTTCTATATGCATATGCATAATTCAGATTTCCAGATACTTATGGACATGATTTCTATATGAGAGAATGCAGAATTCAGAAATACCTATAGACATGATATCTATGTGAGAATGCAGAATTCAGAGATTTTGTAATCACTGGTCCATGAATAAACCAAGTCAGAAAAGCTGAGAAAAGTTTTTAACTTAAGTCGAGTGACAGGGCAGTCAGCAAACAAGGAAAGAAATCAATCAAACTTATACAAAAGGAAGTCTGAAATTAATCAAAAATTAAAAGCCCTTTTAGAGGGAAGTTCAACACATATAAAGAGCACACAAGTATCAGGCATGCGAAAAGGGGTCAAGTAAAAGGTCTTATAGAGTTTACCAAAAGTCAGAATCATACGAAGAAACAAATTGAAACAATAATTTTGAAACTTAATGAAGCAGTAGATGAAACAACTCCAAGAACTCAAATAGGTCCAAAAGATTAGGGTTTTTGAAATCAGGCAAGTTCAGAGATGAAGCACAAGCAAATCACATATCCAATGGTCTCAAAACTCAGATGAACCCCCAAATTCTAGGGTTTTTACCATCAATCGAGTGCAAAGGTGAGAGGACAAGCAATCAAGGAAAAGATACTAATTGAAACAGGTTCATAGGTCTCAGAAAGGATCTGAGACCCTTAGCATGCTCTTTCAGTAGTAGAAACTCATGAGAAGCATAGTAAAAGAATAGCATGTGAGACACAGTAAAAGAAACATAGTAGAAGAAGCTAATGAGAAACATAGTAGAAGAAACTGATTAAGAACACAGTAGCAGAAACTTAACGATAACACAGTAGAAGAAACATAGTAGAAGAAACACAAAGAACACAGTAGAAGAAACATAGTAGAAGAAGCACACAAAAGAAAAAGAAAAATCGGAGAAACTTCTAAAAACCCTAGATCGGAAAATTTAGGATTTGAAAGCATAACTTTTGAAAGAAATATCAGAAAATCGTTTAAAAGCTTAGGGAAAACATGGATCTGGAACATATTTACAGAGATCAGAAAAAACTCAAAAGCTAGGGTTTCAGAGAAACCCAAATGGTGAGAAAGGCTTTGATCTAAGCAGGAGGAGTCGAGGCTAGGCTCGAAATAGACATGGCTTGCCGGAGCAAGGCCGGAGATGGCCGTGAAACTTGAATCAACAAGGGTCTGGACCCAGCTCTTCGTGGTCAAGTCATGAAACTTCAGTAACCAAGCGTGAGGAGCCATAAAAGGATGGTGGGTGGTGAAACCACCATGGATTCAGGCTAGGAGGTGGCCGTAAAATATGGATGGAACTCATCAGAGAGGAGGGGAAGGGGGAAGGTTCTAGAGAGGACTAGAGATACAGAGATAGAGAGAGAGTCGGTTGAGTGAGGAATGAGAGGGGTCTTGGGGGTCGTTTGGTTTAATTTGGTAAGGGCAGATCTGGACCATTGATAAAAAATTATCAACAACCAGGATTTAGTCCGGGTTGGGTCGGGTAGATTTAGGATTGGGCTTGGGTCTTGGGTTGGTTTAATTAGGCCAAATGTGGCTATAAGTTAAATAGCCCCTTTTTTCCAATTTAATTTATAAAAAAAATAATAAACAAATTTCTGAAAATAAATTAAAAGCACTAAAATGACTTATAACGTATAATTATCAATTTAAAATACATAATCCCATTTTATAAATATGAGACGGATTTAAACATAAAAATGGCTAATATTGCAATTATGCAATTTTATCCTTAAAAAATGCCAAATAAATTTGTACAAATATGTGAAAAAATATCTTAGCTATATTTTAATATAAACATGAGAAATAAATCACCAAAAATAATTTTGGGGACTATTATTGGGTTTCTTTTTATAAAATAGAGCAGTAAATTGACTTAAAAATCTTTGAAAAAAAATTAAGAAAAAAATAATAGGACCTTGGGACATACTTATATATGCATATACATGCTATTTTGAAAGATATTTTGCATATAAAAAAATACAAGGAAAAATTGGGTATCAACAAAGGTCATCGAAAAAAACAAGCCTTTCAGTGTTAGAATTCTTATACGTAGCATCTGAACACTGCGGGGGAACCATTATATATGAAGGTACTAAAAGTGTTACGAAGACCGGGGACCGTTAAAATCGGGAACAATGTCTTATCACGGCTGGGGACTGTATCATCAGCCCCGTAGGAGTAAGTTGTACAAGTTAGTCACATGTATTTGTAGAATTATTTACTTAAGCAAAAGAATGTTTATGTAATTGCACTTTTAAAGATAAGAGGAAAAAATCAAAGTCCTTTTATTTTTATTCTATTTCTTGTCTGGATGATAATTAAATTTATTTTTTCATTAGAAAGTTAGTTAAAACTCAAATGCTTGCACCGGAATGAACGTGAGAGTCCTCTTCAAGAGTACCATAAACATAAGAGCCCTCTCTTATGAAACTCTCATAGTCAAAAGGTAGTTTCCGGTAGTGTTAATGCTCGAAATCAAAAGCTATCGGATGTGAAAGAATTCCCGAAGCTCTGTTAGTTAAATAAAAAAGATTATTTTTTGCACAACACTTAAGCAAATAATTTCTTTTATTAATTAAAATGCCAAACTCGATAAAGAAGTTCTGGTATAGTTGCAAAAATAAAAAAACGTATACATCAATTATTCTTGCTGCAGAGCCCGAAGGGAGAGAAGAGTCTTCATTTTCTTTATTTGCCGAACGTTGTTCCGCTTAATTTCGGGCCCCATCTTCTTTAGCTTCCTTTTCGGTTTCCTCTTTGGTTCCTGAATACTAAGAGTTAGTATTCGAAGAGTCAGAAGCAGCGGGCAGATCGATCGAGCAGGGAGGTTCTAGAGAGCAGTTGTCGCTAGTTCACGAGATTTGGCAATGCAGTCAGCGATGTTTGCAGTACCTTCTTTGGCCTGCTCCAAAGTCTTCCTCTTGTTTTGATACATGGCGTAGGTTTTCTCGAAAAGTGTAGAATCTGCCTGGTCTTGGAGTTTAACTTGGATTTTCCCAATTTTTTTGAGGAGCTTATCATTTTAAGCTTTAGCAATGGTGATCCTGGAATCAAGTTCAACATTTACTACAACATGAAGTTGATTCTGCTCCATGACTCTTTTGATCCTTTCCTCTATCTTTGCTCTCTTCTTATCGACAGATGTCCTCCTCGTTTTTGGAGTGTAAGCTAGCCTCCAAGTTATTGACTTCTCCATGAAAGCAGACTCGCGCTCGACAGCAGCAGTCACGGTATCATGTAGTTCAGCCTACTTAGCGTTTGCCTCGTTAAGGTTTTCATATAATTAGGCATCTTCTTGGATGTGAGCCATTCTATCTTGATTGAATTGTTGTAACCAAGCCTCAAGGTAATCCATTGAGCAATTTTTGCTTCCAACATTAGGAGGCGCTCGGTAAGCTGACTCCGTTAAGCCAAAAGTTGATCTTGTTCTATAGTAAGTGCTTGATTATCTAAGATTAACTTTTGTAGGCATTCAGAAGCAAGAAGGTCGGCCTGAAAAATTAAAGCTAAGGTTATTAATTCAAAATATAACAAAATGTTTGAGAATCAGATAGGCAAAACAATGGAAGTATATATTGATGACGTGTTAGTCAAGTATTTAAATTCAAGAGATCATTTGAAACACCTCCAAGAGACTTTCAACATTCTGAGGAAGTATAACAAGAAAATCAACATGGAGAAATGAACGTCCGGGGTTGGTTCCGGTAAGTTCTTGGAGTCCCTGGTCTCACAAAGAGGGATCATAAATCCCGACAAAATCAAAGCTATCGAGGACATTCCAGACCAATTGACAAGTGTGAAGAAAGTACAGAGGCTGACCGGAAGGTTATCGGCTCTAAGCAGGTTCATCTCAAGATCCTTAGAGAAGTGCCATTAATTCTTTTCACTTCTGAAAAAAAAAAGAACGACTTCGAATGGACTCTAGAGTGTCAAAATGCATTGAAAGTCCTAAAAGGTTACCTGTCCAGCTCCCCGTTACTATCAAAATTGGAGGATACCGAGCAGTTGTTAATATGTCTAGCAGTCTCGAAAGTAGCTGTAAGTGTCGTTTTGGTCCAATAGGAAGATGGAATGCAATTTCCTATTTACTATGTTAGTAAAATATTGTCGAGAGCATAAACTTGTCATCCGCACCTCGAAAAGCTGGCCTTGGATCTCGTAGCTGCCTCTCGAAAGTTTAGCCCTTGTTTTTAATGCCACCTGATAGTCGTTGTGACAACCTTTCCCTTAAGGAATGTACTTCAGAAACATGAGTTGTCATGATGTTTGGCTAAATGGTCAGTCGAAATTAGTGAATTCGACATTGAGTACAAACGCAAGACTTCAACCAATTCACAAATTTTGGCCGACTTTGTGGCCGATTTCAGTCCCAAGTTAATTCCCTTGGCTGCTAAGGAAGTAGTGTTGGTGTCGAAAACGACATCGGGAGTTTGGACCTTGTTTGTGGATGGAGCTTCCAATGTAAAAGGGTCCAGTCTCAGGATAGTTCTAATCATGCCCTCGAGGGAAATGTTGTGGTAGGCCATTAAAAATGTTCCCTTAACTAACAATGAATCTGAGTATGAGGCTTTGATTGCAGGACTGGAACTAGCCTGAGGGACTAGGATCCGAGTTCATCGAAGTGAAATGAGACTCCTAGCTGGTAGTAAACCAAGTGTATGAGATTTTCGACTAGAGGAATAATGCCTGCAACTGTATGTAAAAAAGGTTCAGGCATTGCTTGCACGATTCAGGGAATGGTCAAACCATCCACATTCCAAGGGAAGAAATTGTGAAAGCAGATGCATTGGCTAATTTGGAATCATCCACAAAAATGAAAGGGTCTGATTCCGATTCGGTAGTCTAACATTTACATTTGGTGTTGGACATGGATGGCTATTGCAAGGTAAATTTGACCAACTTGGTCTGGAACTGGAGGAACGAGTTCATTGAATATCTCTGGCATGGTAAATTACCCGAGGACCCAAAGGTGTTCCGAGCACTGCGGACCAAAGCAGCGCACTACTGCCTCGTAGATGGGCAGCTATACAGGAGGTCATTCCAAGGACCATTAGCCCGATGTCTAGGGGCCTCGAAGGCAGACTATGTGATGAGGGAGGTTCACGATAAAGTTTTCAGGAATCATTCCGGTGCAGGCTCGTTAGTTCTAAAGTTGACCAGGCAGGTTACTACTGGCCCTGGATGGAACAGGACGCAAAGGTATTCATTCAAAAATGCGACCAATGTTAGCGTCATGCACAGTTCGATCATCAACTTGCAGAACTTTTGCATTCGATGTTGTCCCCATGGCCATTCATGAAGTGGGGGATATACATAGTTGGTCCTCTTCCATTGGGCCCCAAAAAGGTATGATTTCTTTTAGTTTTAACTTATTACTTAACTAAATGGGTTGAAGCAGGTCTTTACCAAAAGATCGATAAATGCAAAGTGGTTGACTTTATATAGGACCACATAATCACCGATTTGGAATATCGAAGGAAATCTCTTGTGACAATGAGTCGCAATTCATAGGTTTAAAAGTCACAAAAATTTTCGAAGGATTAAAAATCAAGAGAATTACATTTTCATCATACCACCCAAGTGCTAACGGACAGGCAGAGTCAACAAACAAGATAATTATTCAGAACCTGAAGAAGAAATTAGAAGATGCTAAGGGCAAGTGGCTTGATGAGCTATCGGAAGTACTATGTACATATCGGACAACGTTGAAGTCGAGCACGGGAGAAACACCCTCCACACTCGTGTACGACGCGGAGGCTCTGATACTGATAAAATTGAGGTATCCGAATTTAAGGTTTTCCTGAGCAAATGGAGGGGCAAACAATGAAGCATTGCTGGTAAAGCTGGATTTGCTTGATAAGCACCGGGACTTGGCATACATAAGAATGGTGGCTCAAAAGCAAATGATGGAAAGATATTGTAGGGCCAATCTCTGCTATTTCAAAGTAAGAGATTTGGTTTTGAGGAAGGTGACCCAGAGCACTCGGGAAGTCAAACCGGGAAGCTAGGACCAACAAGGGAAGGTCCTTACCAGGTTTCATGTATCACCAGTAAAGGGTCATATGAGTTGGAAAATCAAGATGGAGTCAAATTACCCAGCAATTGGAACGTGACTTACCTTAAAAGGTATTATGGCTGATGGATCACGCCAATACTGAAAGTATGTGCTGCACTCTTTATTCCTTCGACCAGTTTTTGTCCCAATCGAGTTTTTCTGGCAAGGTTTTAATGAGGCAGAAACAAAAAGCATACTACGAATGGAGCGTCATCGGAAAAGGAAAGACCTTTAAATATCATGGCACTAAAACTTTCACATCAATGGTAAACAACTATGTGGATGGTTAAATAATCTTTGACTCGATGGCAAGTCTTGTCTTCTATTATAAAAAAGGATTATTTAATCGTTCATAAGTTGTTTCCACATGTGAAGCAGCAATCTGGATGCAATACTTCCAGTGCTCGAATTTGCATGCTTCGCATTCGAACACTGGGGGGAGATAATATCTTATACAGCAGCAAAAATACCACAAAATCGGGTCTACGAGTATCGGGATCAATATTTTATCAAGACCAAGACTGCGAGAATCGGGATCAATATTTCATCAGGACCGGAGACTGCATGATCAACCCCATAGAAATAAGTTGTACAACTTAGCCACATGTATTGGCAGCTTTATTTACTTAGGCAAACAAATGCCTATGTACTTTTAAGAATAGAGGGAATAAAATAAAGTCCTTTTATTTTTATGTTATTTCTTGTCTGAACGATGAGTTAATTTTATTGTTTAAATTTTAACAAAAAATTCAAATGCTTATGCCAGAATGAACAGGAGATGTCCTCTTCAAGAGCAGCATAAACATAAAAGCCCTCTCTTATGAAATTGTCATAGTAAAGGATAGATTTCGGAAGAATTTATGCCTGGGATCAAAAGCTATCGGATGAAAAAATATACCTGAAGCTTTAATCGAATGAACATAAAAGGGATTTTTTGCATAACACTTAAGAAAAACACTCTTTTATTATCAGGTACTGAATTTGATTAAAGTTAGGCATAACTACAAAATATTAAAAAATTATTATTAGTATTCATCATTGCAGCCAAAACCCGAAGCAAAAGAAGGATCTAGGTTTCCTCCGGTACAGTATGGCGGATTCACTATCGGCTCATGGACTTCATCTTCTTTAGTCTTACCTTCGGTTTCTGAATACTCAAAACCAGTACTCGAGGAGTTAGTCGCAACGAGCCAAGTAAGAAGGTTTTCACGAGCGGATAACTCCAATTCTCGGGCCTTGGCAATGCATTCGTCTATGTTGGCAATGCCCACTTTGACCTTCTCCAAGGTCTTCCTCTTCATACGATACATGGCATAGATCTTCTCGAATATGAGGGAATCTTCTTGATCATGGAGTTTTTCCTGGAGTTTGTCGATTTCATCCTAGGGCCCTTCTCTTTCAGACTTCATGGCGCTAAGGCGGTAATCGAGCTCAACATTAGTAGTTGAGTGAATCCTGTTTTGCTCCATGACCCTGTTAAGCCTCTCTTCCATTCAGGCCCTCTTCTCCTCGTCAGCATTGGCCTCCTCGGTTTTGGAGCATAATTTGGCTTTCAAGTTATTGATTTTCTCCTCGAAGGCAGACTCACGCTTGGCAGCGGCGATAGTAGCTTCGTGAAGTTCAGCCCACTTAGCCTTAGCTTCTTGAAGCTTTTCATGTAATTGGGCAGCTTCTTGGATGTGGGTCATTCAATCCTATTTGCTCTTCTGCATCCGAGTCTCAAGCTCGTCCATTTCTATAGCTTTTGCCTCCATCACTAGGAGGCCCGCAGAGAGCTAGTCCTTCTCAACCAAAAGTTGATCCCTCTTGGAAGAAAGCCCTTGTTTATCAATGATAAACCTTTGTAGGACCTAAAAAACAATGTGGTTAGCCTAAAAAAGAAGAGATTAAAATTAAGGCTACCATTGCAGCGTATACATTTCAAAAGAGAAAGAGATAGAGATACCTGTGCCACACTATGCATGCCATTGTTTATCAAGCACTCCCCAGAAAGGGAGCCCATTTTATTCAAATCTTTCTCCGAAGCCAGCGGCTTCAGATAATTTGCAAGCTCCACCGACTTGGCTAAAATATGATACTCTTTCGAAATCGAAAGAGTGGAACTTCTCCTCCCTCGAGGATCTTGGTAAGAAGTTGAGTAACAATTCCCAAGTTTCTATGGTCAGGAGACCGAGGGTGAGAAACATCCCTTTATCGCTCATTTGTTGTTGGTGGAGGAGATGCAGTTGGTGTTGGTGGCGAAGGAGCATCTAGCGTCGAGGGGCGGGAAGGATTTGGTTTATAAGGATAAGAAGCAACTGCGGCAGGAGGAGTGCTCGCTATTATTTGCTTAGTGGTTGGGGGTAGAAGAGGCCCAAGGTCCGAACTCCTAGGATCGGAGATAGCAATGGGGGCCGAAAAGAAAGAATCAGTATTCTCGGCCAAGTCCATCTCACTGCAAAGCTCCTGAGTTTCCACTAGTGTTGGGTTTTGAAGCTCCCCCGATTGAGCATCCGGTTGAGCTGATGTAGATCTCCTTAGAAGAGAAGCATCTTCATCACTAGCTTCTACCTCATCAACGAGCACCACTGTGGCCGACTCGGATGGTGTTTTCTTTGATCTCTTCTCCTGAGTCCCAGCCGAGAAGGAGCATCTCCTTTTCGGTGTCTTGTTCCCGAACTCAGGACTCCGAGAGGAGGCACCTTCACCAATGGAGTTAGCAACTTATCCATGAGATTTATTGCGTTCGAACAAAAATGAAGGAAAAGAAGGACGTGGCTTACCATGGTGCTTGGCCTTCCACCCGTATTTGGGGGCCATCTCCTTCCACCGTCGGGATTCTGGAGTTGTAATGTCCATAATTTTTTGGACCTAATGGTCCAGGCCAGGAACTCATGGCGATTCCTATCGGATAGCTGAAACAAAGGAAATAGAAAATTAGCAAAAGTGGGAAATGACATTTTCACGGAGGAAGAAAGTGGAAAGCCAAAAACTTACGAAAGAAGTTCCACAACTCGAGAAAGGCTGGAGTTGTGACTGGGATTATGTCCCTCATAGCAATAATGGTGAACCGCTCCATCCATACACGGTCGTTGTTGTCGTACTCTAGTGAGGAGAGCATGGTGACCACCTTGCTAAAGTTTATTACTCCCCCATGGAAAATCGTGGGAGAGTAAAGGTTCAATATGTGTGCACAGTTGACGAAGGCAGGCCACCGTCCGCCATACCGATGGGCTTACTTGTGCTAAGAACACCTGATATCGGTGGCAAAATTCCAAAATTATTGGGTCGAGCCCTTCACTCGACCCCGGGAAAAATGGACCCAAAGTGAAGGAATAAGGCTGATAAACTGATTGAAGGTAGACCAAGAGCATTACCTACGGGGATTTATTAGGATGGCTCAAAAAAGGGATACGTATAGAAATACATAAACACCCCTCCTTGGAGTAGGTGACTCGCTCTGCCATATCTAGGGCGAGGATTTGGATATTGGGGCAGTTGCAGTCTTCCTTCATAATTGGAATACCAGACAGGCGAATAGAGGAGTGAAACCTGCGAATTGGCCAAAACCGATGGCTTTGGGAAGTTGTAGAACGAGCTTTTTCGTGAAGGTCGTTTATAATGTTGAGTTGAAGGTGCATTATGATGCTAACAGTTGAAGGTTCAGACTCAACCCCAACCTCCTTGTCATTGTATTTATTTGGGCCTCCACCGAAGAAATGACCAGCAGTATTAGAGGAAGCAGTGTATGAATTTATGGTAGAAAGAGGTTGTAAAAGGAAAATTTCTTACTGAGAAAGTTGAAGGTTGTTAAAGGATTCTAAGTAGTGGAGAGAAGAAGAAAAACTTATGAAAATTATTGGAGTAAAGAAGTAAAAATGATGGGTAGTAGAGAAGTTATAGATGGAAAAAATCGTGGTCATGATTACCTCGAAAATCGGTAAATTTTCTGTTGTATCATGGGGAAACACGTATTCGGGCTATTAAATGCGAGAAAACGCGCGTCCTTTCAAATGTTATAGGCTGTGCAGGAACTTCCCCGCCAAGTAAGAAATCTTCACCTGCTTCCCAGTAACATTAAGCTACATCACCAGAAAGTAGGGAAACTATCTGTATGAGGTAAAATTGGTTGATAACATGTGGTCGAACGGTAAGATGACGTGTGGAGCCGAAGATAGACAAAGGACAAGTCGAGAAACAATTAGTACCGAATGCAGAGTGTGTGATCGGTACCGGAGGGATTTCAAAGGGAACATACTCGGCGGTAGAAGTTCAAAGACTTGCCATCAGGACAACATTAAATGAGAGAATATTTCCTGGCATTAAATGACAACTGTTACAGAGAATATTTGCATTCAAGGGCTGCCATTACATACTCATCAATGACCCTTTTATTACCATTTAAAGAGAGCTTGATCTTAGGATCTTGTTTCCTGTGTAGAACTATAAATAATAGGGCTAGCACCATGGTAAGGGAATGAAAAATATTCCACACGAAAAAGCTATGCTTTACTATTTTGCTCTCATACCTTACTATTCAAGCTTTAACTTTAACAGTTTATTCGTTTAATCTTTAACTTTACTTTTGCTTTTGCTCTCGGAAAGGTTTAGTTCAAAATCAGGCTTGTTATTTTCTTTAATTTCGTTTTGTTTTTGCTCTCGGAAAGGCTTAGTTCAAAATCAGGCTTGTTATCTTCTTTAATTTCAATCGCTAAATGTTAATTTTAGTCTTATTTCTTTATTGTTTTAGGATCAAATCGATTCGCTTTCTATAAACCACGTTACAAATTCAACTGTACCATTTTACGAGTAAACAGACAATATGAAATATCATCATAATTTTATAAGATTGGTAGTATGTCAAATTATCCGCGCATCGCCCCGGTTCTAACATAAGTTAATACTAGTATGAGCATTAATTGGTCCACTGCGTAGATGCAAAGTACTTAGAATATCTTGAACAAAGGTCAGATAAAACAATGGTGTAATGAAGGGGAAAAAAGAAGAAAAAATTGGGAATATCATAAATATCAAAGTTCAAGAGAAAAAGAAACACACCATTGGAGTAGAAAATCAAACAGCTAAAAGTTGCAGTGTGTTCACAACCTCAAACTCACAACTGAAAAACAACCGACATTACACAAGCAGAAAATTCGAGGAAAATGACGCCCCTATATAAAGAAAGGTACATATATTTAGAAAGTCTTCTTGAACATAACCCTTAAGGGAGTGTCACTGAGAGCCAAAAACCTGACTCCATCTTTAGTGTATATACCAACATCTTTGCAAATAACCTTGCAAATCTTGCACACACTTGGACAGAACACAAACTTATAATCCGTCCCAAGTTTCTCAATCTTGAACCAACTGCTCAATGTTTGAGGCCCTGGGTTTCCTTCAACTCCACCAGTCACTATAAAATATTGCTTCAACTTGTCATCATAGGTCCCAAGTTTCCAAATAGTTTCTCTTGCACAAATAGTTGGAGTAAAAAACCTGACATTAAGATCAATTGAAAGACGAACAACACCCTTCTTGGTATTAAAAGGTGTGAAAACCACAGGCAAACCTTCTTGGACCTCATCAGAATTTTGGATAATGTCCCTAGGACAAGTATTGTTTTGCTTAACGTTGGAAGGTAAGAGTCCGCCACCTCTTCCTCGGATCACTGGCAGCACGAAATAGTTGAGACCCACTTTTACTTTGTCGCCATTGATGTCAAGAACTGGAGATGGCGATGAACCTGCTAAGAATCTTGAGGGATTGGGTACACACAGGGCTATTGGGATAACTGAAAGTGAAAGTAGTAGCAAAAGGGTGTTCATTTTTCTTAATTTGTGGAAATTGAGATGTCTTACACTACTCTGTGCAGTTGATATGAGTGCAAGTGGCTGTCAATTTATAGAGGGATAAGGTGTGATTTTTGCACGTGGGTCATCTCAAATCTCCATACTCGTTTATGTTTATGAGGTCCTAGACGGTGACGGGTCTATAATTTCATACTCTATTCTTTTTAATTTAAGTGAATTTATTTAATTTAATAAATTTGTCATATTAAATATTTCATCCGTTCCAATTTACGTGAACCTGTTTGACTGGGCACGAAGTTTAAGGAAAAATGAAGATTTTTGGAATTTGTACTTCTACACAAGTCAAAAAGGGTCACAGAGTATTTATGTGGTTATAAAAGCTTCTTACTAAGGGTAGAATTGTAAGTTTAAGATAAATTGTTACCAAATTTAGAACGAGGTCATTCTTTTTTGAACTGACTAAAAAGGAAATAGATTCACATAAACTGGAACAGAAGAAGTATGTTATAATATTTTATCTCGCTTTTTGTATTAAATATGTAATAATATTTTTATGACTAAGATTAAAAATAAATAGGGTCACATTAACCTTGAATGGAGGGTGTAATTTATATGTTGAGTTCTAAAATAGTACTACTAATATTTTAGTTTTCATACACATTTATATGTCATGTAGACGAATTCAAAGCTAAAATAGTTAGTTGAATTCACGCCGCAATGTAATTTGCCACTTCGAGCATATTTGGAAAGCCATTTAGGAATTTGATTTGGGCGTAAGTAGGTGTAATTGTACAATTTGACATATTTCTTTGGCCAATCAATTACCTAATCAGCATGGAATTGAGTGTAACTACACTCTCCAATTATCAAGGGAGAAGTGAGAATTGGTGGTAATTACAAGATTTCCTTTTAGTTTCTTTCTTTTTTGTTTTTATTTTAATTTATTTTCTCTATAAATATTTATTTCTATTTTCAAAATTTTTAACTTTATTTGAAGTTTTAAAATATATTTTTCTTTGTACATATTTATCTTTTTTCTCTACATTTACTTCTTGTGATTCCATGTAATTACTTATATTTTTTTTATTATTCTATTTTTTGAAACTACACCTCCTGATATTAGAAATAATGAGTCATTAACAAACTTGACATATGATGAATGATGCAATAAAAGTGAAATTTCGTTGTTGAATGTGATTATAAAATTATTATGTTTTCTAATCTTAAGTTGTAGTGGAACTTATTATTATTATGTTGGAATTTGACATATGTTAATATATTCTTTTTTTGGATTTTGAAATTGTGATGATTCTCATGGTTCCAATTTACTTGTTTTAGTAGTATGGGCTCACATTGCATGTTGCTCATTTTTTAGTTAGAATTGATAGATTAGTTTTGTCAAACATTTGAATAATGTTATGACATTATATTTATAAATATTAATTTATTTTATCAAACATGAATTCCATGATGTTCTTACGAAGTGTATGTTTTAGTTTTTGTAAGTATCTAAAAATACTAGAAATTTGGAAAATATATATACATAAATTATTTTTACAAATTTATTTATAAATATAATGATTAATAATTAATGTATATTCACGAAAAAAATATACATCTTAAATACCAAATATAATATTATTTATACTCATAAACTTTTTGAGGCATACTTATTATATTAACTTTTAAGTTTTAATAATTATTTCATTTAAAATTTAATCTAACTGTGTAATTACTCTTGTGCAACCAAACAGTACGCTTGTAATTACACTGTAATTACGTTCTGACAAATAAATAGGTCGTTGTAATTATACAACTTTATAATTACTAAGTTATATAATTATTATCCTAATAATTACACCAATTTCAATTACTCGATGGCTTTTCAAACAAACCATGTGCCCCAGGGGGCATGAGGCGGCTTTCATTCATGAAATACATACCTAATAAAGTAATCATTTTTGGATCGATATGACTTGGTCAAAGGTCTTTACGCGTTTGAAAGATAGTGCTAGAACGACATCTTTGAACTATGACCATGGTATTCATCTATAGTGAGGTGGGTAGAGCTGTCAATATAGGCGGGGCAGGATTAGCCTAGTTCAGCCCACATAGGTTTAGTAATTGACGGGTTGTGCTGAGCTAGTCCACTAATTTGACGGGCCTTATAATAGTCAGTCCACCTCCAGTTCTATGTGGGCTACGAGCCCCCATGAACCAGCTCTTTATTTTTTAAAATATAATTTTATATTTCTTCTTTAAGTTCTAAACTAAAAAATATAAATATTTAAAAGTTAAAAAAAACTTATTGGTTCCAATATATCACTATAAAAGTTAATAAATATTTTTAAAATAACTTTTTATACGGTTCTAATATATCACAATAAATAATAAAAATGTAAAAAACTATATATTATTTACTAAAAGTCAAAACTCAAAACAAACTATTCAAGAGAACGTACATGACGCTTATGGGATATCCAACACATCATCTTCGTCAAAGACATTTGAATCCGCTCGTGAGAATATTGTCTTAAAATCTTCACTTTCATCTACATCTACAATTCTTATGCAATATTAATTAGTTAAATATTAAGAATAATTAAAACTTTAAAACTAATTAACGTTTTAAGACTTTGATCTTTTAATATGATGAGCTTAATAAATTTTGAGCTCGGGATATTCTTCTTGTTATTTTTTGTGTCATGTACTTTTTATATTTTAAATATGTATTTTTATTAGGCCCACAGGCCGGCCCAGCCCAGCTTCAGTCAAGCCTCACGGGCCACAGGCTTACTCGGGCCAGGCTTAAAGCGTCCTTTTTAAATGGGCTCATAAAATTATATCCTAAATCGCGGGCTGGACTGGGCTGACCCAACGGGCCAAGCCCATATTGACGGCTCTAAAGGTGGGAATGGGATTTGAAAATTTGAATTTTTTTTTATATGTGTTTGGGAAAGAATTTTAAAGAGAAAAGGGTCAGAAGGAGTGAAGTCTACTGACAAGGGAAAGAGCAACAAGAGAGAGAAACTTTCTTCTCTCACTAGGACCAAACCAAATGGAAAATCCACCCAACTCAACCAATATACAACTGGAACCACCGGACCCAAATAACATGGAAGAAAACACCCCAAATACACACTCTTGCAAGGAAATGCTTCTTGACAAGCAAGCTATTTCACAAATAGATTACTTCACAGCTGAGATAGGGAATACAAAAACTCAACAAAAAGGCAAAGGAAAAATGGACACAATCTTACGATCCAGTAAGATAAAAATAGACTCTATGAGCCATGGCACCATTCAATGATCATCAACTCTTTGGCAGGCGTATGCCTCATCACCTTCTCCGAACCAAACTTATTGAACTATGGAACCCATCCGAACAGCTAATCTTGATTGACTTAGGATGGGATTTTTTTATAGTCAAATTTAGCAAGGAAGAAAACCTGATTAAGACAATTCACCAGGGGTCATGGTTCATTACTGGAAGGTCCTATCTGTTAGAAGATGGGAGCCAAGATTCGTCCTACAAGAAGCTACTCTATCTTTCAGTGCAATCTGGGTCCGCCTTCCACAACTGCCCACTGAATTCTATGATAAAGAAATCCTTGAAAAAGTGAGCAGAAAGCTAGGAAAGCTACTTAAAATTGACATTTGTACTTCTACGACACTCTAAGGCAGGTATGCCCGAATCTGTGTCCAAGTTCCTTTGGAATCACCAGTTGCAACCTCTGTCACCATAGGAGACCACAAACAACAAATCGTCTATGAAGGAGAAACCATCATATGCACAGGGTGTGAAAGACTAGGTCACACCATAAAAGGATGTTCTCAACGGCTAAAATAGATACCACCATCACCTTCAAATGATAGCCCTAATTGCTCCAACTTGAAGGAATGATGAAGAAGGGGAATGAAAAACTGTTTTCTTCCCAAGAAAGCGCAAATAAGGGTCACCCTCCCAACAACGACCAACTGCAATTCCGTCCAGTAAAAACAAAACAACCACACAACCGGAAGGAATACAGGTTCAGATGTTCGACGCCATCTCCGGTAAGTTTCTCGACACCCAAACCTTCAAATATGCTACAAAACTAACTCAGTGCAGGATTCACACCTAGACCAAGGTTCAAAGAATATCAACAGGACCATGAATAATCAAAACACCCAAGGTCAACCCACAAAGTAAAAGGCCAGTACAATCATAAAAAATAAAGCGGGCCCAGAAGAAGAAAGGGAACAAAAAGAGTGTGAGGAACCGGGACCTACTTCCCAAAACAGTAACCAAACAGTCCCCTTCCCCAATAAACTAAACCAAATAGGCCCACCCAGAACCCCAAAGTTAACCTGCCCAAAGGGCCTAGTTGAGCGTCTGACACCCCATCAGACGGAGACCCACCTTAAGCCACAACCCATTAACTCCCTAGAAAGATTCAATGATGATCTCTACCCCAAGGCATCATCCCTACAAACACACTTTATGCAAATACACTCCATGGAAACCCCATATCAAAATCTCAGAAATCCAAATTGGCTAGTTGAATTGACACCAGCAATCAACTGTATCAGATTTTCCCATAACCCAATACCCGGTATAACAGACGCAGAAACCAAAGCGCCAAAGATAGGAATCGATTTATATCTATCATCATCAATAAAACCGGTTGATTACCCGAAAAACACACCATTTATTAACAACCCAAAAAAGGGCAGATAAAAAAACCCCAAAAATGGAACCCTCACCCAACCCCCTATCTTCCTAACCTCCGTACCACCACCAACGAAACATGCGCCAGCATCCTGGCTGGAGATAGCCCTCCATGGCCAGGCACTAAGCTACTCTTTTCAACTAGGCAACCAGCCCATATCCATCATCATCCATAACTCAGCACACCTGTCTAGGGTAACAGCGGAGGCCCTAAACAAGGGCTTGGCGATGTTTAGAGCTCAGTTGTGGCAATCGATGGTGCTCCAGACCATCAATCCCTTGAAGCAGTCCATAGACCCACCATCAATTCACAATATGATGCAACATATCTTCAACTCACTACCGTTCTTTCCGGATCCGGCAATGGAGGATCCATTTGCGACCCTTCAGTTCAAGGTCCTCCCACCATGGCCACATCAAGGCCCTTTATCCTCAACGCAGGAGAAGCAGAGTTCCCCACCACTGGAGAATATCTTGAAGGAGATATCAAAGGCACTCACAGTGAAGGAAATAACTCCACCTTACAGCCCTCCAAGAATAGACTCATTGTGGCTAGAGACAGTGAGAGCAATAGAGTTTAGTGCCGACCACAGCGAGACCCCCATACTCCTCTGTCCCAAGAACCTTGCTAGATGTGGATTGAACCTATCCTCACATCAAATCCAAGGCCTATTGAAACCACTGTTAACACTAATCCCAGTGATGGGATCTATACTATGACAGACCAGGGGAAGAGAACTGATGCCACCCAGGGAAGGGAAGAAACATCGACGAGCAATCCCAACCAAACCCCTCATCCCCAAATGAACTTTATAATATGGAATGTTAGGGGGGAAATAGTGCCGAGTTCAGGCGACATTGCTCAGAGATGGTCAAAATGCACAAGCCACCGCTACTAGTGTTGTTGCAAATGAAAATAGAAGACCAAAAGAAGCTGACGGAAGAGCTACAATATGACATGTATATCCAATTCCCAGTAGTGGGTCATTCAGGAGGAATAGTTATCATGTGGAAGGAGGCCTCCCTCCAGGTGGATGAAGTAGCAGTGACATCACAAGGTATACACGTTATGGTCAAGGTACTCCCCTCAAACCCCCTTGGTCACTTTTAGCAATTTATGCTAGTAATTTTCTAGAGGATAGAAAGGCTCTCTGGGATAACCTAGTTGACATCTCCAAAAATTATAGTGGAAGTTGCTTTGTAGGGGGAGACTTCAATGAAGTCTTAAAAGCTAGGGACAAATTTGGGGTCAACTCCATTAACACAAATAGGAGCAACCTATTTTGGAATTGTGTCAATAGATGCCAACTTGTAGACCTAGGGTTAAAAGGTAGCAAATACACTTGGTCCAACAAACGCTACAAGAATAGGTCTTGCCCCATCCTTGAAAGGATTGATAGGTGTTTTGCCAATAACCACTGGGTAAATGAATACCTAGAGGCTAACATTACCCACCTAGCAAGGACCCACTCTGACCATTGTCCCTTGCTAGTTAAGCTTAAAAATAACCCACCACTGGCCACTACCAAGCTCTTCAAGCTTGAATTAATGTGGTGTAGCCACCCCATGTTCCAATCACTCATCAAGGGCTCCTTCCCTTCCCACTCCACCCTGATCCCTTCCACCATAAGATTCAAGGAAATGTCACCATTTGGAATAAAACAACCTGTGGCAACATCTTCCATAAAAAGAAGAATCTCTTTGCCAGGATAGCTGGGATTCAGAAATCTCCTAGCTACCAAACTAGCTCTTTTCTCCAAAATCTGGAGAACAACCTTATTGAAGAGCTTGATACTGTCCTCAAGAATGAGGAAGATTTCTAGAAGCTGAAAGCCAGAATTAACTGGCTTGCTGGTGGTTATGTCAATACTAGGTTCTTCCACATTTCAACCCTTAACAAGAGAAGGAGGAACAGAATCCTCTCCCTTAAGGAGGAGTCAAGGCATTGGCATTATAATCCCCAAGAAACCAAAAATTCAATCACTAATTTCTTTTTGGACCTCTACTCCACTTCCCATACGCATTCACAAAGAATCAACAACACTCAAAGCCCACTGGGGCCCTCCCTTTCAGACATCCAAAAAAGTTCTATGGCAATGCCTCTCAGAGATAGTGAAGTCAAGAATGCCATATTCTCTTTCAAGCCTTTCAAAGCTCCAGGTACTGATGGCCTACACCCTTTCTTCTACCAAAGATATTGGGACATTGTAGGAAAGGATGTAATCTCCTTTTCTAAAAACTGCTTCTCAACATCCACAATCCATCCATTGATTAATGAAACACTTGTATGCCACATTCCCAAATATCCCCCATGCATCAATGATCAAGAACTTTAGGCCCATAGGTTTATGCAATACTATTTACAAAATTGTCCTAAGATTTTAGTAAACAGGAACAAAATTTCTTGCCCATTGTGTGCGGTGAAATCGGGGAGGCCGATTTTTCCTTGACAAAATGCTTCAGAGAGTGATCCCAAAGGCCCTGGATCTCGAGCTGGTCACTTCCCTCAAGATCCGTCGATGCTCAGCCAAAAATAATACCGACCGAAGTCCCGACGAACGCAGGAATCTCCCGAAGAACGTATTTGGGGTCGATCAGGTCTATTTGAGCAGCTCAACATCGGCCCACGTATACGTCATAAAGATAGCCGGTTGTCCCATCCCATTTCTTTTATTATGCAACATATTTTGTACTAAGTTTGGGCTCCCCCTTCTATAAAAGGGGAGTCTCTAACACCCTGTAAAGCAGAGCTCCAACTATTCTACTCAAGTGCAATAATATCTCTCTCTCTTTCTTCTCTCTAACTCGTTTGCTCTCACTGGCTCGAGGCCACTTAGCATTTACTGCCTTCTTACTTGTTCTTTATTTATCGCTTGGTCTTGGCCATATAGAGCTTTTTTTAATCATATCTTAACTGTTATCCCACTCCCGACTCCTCTCGATAGCTCGAGCTCGACCCTAACTTCAACCCCGAGGCCCCTCATCGATCGATCCTATACCCGGGTAGCAGGTTCCTCGGCCTGTTCAACCCCTCGTTTTAGCATGTATCCCCTTCATAAAACAACTCGGCCAGTAAGCCTTCAGGTATGCTTATCACCCCATTTTTAGCATGTATTTCATCGTTAAACTTCGTATTCTTAGCATCAACTGCTCTAAACAACCAGCTCGAGAATAGATCACGTATTTTTAGAATCTCATTTACATATTTAATTGTTGTTACCATTTTCACGGTAAACAGTTTGGTGTCCACCATGGGGCTAAAAATAATAGTGATTATTTTCTTGTTGGTTCCATTGCACAAACACACGTTATCTTTCACACTTTTTCGTGCCCAAGATCTCTTGATTTCAGGTCAAAATGTCTGGCTCGGAAAACAGTCGAGAACGACAACCTCGAAAACCATGGGGAAAATGGCGTGGCTATCCCGGCCGCTGGAGCACCACCACAGAATCCTGATAACGCGCCCGGACCGATTCTAGCAGACGCGGATTCGTAGGACGCACAACAAATCGACGAAACTTCTCACACCGACAGGAGCATACGACACAGCAACCAACAGGAAGCTCAAAAAACCCCGGCCTGGGAAGAACAGGAAGTTAGTCTTCATGTTATTTTTGAAATGTTGCAAGCAAAACAATTGGCCATTGCTCAGTTACAAATCCATCCGAAGACTCCCAACACAGCGGCACCAGAGACAGCTCCCCCTGCCAAGCAAGTACTCTAAAGGTAAAGCAATAACGGATCAGTGGCTGACCCTGCCATAGTGAAGATGCTCGAGGACCTCACCAAAAGGATCGAATTGGGTGAGAAAATGATTGCATCCAACGATAAAAAGATCGAGACCTACAACTCTAGGGTCGATCAGATCCCGGGTGCACCCCCGATCCTCAAGGGTTTGAATTCAAAGAAGTTCATACAGAGGTTGTTCCCCGAGGAAGCGGCCCCGAAGACCATTCCAAAAAAGTTCAGAATGCCAGGACTCCCTAAGTACAACGGTAACACTGACCCTAATGAACACGTTACTGCCTACACCTGCGTAGTAAAAGGCAACGATAAAAAGAATGACGAGATCGAGTCCGTATTGCTGAAAAATTCGGAGAAATGCTTTCGAAGGGGGCCATGATGTGGTATCACAACTTGGCTCCCAACTCCATAGATTCGTTCCCATGCTAGCAGACTCCTTCGTAAAGGCACATGCTGGAGCCATCAAGGTAGCAACGAGGAAGTCTAACGTTTTTAAAATCAAGCAAAGAGAGAATGAGATGCTATGGAAATTTGTGTCCCACTTCTAGATGCAACAGATGGAGCTACCACTCATCTCCAACGACTGGACAGTGCAGGCCTTACCCAAGGCCTGAACGAACGGAGCTCGGTGGCTTCGAAGCAGCTGAAGCAGAACCTGATCGAATATCCAGCCATGACCTGGTCGGACGTCCACAACCGATATTAGTCAAAGATCAGAACCGAGGACAACCAGCTGGGAGCACCTTCGAGCTCAGTATACCCAAACAGACTCCTGGCAAAGGAGTCGAAACCAAACAAAGAAAGGTACCAGTCGTACCTCGAAGACAGCAGGAACGCCCCAAGGCGCAACCTACCTCAGAATGATCAAAGGATGGATCGAGGACAGGATCCTCGAGGGCTCGTCAACAGAACCAGGTTCGATGGAAACATGGTGCCAACGAATGCACCCCACCTATCGAAATACAACTTCAGCATCGATGTGTCAGACATCGTGTTCGCTATCAGCAAGATCAGAGATTCCAAGTGGCCCAAACCAATACATTCGGACCCTTCGTAGAGGAATTACAACTTAGTATGCGAGTTCCATAACATGCACGGCTACAGGACCGAGGATTTCCATCAACTACGAGAGGAGGTGGCTCGACTGCTCAACAAAGGACACCTTCGGGAATTCCTTAACGATCAGGCAAAAAATTAGTTCCGAGAAAAGGAGGCAACCAAGAAAAATGAGACAAACGAGCCGCAACACGTCATCCACATGATCATAGGGGCGTCGATGCCCCCGCAGGAACCCGTGATGAGAAGAACAAAAATATCCATCACCAGAGATAAATAGACTCGGGGATATATCCCCGAAGATGCCTTCACGTTCGACAAAGAGGACATCGAGGCCCTGTCTCAACCCCACAACGATGCCCTGGTAATCTCCTTTCTTGTAAATTCTTTTCAGATAAAACGTGTACTCGTGGATCCAGGTAGCTCGACCAATATTATCAGGTCGAGGGTGATAGAATAGCTCGGACTGCTCGAAGAAATTGTGTCCGCCACTCGAGTCCTCAATGGATTCAACATGGTGAGCAAAAACGACAAAAGGAGAAATCGTCCTTGCGGTTACCGTGGTCGACACAACCCAAGACACCAATTTCCATGTCATCGAGGGAGATATGAGGTATAATGCCTTATTTGGGCGGCCGTGGATACACTACATGAGAGCAGTACCATCCACCCTCCACTAGATGATAAAATTCCCGACTAAGGACGGGATCAAAACCCTCTACGGGGAACAACACGTAGCAAGGGGAAATATTCGCAATACATGACGTGCTACTAACTCTCATGCCTCTGCCCCCGAATAAACCAACGGGCGAATCGGGTCTTGCCTCCGGTCGAGCTTGACAAAACAAAGAAGAAATCCACGCCGTGTCTCCGACCCCGGGCAGTTATAATGAACCAACCCTGAGGCATCTCCAGCATATCTCGCTTCAAGGTATGACCATCCCTCCCTTTTTTTATTTCGAATTTGTAATTAACCTTTGTGCAGGCACCCGACCGGAGCTGCCAGAATGCTAGCGCTGTCATAAGACCCCAAGGCTTCAAAAGCGCACCCGTTGCACTCTTTTTCTTCGACCAAGTTTCTATCCCAGAAGAAGGGTTTTTACCGGCAAGGTTTTTAACGAGGCAACGTCTGCGACTGCCTAAGGGAGAACTCCGCAAAGCATTCAAGACTTCCCTTGCGACCGACTTTTGAATATCGAGGGGCATTCCCCCAGAAAGCTGCCAGCTCGTAGGAGTTTTGGAAACGCCAAATAAGGTTCCTATAGGAAAACAATGTATCGGACCGAACGGTTGATATTGTCAGGCCCGTCGGCAAAAACATGTACTATTGTATCGCGCAATCAAAAAATACCTTTTTGTCAAAAAAAGGAGGGGGGGGGAACTCCTTCTCAGAGTAGGGTAACAAATTCTTTCACCAGAAACATCCCGAGAACTTGGGAACGAACGCCAGCAATTCAAACGCTTAAACGGCCTCCGGATCGAAGCTTTGAAATCACAAAATCTTCAGGCAAGGCAAACCTCTGAGCGATCGAATTCGACCTAATATAGATCGATTCAACACAACAATACATGTTACGTCAATGGATCGAAGAATATCTTTCAGCATCTCATTCTCCAAACAAGGAAATGGCAATGTACTCTCGGCAGAAACCCTTCCACCGAATGCATCCTGAAATACTCAGAGACTTAGCATCAACAATTTGGCACCCGCACGACCCCAGGGTTGGGACTTCGGGCTCATGAAGCCCCAGCAAGGCAATTCCGAGCTCATTAATAGCGGCCATCGAGCCCAAGCAAACTCAATAACTCGGAGACTGTCACTAATCGACATGCACTAGAAAACCCGAAACTATAAGACCCTGAGTGGGTAGACTCGGTGTAATCAGATCTATTCTACAAAGCATTACAAACTGTAAAAACTCAACAGACATGATAAAACTATAAGACCTCAATCGGCATGATTAAACTGTAAGACCTCAACAAGCATGATAAAACTGTAAGACCTCAACAGGCATGAAAATCCCGAAGTTTAGGCTATACGTCGCATATGTTAGAATCCTGAAAGGGTATACCCTCGGTGTAGATGCCTAAACTATCACTCGGGATCACAAAATAGCTCCGGCCAAACACATATGATTATGATCAAAACGGTTGATACAACCAAATTAACACGACTCGTGGACACCCGACCGTCGCTAAACAAATATTGCAGGCCACTACTTCGAATATACTTCGGAAAGAACCGGTTAAAATAGGCTTCCCTCAACAAACAAAAACGAGCTTCGACCATGTCAGCTCAAAATCACAAGGCTTCAACCTACTCAGCCTACGAGCTATGAACCTTCCGAGGTGCTCGAACATCGCCGATAATGACTTGAAATCGAGGTTCTTCTAAAACCGACAATGGATCAGGCAAAATCATTTCAAAAGACCTTAACGAGCGGAAACAAAGCCTACAAAAAGCCCATGGTCAAAGAGCATAAGAGCCATTGTCGCCAGCTAAACGAGCCTCCGGGCCGCACACTAAAAGGTTCCAACGACCAAATGGCATAAAAGCCATTATCGCCAGCTTGAAAATTGACAACTTGAGGATTAAAATGAGCTCGATTCGTAACCCGATTCAGAGACCAGATCCAAAATAGTGAACTATACAAGCCTCCGGCCCACATATTAAAAGGTCTCAACGACCAAAACAGCGTAAGAGCCACTGCTGCCGGTCTGAAAATCAAAAGAACGTAAGGGTCAATTAAAGCTCGAATTGCAAGGCGACTCAGAGACTAGACCCGAGATAGTTGAAACAACAAACGCCCGAAGGCGAGAAATAAAGCCACCATCGTCCGCCCATGCAGGTAGGAAAGAACTTAAGGGCCAATTAAAGCTCAAATCGCAACGCGACTCAGAGACTGGACCCAAAATAGTTGAAACAGCGAATGTCCAAGGGCAAGAAATGAGAACAATCACTATTCACCCGCACGGGCACAGAAGATCGAAGGTCAGGCAAGCTCAAGTCAAGGCCTGACTCGGAGACTAAGCCTAAATAGTATGGCAAAGCACAAAGGCCCTAGCGCCTGCTCACGCAAAGATCGCACTTAAATGCCTCCGGGCCTACCTGATCCATTACGGACCTACGAGGATCCCGCCAAACACCGAAACTAGCCCGCCTGATCAAAAGCAATACGAGAAGAGATACAAAGGAGGTAAAGCTTCAAGTTCTCTCATTTTATATATGCGTGAAAGGTGCGCTCTCCTTCTACAAGCATGCTCTACAAACAACAAATACAAAGTGGCAAAATCTACGCTCAACCCCAAAAGGTTACGGCCTACCAGCCCTAGCCTCGCTCTCCGTGGCAGCGACAAGAAGCAACCGAGCATCATGCTCGACCACCTTCTCTCAAGCAAAGCCTTCTTAAAGGACGGAACCCCTGGCATAGGTCTCTTCAAGCACCTATCCCAAGATCTACGACGAACGTATCCCTTGTTCCTCTTCTCATGATCGAAGGACCGCTCCAACTCGGCTCAGACATTAGCGATGTCCTTTGAACAGGTCGCCACTCCCTCATCGTCCTCGGTCTGACTCAGTACTATACTCGTCTCAACCCGGACTTTTTAAAGAACCAAGCTACAGCTTCACGATCATGTTCACTCAGATCGAAGCTCGAACCTGCATGTGATACTTCAGTTCACCACAGGCATTCCTGGCTCGATCGGCTCCACCCCTAAGGTACTCATAAGCCTTTACCTTTTCCCTGCAGCTAAAAAAAATAAGCAAAGTCTAAACTCAAAGGTTGAAAACACGAAACGCTTACCACAAGAAGGCTCCTGCCTCATCAAAAGGCTTCTGTAATGCGAGCTCTGATATGTCCCGAACTGCCAGTACACTGACTCGACCCCTCCTTCTCCTCTCCAAGAAGCCTAAGGGGCCTACCCTTATACAGGGTCCCCCGAAGTATAGCCCCTTGGCGGAGCAGCTCAAAGCCTAAGTCTATCGGAGTCTTACGGAGGGAAAACCTAATAAGAAAGGGAAGATCCAAGATGCGGAGGAATCATGCTGAAACTCACCACGAAATGAAGCCGGCAAACCTACTCGACGGCCGAGCACACTCTTGTTGGCCCAACCCTTTTAGCCTGAAAGAACCGCCGCTCCGGAACCAAAGATTCCAGGAACATCAGGCTCAGATGATGCACTCTCCTCAGAAGCACGGGTCCGTCTCGCCCCGATAAAAGATCTATCACATTATGAAGTGCATATCTCATTTATCGTTGATGCCCGTCTAGCTCGGAGTCCTATAGTTCCCCCCCCCTCTCTGGAGGGGACATAGCCTCGCCCCTGAGGGATCATCCAATACCAATGATGCCCATACAAATACGACGGAGGAAGGAAGGCACGACCACTAAATCCTCCATCGCCATGAGCAGAGCTGGCAAAACACAAGGCATGCCGCCTAAAGGGTATTGTTCTATTTTTTCAAACAAATAATGTGGATTCCAAAGGTGTGGTATTAGCGGTTAACACCCAAGCGCAGCAACGTGCCTGTGCTTGATCTCTGTCGTCCCTCGAATAAATGGCCGCTAAGGGCATGATCCACCGGCACCATGGAATCAGCAAACCCCGATAACCCCCGGGAAGCAGAAGTAGTCTCACGTTACATGTGGGAAGGGTGACAATGATTCAACGCCAACTAAAGGCACCAACCATCGACATCGCCTCCAGTCTCAAGTTAATACTCAAACACGAAGACCTCCGTCATAGTAAGACAGCGCTCCAGAAGGCCAAAGATATCTCACATTTTTTGGTGATGATCTAACTCTGTTTGTTATAGCTAATCAGGGAAACTGCAACACTATTCTCAACACTCTTAACCTTTTCAATCACATCTCAGGACAGAAAATCAATCTTAGCAAATCTAAAGTCTGCTTTAGTGCCAATTGCCAGCCACACCAGATGGAAACAATTTCAAACACCCTTGCCATCCAGGCATCAGCCTCCTTTGGGAAATACCTGGGTTTCCCAATCTTTCACACAAGACCCATCCACAATGACTTCCAATTCATCATTGACAATCTTCACACAAAATTGGCCGGATGGAAAACTAACATGCTCAATATGATTGAAAGAACTACCCTCGCAAAATCATCACTCAACATCATTCCTAACCATGTCATGCAATACATTAAACTTCCCCCCAAAACATCCAAAGAAATTGACAAAATCTTAAGGAATTTCATCTGGGGTACCACCAGTGTCGAAAGGAAAATGTATCTACTATCCTAGGACACAGTCACAATATCAAAAGCACAGGGTGGTTTGTAATCCAGAAAGCTGAGCTGAAGAACAAAGCAATCCGCTCAGGGCTAGCGTGGAGACTCTACCAGAACCATCACTCTCTCTGGGCAAAAACTCTTATAGCCAAGCACTACAACTGGAGAAACCCACCAAAAAAATCAAAGTCTCATACCTGGCGATGCATTCTCAAAGGGTAGGAAACATGCATGCAAGCCAAAAGATGGGTTATACACTCAGGGAACAAAGTCAATTTCCTTAATGACCCTTAGATCCCAAACTTCCCCTCAATCAGATCCATCATTGAGGGACCCCTTTCCAAAGAAGACATGGCAATCACAATGGCATCTGTCCACAACACTGGGGTTTGGGATTTTTCTTCCATATCTCTAGACATACCCCCAAGCATAAAACAATGATCCAGAATACTTTTATCCCACCAAACCCAATAAAAGAAGATAGAATGATCTGGAGGCTACCACTAATGGGATCTTCACTTTAAAGTCAGCATACTCCCTACTTCACAACCTTGAACACCAGCGCTGTGAAAACACAAGCAACAATTACCTGTGGATCTGAAAATTAAAAGTTCCTAATAAATCAAGTCCTTCTTCTGTCTCCTATTCCATGACAGGATCCCCATTGGGTCCTTCCTCCAACATATTGGGATCCAATTAGACCCAAAATGCTGCTTTTGCAACCGTGCAATTGAAACAACTTCTCACATAGTCTTTGAATGCCCCAATGCCAAACAATTTTGGACAAGGCTTGTCTTTTAAAGTACCAACCATCTTCCAAGTCAGGTTCCATCCTTCAATAGTAGGTATTGGCGAAGCATATGGTATTTCCTTAAGAATAAACCATTCAACAGATTCATCAATTGGGAAGACCTAATTCCTTTCTACTTCTGGCAAATCTGGCTCACTAGAAACAATAACCTTTTCAATAAAAGAAAGGATGTGGTAAATTTAAAAGCTGACATGGAAAAAGTAACTGAGTATATTACCATTTCAGTAAACAGTGCACCAACATAAAATAGAAATATTTGGGTCAAATGGACACCACCAGCCACCAACACGTACAAGCTCAATACTGATGGAGCTACACTAGGGAACCCCGGCAAGGGAGGAGTGGGAGGTATCTTCAAAAATGCAAGTGGGAACTGGATTCTGGGCTACATGGGAAGTATTCAGCATACTACCAATACATATGCAGAATTGCTTGTTATCCTAAGGGGTCTGCAACTAGCGGAAGAAAGGCACCTTTTACCCATGAAAATCAACACAGACTTCATAGAGGTAATTAGATGCTTACTAATGGAAACCTTATTTTTTACTTAGTCATCTTTGAATGCAGGTCAATCGTCAAAGGCTAGGAGACGTGGTGGTGAAGTATAGCTACAGAGAGACGAACAGAGTAGATGATCTACTAGCCAAGGAGGGAGCGAAGAAGACCTTTTTTGAAAATATTTTTGTAACAACAGTTCCTCCGGTGTTTGCCGCACATGCTTTTTAGGCAAAAATCACAAGAACTGTTTTATCAAGACATCACAGAAATCTTAATAGGAATAAATAACACACGCAATAATAGTAAAACAATACCAGCAGAAGCATAAATAACTTTAACACCTTGAGTTAAATCCAATCATCACAATCCAACAACACTAAGCTAAGGAAAAATTAAACATAAACCCAGAGGAGGTGTAACAGGTGAAATTTTCTTGCATTGGTTGAGTAATCGATGAGATGATTCACGAATTGGGTGGTCATGCCGGAAATTGATGAGGTGGTGGTTACCGATTTGGGTGGCATTTTCCGGTAATGAACACTAGTGGAGTGGTGATGAATGTAATAACTCCAAAATACAAATTATATTGATGGTAGTATCTAAAGATTACGACTCAACAAAGTATAGCAACAGTAATGGAAATACAAAAGTGCAGAAGCTAAGTAAGATAGAATAGAACTAAAGAAAGGGATGATGAGCTAGACTCGGAAGTGGGGAGGAGAGGATTCAAACATTTCTCTCAACAATATTCTCATAACCCTAAATCACGGACCATTGTCCCTTATATAGAACCATTCTTACGCCTATTACTCAACCTGGATCCCAAATTAACCTGGCCCTACTTCTTGTACTCGGCCCAATAGTTCTTTTCATCCCAATAGCTGCTTGTATAAGATTGGGTTGGTGCCGGTTCATAACAATACTCTCGTCCTCAATAAAAACCTTGTCCTCAAGGTTCGAGTCACAAATAGTGATGCTCGCGAGCTCCCAACCAATTATCTCAAAACCAAGGCATGCTTTATGACTTGAGGAAAATATATGATATGAAACACTTATTATGAGCCAATTAAAACTTTGGTAATTATGGCTCTTAATAGAAAGCACCATATGTATTAACTGGAATGCCATCATAACTTGCCATGTAAATTTACATGTCTTTGCTTGCCCTTTTATAGAAGCAGTTAGCCATACGCTAAATGAGAGAACCTAGGCAAACATTCTAGTAGCAAACCTCCACGAAAGCATGAACTCGATGAAGTGGAAACTGACTTTTTGTGGCACTTGAAACTCTTCTACCAAGTTGTTATAAACTTTCCAATCAGTTCAAGCATTTAACAATAATGAATTATAAAAAGAGGATAAACATGGATTACCAGCCAATGTAATGCATACATAAGCAAACATCCTCAGATAGCTTATCAAAATGGTGATAATATCTGCAATGCCCCTTGCTGTCCATTCCTCTTCAGCATCATTTCCTGATGAAAAGGAAAGAGCAACTGTGTTAGCTTGCACTAGTGGAAAGGAGTCTGCAGTGACATCCGTCAAGGTCGCAATAGAGTCATTTTCTTCTCTGCCAAGAGAAATATTCACACAATACGCCACAATGTAAAGAATAGCCTCGGATAACTGGATGCCGAAAACTCCATCAAGAGCACTGCTAGGATCAAAAATAATTTGGAGAGCTTTACAATACCCCTTAATATGTTCATACCCGACGACGCTAGAGTTATCCACCTTGAAATTCTGATAAACAGTATTAGAAGCTCGTTCTCCACCAAATCTCTCAATTGCGCCTGCTACGGGATGCGTCTTCATGTGATGTTGGGTGGTGTCATAATATTCTATTGTGAAGTCTTTCACTAATATAACCAGCAGCACAATAGTGGAAACCACCAGTCCACTTGAAAGTTGTAAAACTTCATTCATGACACCATATGAACCTTCAAATCGATAATTATGATAGTACATTCCACCTCCTTCCTTGTGTCATAATATATTAGGATAGAAGAAACAAAAGCCAACTTGATAATAGTCCTAAAAGAGATGTTGCACATATGCATATGTCCAAGTTTCTTAATCTAGACCATCAATAGCAACTTCTATTAGAATGTTTTTGCCTACACTCTTTGCTGTTACTCCTTCATATGCATCAATAGTATAACTCCCCTAAATTATCAACAGTGTAATGCAGGAGGTCCCCAAAGTTGATCGCTTGAACCTATTAGGCTTTAAATTGCTCAAAGCATCACATAATCCGCAATTTCTTGTGACTATAAGAGATGTGGTAAGCAAGCTAGTTCTAGGGTTAAATGGAAAATCTATTCCAAATTGATCATGGAAAAAATGATATAAAGTTATAAGAAGTGCAGCATGACCAAGTATATTGTAGGAGTCAAATGTACTGTCATGGGCGGCTTTCTAGCCGTGCCCCATGACCCCTTGGGCGTGCCCCGTGGCGTCCTAGCAAGTCTTTCAATGCCTAGCGCCACGGACGGCCCCGTGGTCTTGGCCGCGCCAAGTGACAAGCGTGCATGTGCTTCTGTCGCCCTACCGATATACCTCGCTAGCGCCCAACCGCAGGCAGATGTCAACAGCGCCGCGCGCGCAGACAACGCCGTGTGCGCAGACCCTGATGCCAAAGACTATGCTGCTGACAACGGACCTGTTTTCTGCCTTATAACAAACTAAGTCTTTTTCATTGTAAATATAGAGTAGTTTTATTCCATGTACTTCCATTATGTTTCTCTAGCTTAATCAAGTCTAGTCTTGTAGCTTTGGATTATTTTTTTAAGCATTATTAGGGGGATCAAGCAATCAAACTTTCTAGCAAGCAAACATTTCTCTGTACTGGTGTCTCTCCCCCTCGACACCGCGTTGCCTTTCTGTAATAGCTTTCATTAATGCAATCAAGCTTTTTTTCATTCTCCATTCTCATTCATGTTCTCTCAATTGCTCTTGACATTGGTTTTCCCGTACGGCACTGACAATCTAGTCTAGCGTACGGAGGGGACCTCAGTTGGCGGACAGCAACTACACTGATATCAGTTGCTTAGCCTTACGTTGCCCTTCCAAGGAATCTCAGGAAGGCACCGCGTAACAGTTGGTATCAGAGCCTAGGCTCGACATCAGACGAGGGAACGCATTGCCATTACCACCATTTCTGACCATGGTGAATCATGGGGACCGCATTGCGGCCCTTGAACAGACGGTTGACGGATTACTGCCCATCATAGATACGGTGCCTGAACTAAGAACCAGCCTAGGGCAAAGGTTGGACGACCTGGACCGCAGGGTGCTCCAGGCCGAAGTTGACATAGAAAACATCAGTCGTGACTCCGAGGGAGACCGGCAAACGGCAGCCACAGAGGCAGCCAAAATTTTTGGCAAATTCGAGGGACTCCAATAGGAGCGTGCCGAGAATTTAGCTTACAGGGCACAAGAGGCAGACAGGGTGACTGCCATGCAACAAACTATTGACGACTTGACAGACAAGCTCAATGTTGTCAATGCTGCTTTACAGGGCCTGCTGTGAGGCGGTGGAAACCAGATCGGGGGCGTTGCAAACCCCAGTTCCGCGACACAAAAACTGAAAATTCCTGAGCCAAAGCCATACAGTAGAGCTAGGAATGCCAAGGAAGTGGAGAACTTCATCTTTGATGTCGAACAATATTTCGATGTTGTTGGGGGCCTAGAAGAAACTAAGAAGGTAGCAACTGCTGCCATGTATCTTCAGGGTGATGCTAAACTCTGGTGGCGGGTAAAATACGAAGCCATCAAGGCCGGTGAAGATGCGCTCAAAACATGGGCAGAACTTAAGGCAGCCATACGCCTACAGTTCTTCCCCGAAAATGTTGAATACAATTCAAGGAGAAAGCTACGGGAGCTCCGCCAGACCAAATCCGTACGGGACTACGTGCGGGAATTCTTCGCGCTCATGCTAAGCATACGCGACATGGGGGACAAAGACAAGCTCATCACTTTCCTAGAAGGGCTGAAACCTTATGCCCGTATGGAGCTACAAAGACAATGGGTAGATACCTTGCCCAAGGCGATCCAAGCAGCTGAATGCCTTGGGGACTATCAAATGGAAGCTCGAAAGGATAGGCCTCAGCCGCCTGCCCAAGCGGGATTCAAAGGAGGCCAGTCTAGCAATGGTGGCCCTAGCAGAAGTGGGGGAGATCGGGGCTCAACCAAACCTAAGGCTACCTCCACAGGCAGCAACAGTGTTGCGTCTAACAACAATGATCGGGGGAGGAAGCCTCCTTCAGGATGTCGTCATTGCGGCGGACCACATTGGAACAATGAGTTCCCACAGGCACAGATGAATGCCCATCAGACTTTTGATGATGGGACGGATGACGACTCAGACGATGCGGATCAGACTGAACCAATAGATGCCTTCAATGCAATTGTTGGCTCTATTTCTGAGGCATTAGCAGAGACTAGTGTTGGTATTCGTAAGAAGAAGGACCCATGTCCAGTCACCAAGAAAGGGAAAAAGAAGGCGGATGATGAGACTCCTCTTAAGCACGAGAGGACCTTAATGTTCGTTGAGATGAAGGTGAATGGCAAGCCCATTCGGGCCATGGTAGACACGGGTGCTACCCACAACTACTTAGCCTCGACTCAGGTAGAGCACCTTGGTCTAGTTGTAGGGAAAGGTAGAGGCCGTGTCAAGGCTATCAACTCACCTCCCCAATCAGTGGGTGGAATAGCCAAAGAAATACCAGTGAAGCTTGGCCCTTACGAAGGAAAATTCAACCTACGCGTGGTGATCATAGATGACTTCGAGTTGATAGTTGGATTGGAATTCCTGAGGCAAACAAACACCATGCATGTACCATATGCTGACATGTTACTGATGATGGGAGCAAACGGGACCAAGCCCTGCATTATCCCATGCATGCCCATGAAGATGGCCGTTGAAAACATCTCGGCCTTGCAATTGAAGAAGG
Organism: Nicotiana tabacum; assembly: GCF_000715075.1. Lineage (NCBI taxonomy): Eukaryota > Viridiplantae > Streptophyta > Magnoliopsida > Solanales > Solanaceae > Nicotiana > Nicotiana tabacum. The sequence goes on from NC_134087.1 coordinate 128,530,863, forward strand.
GGGTCAAAAGAAATGAACCCACGTTCCTGGCAACCCTCTGCATCGAAGATGTAGAACGCTCCTCGGGTCCCATTCCTGAACCCGTGAAGGAGCTACTACTAGAGTTTGAAGATGTCATGCCACAAGACATGCCAAAGCGACTATCGCCTAGGCGCACTATGGACCATGAAATTGAGCTGGTGCCGAGCGCGAAGCCACCCTCCCGGGCGCCTTACAGAATGTCACAACCCGAACTCACCGAGCTTCTGAGACAATTGACGAAAATGCTAGACACAGGGATTATCGTGCCCTCCAAATCCCCATACGGGTCCCCTGTGCTATTCCAAAAGAAACGTGATGGTAGTCTACGACTCTGTGTGGACTATCGGGCTCTAAACAAAATTACTGTGAAAAACAAGTACCCTATTCCGCTAATGGCAGACTTGTTCGATAGACTGGGTGGTGCGACGGTGTTCACCAAAATAGACCTGAAGATAGGTTATTGGCAAGTTCAGATTGCAGATGGTGATGTGCACAAGATGACATGTGTGACAAGATATGGGTCGTACGATTTCCTGGTTTTGCCATTCGGCTTGACTAACGCCCCAGCTACGTTTTGCACTTTGATGAACCAAGTCTTCTGAGAGTACATTGATGAATTCGTGGTGGTCTACTTGGATGACATTGTGGTATTTAGCCAAACATCGGAGGAACACCTGATGCACTTGCGGAAGGTCCTAGCTCGATTGCGGGAGCATGAACTATATGCGAAGCTATCTAAGTGCTCCTTTGCTCAAAAGAAAATTGACTTCCTCGGACATGTCATCGAGGAAGGGCGGATCAAGATGGACCAGCAGAAGATTCAGGCAATCACAGATTGGCCACCACCTAAGGATATCCACGCCTTGAGGGAGTTCCTTGGTCTATGCAATTTCTATCGGCGATTCGTGAAAGACTACTCCCTCATTGCAGTACCGTTGACAGAACTCCTCAAGAAGGTCACGCCTTGGGAATGGGGACCCAAGCGAGCAGAGGCCTTCAACGTATTGAAAGCGGCTATGTCTAGTAGCCCCGTCTTGGCCCTTCCTGATCTGGCCAAGCCATTCGAAGTACAAACAGATGCATCTGACTATGCCCTCGGTGGAGTCCTGCTACCAGAAGGGCATCCTGTAGCGTATGAAAGTCGGAAGCTAAAAGATGCAGAGCGGCGCTATGCCGCCCATGAGAAAGAATTATTGGTTGTCGTCCACTGCTTATGCCTCTGGAGGCACTATCTACTGGGAACCCCGTTCGTGGTCAAGATAGACAACACAGCTGTTAGCCATTTCATGACCCAGCCGAAGTTGAATGGTCGACAGGCCAGGTGGCAGGAACTCCTAGCTGAATTCCACTTCAACCTGGAGTACCGAAGTGGGAAGACCAATCATGTTGCTGATGCGCTCAGTCGGAGAGTTGATCTAGCATCGGTGTGCCTACTCGCCACCCTAAGGGGGAGCGAAGTATACACCTCCATCAAGGACCAGATACAGGATTTACTCATCAAAGACCCTACTGCACAGTATTTGGTTGATTTGGTGGGACAGGGCAAAACTCGCCAGTTCTACATGGAAGATGGTTTTCTTAAAGTGAAAGGGAACCGACTTTATGTTCCTAAAGGAGGAGATCTACGAAGGACCCCTCTGGCGGAATGTCATGATACTCTGTGGGCTGGCCATCCCGGTGAAGAACGCACCATGGCGTTACTTTGTCGTGCATATTATTGGCCTCAAATGGCCGATGATGTTGTTCAGTATGTGAAGACTTGTCTAGTATGCCAGAAGGACAAGTCAGACCGCTTAACACAGGCGGGACTCTTGGAACCACTAGCTATCCCAAAGAGACCTTGGGAAAGTGTTTCCCTGGATTTCATCACCGGATTGCCCAAGGTCGGAGATCTAACAACTATCTTGGTTGTGGTAGATCGGTTTTCCAAAGATGCTACCTTTATTGCTGCCCCACAATATATATCAGCAGAAGATACAGCTCGACTCTTCTTCTCTCATATCGTCAAATATTGGGGCCTACCCAAAGACATTGTTAGTGATCGTGACTCACGCTTCACTAGTAACTTTTGGACCCAACTCTTTAAGTGCCTTGGGTCGAAGTTGAGTCACAGCTCAAGTTTTCATCCGCAATCTGATGGCCAAACGGAGCGGCTCAATGGTATGTTGGAGGAATATCTCCGTCATTTTGTAACTGGATCGTAGAAGAATTGGGTGAAGCTTCTGGATGCTGCTCAACTGTGTTTCAATTCACAAAAGAGCTCTAGTACAAACAAAAGCGCTTTTGAAATTGTTACCGGACAGCAACCGCTACTCCCACACACAGTCAATGCACCAAATATGTCTAAATCTCCTCGAGCTGCTAGCTTCTCTAAAAAGTGGAAGCAAAATTTGGAGATAGTGCGGAGCTATCTTGTCAAGGCTCAAAAGTGGATGAAGAGGCATGCTGATCAGAATCGTCGCTTTGTTGAATACCAAGTAGGAGACAAAGTGATGGTAAAAATTCTAAAGCGTTACTTATTTGCGGGGGTCCATGACCCTCGCTTATTGCAAAAATACATTGGACCCTTGTCCATTGAAAGGTGCATTGGGAAAGTTGCATACCGGGTGGATACCCCAGCTTGGTGGAAAATTCATCATGTCTTCCATGTCAGCCTCCTGAAACCTTTTCGGGAAGACACAGAGGATCCTTCAAGGAGCCAGCTCACAATACCCAGTATTCGAGGGCCCAATTCAACCGGGAAAAGGCGTGTTGAAGCTATCCTTAGTGATAGAGTGATTCATGCCTCAAGGAAAGATCACCAAGATTTCTTGGTGAAAGGGCAGGGCTGTGATGCAGATGAGAACACTTGGGAGAGGGGAACAAACCTCAAAGCCTACAAGAGCCTAATTGAAGATTATCTTGCAAGTAAGGCGCCAAGGACGTTTCCAACTCAGGTGGGGGAGAATGTCATGGGCGGCTTTCTAGACGTGCCCCATGACCCCTTGGGCGCGCCCCGTGGCGTCCTAACAAGCCTTCCAATGCCTGACGCCATGGACGGCCCCGTGGTCTTGGCCGCGCCAAGTGACAAGCGCGCATGTGCCTCTGTCGCCCCACCGATATACCTCGCCAGCGCTCAACCGCAGGCAGATGCCAACAGCACCGCGCACGCAGACAACGCCGAGCGCGCAGACCTTGATGCCAAAGACTGTGCTGCTGACAACGGACCTGTTTTCTGCCTTATAGCAAACTAAGTCTTTTTCATTGTAAATATAGAGTAGTTTTATTCCATGTACTTCCATTATGTTTCTCTAGCTTAATCAAGTCTAGTCTTGTAGCTTTGGATTATTTTTTTTAAGCATTATTAGGGGGGGATCAAGCAATCAAACTTTCTAGCAAGCAAATATTTCTCTGTACTGGTGTCTCAACCCCTCGACACCGCGTTGCCTTTCTGTAATAGCTTTCATTAATGCAATCAAGCTTTCTTTCATTCTCAATTCTCATTCTTGTTCTCTCAATTGCTCTTGACATTGGTTTTCCCCTACGGCACTGACAATCTAGTCTAGCGTACGGAGGGGACCTCAGTTGGCAGACAGCAACTGCACTGACATCAGTTGCTTAGCCTTACGTCGCCCTTCCAAGGAATCTCAGGAAGGCGCCGTGTAACAGTACTCATGTTTATATATTGGTCACACTTTCTAGAAGAAAAGTACAAGGCAACTCCTCCAAGCGTTGAGCAAGCTCGAGTCCATGTTGAGGGTAGACCGGTTTGAAGTGTCCAGCCAATAATTGATTCCGACAATCATCTAAAACTTTATGAATATAAAAAATAGCTAGGTCACAGGGAATAGAGAATGTAGAATTAATCCCTATTGAAGGCTTATCTGTAATTGAAGCCAAATGACCTTTCGGCGGCTCGAGATGTCGTTTACGAAAGAGAATCAACACTTTCTCAATAAAATATTCCCAATTCGCCAATTGTTTGTTCCGAAAAAGCCATTGGTATCACATCAAAGGTTCTCCATCGAGATAGGATGAGGCGAGAGTTAACTTGTTATTTTCTGAAATTCCATAAAATTTAAAGTATCGTTCAGCCTGAGAAATCCATAATTCTGGATTCGCCACAGAATTGTCGGAATTCCAGCCGAGTAGGCTTACTTGTTTCAGCGTTTCCCACCAACTCATGTAACAATGAACGAATTGCAATCATCATAACCTTAATTGGATTGTTAGTTCGACATATTTGGTCCTCCATTGAAGACCTCTGGATGAAAGCGCCAATATAACAACTCCAAAATACAAATTATATTGATGATAGTATCTAAAGATTACAACACAACAAAGTAGAGTAACAGTAATGGAAATACAAAAGTGCAGATCTAAGTAAGATAGAATAGAACCAAAGAAGGGGATAAGAAGGTAGACTTAGAATTAAGAAGGAGAGGATTCAGACATTTCTCTCAACAGTATTGTTGTAACCCTAAATCACGGACCATTGTCCCTTATATAGAACCATTCTTACACCTATTACTCAACCTGGATCCCAAATTAACCTGGCCCTACTGCTTGTACTCGGCCCAATAGTTCTTTTCAGCCTAATATCTACTTGTATGAGATTGGGCTGATACCAGTTCATAACATGATGGAGCAGTAATATGTAATTTGTTCCTCTACTTTACAGTTTACACTGAAGATGCTATGGATAACTTTTTTTATTTTGTTCATTTTTTAAACAAAATCCATTTACTTGGATCCAAATAACACATAGTAATAACTTTTAAGTTATCAAATTCACATTTGAAATAATACTTTGTATGCGGTAAAATTGGTTAGTGATAGTTGGACGAATAAAGAGATGACACGTGGAATTGAAGACAAGTAGGATGTGAGTCAGTATATAGTCGATACCGGTTGCTAGCATGTGACCAGTGCTGGGTGATTCCCAAAGATAGAGTAGCCGATGACAAAAATTCAAAGTATTGACATCGGGTAGCATTCAATGAGTAGCCATTACGAAGAATATTTGCATTTATAGCCAACCGTTATGCAGCCATCAATGACGATTTTATTCTCATTCAAGAGGAGCTTGATTTAGGTATCTTCCTAAACAGGGTTATAAGTAGGAGAATTAGGATATAGTGTAAAAAAAATATTATGTACGAAAAATATATAAAATGCTCTCACTCTATAGAATTGATTTCTTTATTTTATTCTTAATTTTGTTTTTACCACTACTATCGGAGAAGATAAACAATTAGTCAAGCTTGTATTTCCTTTAATTATATTTCATAATCTTATTTCTGGTCTTATTTATTTCTTTTTTGGATCAAATCGATTCACTTATGTACAAACCACGTTACAAATTCATTTGTACTTTCCACAGTAAAAAAATTTGGCATCCACCGTGGGGAAAATACAATTGTGTAATTACTTTGATCCATTCATTTGTTACTAACAAATTTTGATTTCTTCCTTAGTAAAAGAAAAATCAGGTATGGTAGCTAATGATGTCAATAATGTCTATAATGTTGGAGCACACTATGAACAGGAAGATGTGTTCTAGCGTGATGATTCAACCAGTGAAACCCGCAATGAAGGAGATGAAGCAACCCCAGTTTGTGAAGGCCAATATCCTCGACATATGAGGGGCACAACTTCTAATGATGCGGATGATGAACACCTTGTTGAAATGGTCAAAATCTTGAGAGAACAACAAAAGAAGATTATGGATCACCTCTCAAGTCAAGATCAGGTGATGACAGAATTGAAATAGGTGTTATTGGGTGCATTCAATAATGCTATTGGAAGGGATCTTATTCCTCCCAGCATTCCCGTGAATCAAACGGTTCAAAGAACCGATAATGACACTCCAAGGTAGGAGATCGGTTTTGACGAGGCAGAATTTACTGGTAGTGGATCTGGGAACAACAACTTAAATGACCATTTCAAAATCGATCTTATGAGATTTATGAGAGAATAGAATGTACGAATGGACCAAAACTCTAAAGAGTTCCATGCTCGGATGGATCAGATCCCCAGAGCACCGCCGGTGTTAAAGGGACCAGATTCAATGAAGTATATACAGTTTCCATTTAGACCAAGTGAAACACTAGAGTTGATCCCAAAGAGGTTTAAGATGCCAGATATACCAAAATATGATGGGACATCAGATCCACATGAATATATCACGACCTACACTACAAAATTAAAGGGAAACGACATAGCCCTTATAAAATGTGTATTGGTAAAAAAGTTTGGCAAAACCCTAACAAAGGTTTCCTTAACTTGGTATTATCTCTTACATAAAAATTCCATTGATTCTTTTGAAATGCTTGCAGATTCGTTTATCAAAGCTCATACTGAAGAAAGAAAGGTCCAGGCAAGGAAGGCGAATATATTTAGAATATCTTAGGGAGAATCCAAACTATTATGAGAGTTCGTGATCCGGTTTTAAAAGGAAAAGATATTGTTACTAGATATACTGGATGAGTGGGAAGCTAAGGCATTTACAAAAGGTCTCTACCTGTTGAGTTTCGATGCCTCCCAAAAATTGAAGGAAAGCTTGCTAGAATTTTAGGCAACCACATGGGCAGATGTTCACAATTGATGCGAGTCAACGATCATAATAGAAGATGATCAACTTGGCTCTTCAGTGTCTTCCAAAGGACGGGATCGTGACCAGAATCAAGATAAATTTTAAAATGATTTTGATGCAGATCGAAGGTCTTCTAAAAGTCATTCCAGCTTTACGAGAGGATCGATGGGCATAGTTATAAAGTATTCCAGTCTTTGGATATGTCCGCTTCCATTGAACGCGCAGATCGTGTTCATATTAGCAGATCGTTGCAGGAGAAAGAGGCATCAGGGTCTCAGGATTCAACATATCCTATGTTATCCGATTGCAATTTCAATATCAGCCTGGTAGAATTGGTTTCAGCAATGAGAAATATTAAAGAAGCTAGGTTCCCAAAACCAATTCAATCAGATTCTAGCCAAAGGGATCCGAATGTATGGTGTGAATTCCATGGGACTCATAGTTGGGGACTACAGACATCTTCGTGAAGAGGTGACAATGTTGTTAAAGAATGGTCACCTCAGAGAATTTTTAAGTGACCGCGCCAAAAACAACCATGGGAGAAACTAAGATGTTACGGAACCATTAAAACCGGCTAGAGGGTCACATAAGATGACGATAAATATGATCCTCGGTGGAGACGAAGTAAATGGGGTGATATTTTTGGCAGCGAAGAAGATGAATATATCGGTGACTCATGGCAAGAGGATCCGAGAAGTCTTAGAAGATGACATCATCTTCACTGAAGAAGATATTGATGGACTTCTTCTATCGCACAATGATGCTTTGGTAATTTCTCTTAGTGTTTTAGATTTCAAAATTAATCATGTTTTTGTTGATCCAGGAAGTTTAGCCAACATCGTACAATGGAGTGTTTTGGAGCAAGCGAAGCTAATAGAGAACATCATTACCACGACAAAGTTTATAGCTAGCTTCAACTTAAAAATTATGACACCCGAGGAGAAATTTTGTTGCTCACACATGCCGAAGGAGTAACAAAGACTACCATGTTTGAAGTGGTAGATGGCGACATGGGCTATAATGTAATCCTCGGAAGGCCTTGGATACATGAAATGAAGGTTATACCTTCAACATACCATCAATTGTTGAAATTTCCGACACATGAAGAGATTAAGCAAATTAGAGGAGATCAACTGGCTGCAAGGGAGATGAGCAATCACAGAAACTGGTGCCTTCCTCCATCTCGATCGAAGATTATGAAGATGAGGAGTCATCGGAATTATATTGAGTACCAAGGTCTTTCCAGGTGCCGAAAGAGACGGATGCGACCAATCAACCGCAGAAGAACTTGAACAAGTGGCTTTGCTCGAAGAATCCTTGGAAAGAAAATTCCATTTAGGGATAGGGTTAAGTCCCGAACTCAGGTTAAAAATTATGGATTTTCTAAAATCTAACATTGATTGTTTTGCATGGTAGCATTCAGATATGACAGGTATTTCATTAGAGGTGATGGTCCACAAGTTAAGTTTGGATCCTAATTTCCCTCCAGTAAGGCACAAGAAACGACCGATAGCAGAGGTCAGGAACATGTTTGTTAAGAAAGAGGTAACCCAATTACCTAATATAAGTTCAATTTATCAACATAGTGGTAGTACCTAAAAAGAATATTAAATTAGAGTATGCGTAAATTATAAAGATTTAGATAAGGTGTGCCCTAAAGACTCTTTCTCGTCGCCAAATATTGATCAAATGATTTATGATACAGCCGGAGACACGGTATTTTAACCTTTAAAAGTTGGCCTTAGCTCTCATGGCTGCCTCTCAAAAGCTTAGGCCTTATTTTCCGTATCATCCAATAGCATTTTTGACAACCTTTCCCTTGAAGAATGTCCTTCATAAGCTTAGGCCATCTAGGACTGCAATCAAGTCACAAGTTTTGGCCTACTTCGTGTCCGATTGTAGTCCAGGATTAATGCCTTTAGTTGCTAAAGAAGTAGTCTTGGTATCGAGAATGATATAGGGAGTTTGGACCTTGTTTACGGATGGGGATTCCAACGTAAAAAAGTTCAGTCTCGGGGTAATATTTATTACTCCTTCAGGGGAAACCCTGATACAGGCCATTAAAACTGTGTCACTAACTAATAATGAAGCGGAGTATGAGGCTTTGGTTGTAGGACTCGAACTAGCCCAGGGACTAGGTTCCGAGGTCATTGAAATAAAGTGCGACTCCCAGCTTGTGGTGAACCAAGTATGAAAAATTTTCCACAGTAAGGAGGAGCGCATGCAACAATACTAAAATAAGGTTCAAGTATTACTTTCCCGGTTCACAAAGTGATCAATCATCCACATTCCAAGGGAGGAAATTGTGGAGGCAGCCACATTAACCAATTTAGGTCCGTCCACAAAAATAAAAGGATTTGATTCTGGTGCGGTTGTTCAATTACTGCATTCAGTGTTGGATGTGGAGGGTTACTATGAAATTAATTCGACCAGCTTAATCTGGGATTGGAGGAACGAATTAATTGAGTACCTAAGGAATGGCAAATTTCCTAAAGAGCCGAAAGCATATCGGGCACTACGGACCAAGGCAACTCGTTAATGTCTTATTAATAGACAAAAATATAGGAGGTTGTTCCAAGGACTATTATCTTAATGTTTAGGGAAGTCGTAGGCTGACTACGTGATGAGGGAAGTTCATAAAGGAGTATGCAGGAATCATTACGGTAAAGATTTATTGGTTCTCAAGTCAGTCAGAGCTGGCTACTATTGGCCCCGGATGGACAAGATGCAAATACATTTGTACAAAAGTGTGATAAGTGTCAACATCATGCATAGTTAGTGCATTAACCGGCTAAACTTTTTCATTCGGTGGTGTCACCATGACCATACATGAAATGGGGGATAGACATACACTACTAGAAATCCGGTAAAAAGTGACCACGAAAAGCGACCAAAGTTGGTCGCTTATAGGCCTAAAAGCGACCAAAAAGCGACCAAACATGCCTGGTCGCAATATTGTTGGTCCCTTTATTTTAGGGACCAAAGTTGGTCGCTAATTAGCGACCAACTTTGGTCTCTAAGGTAAAAGGACCAAATATTCCGGGTAAAGACTATAGCGACCAACTTTGGTCGCTTTATTATTTTAATAATATAATTTTGGCGACCAAAGTTGGTCTCTAAATGTAAAATACGTTATTTATTTATTTATTATTAATCATAAAAAAGCGACCAACTTTGGTCTCTAATCCAAATATTATATTTTAAAATCTGAAAAATAGAGACCAAGATTGGTCGCTTTTTTATTATTTTTTTTTTTTTTTAAAATAAGCGACCATAGTTGGTCTCTAACTTCAAGAAATAATTTTTTTTTAAATAGAATAGCGAGCAAAGTTGGTTGCTTTTGAGAAATCTGGGTTAAATAGCGACTAAGGTTGGTCGCTATTGCCCAGAAAATTGTTTTTTTAAGGGAAAAGCGACCAATTAGCGACCAAAGTTGGTCGCTTTTTTTAGTATATTTTTGCCAGAAAATGCCTGTTTTGGCAGCTCCACCTCCTGCCAGCTTACCAAAAATCCTAAACATGCATTTTATGCCAATAACAACAACAACAATAAACAACAACAACAACAACAATAACAACAACAACAATAAAAAGCAACAAAGTATAAAGTTCAATAGAACTAACACATTAAGCTAACAAAACTAAGTTAACGCTTATTACAAGCTCATTCGAAAACTGGTTCTATTGTCTAGTTCAAAGTATATAAAGTACTCAAGGAGTGTTCTTTCAACATCCTCATCCGAAAGTTGGATTGCCTCGCCCGACTCATTAGGTGGCTGACTGCGTATGAATTCCCCCACATCAGCTGTGAAGCGAACCTATAAGAAAAATTATATTGAATTAGTATTTCAAAATTTATATAAAAGTAAATCAAAATACTTAATGAAAAGTAAAAAACTTACATGTATAGTCGAGGCTCGACCCTTGACCCACTTTTCTAGATCAGTCTCTTTCTTCTTCTTTACAATACGAGTCTCATTGAATAACTCATCTTACTTCATTGGCATCATAAAGTTGTCTGGTGGCTTTGGTGATTATCCTCGTAGTACTATTACTCGGGATGAACTTAGATACAGAGAGTAACTTGGATACAGTACCCGACAGGGTGTGTCTTTGATCAATTGTTGTTCTCATTAGCGACAATGATGATGAGAAGGCAATGGCATGTGTTTCAAATAGTGATGGTGTAGGTAAGAATTTAACATTTTCTAAGTAGATAAAAGAAGAGGTTATAGAGGAATTCTCTACTTTCTCTTGGAAAATGAAGTAGAGAATTCATCTATAACCTTTTCTTTTATCAATTTAGGAAATGTTAAATTCTTACCTACACCATCACTGTTTGAAACACATGCCATTGCCTTCTCATCATCATTGTCACTAATGAGAACAATAATTAAAGGCACACTATGCCAGGTACTGTGTCTAAGTTATTCTTGGTGGAAGTTGCATTGCATGTCTAATAAAGTCATCAACCCCTTCTACAAAATCCTCCCGCAATCCTAAATTTCAATTTATATCCACAAAAGTTCAATTCATATCCTAAAAGTTCAATTCATACACAAAAATTTCAATTCATATCCTAAAAGTTCAATTCATACACAAAAATTTCAATTCATATCCTAAAGGTTCAACTCATATCCACAAAAGTTCAAGTCATATCCTAAATTTCAAATTATAACTAAAATTCCAATACATAAACCAAAAATTTCAATTCATATCCTAAAGGTTCAATTCATATCCTAAAGGTTCAACGCATATCCACAAAAGTTCAAGTCATATCCTAAAATTTCAATTTATAAACTAAAATTCCAATACATAAACTAATATCCTAAAGGTTCAATTCATATCCTAAAGGTTAACTCATATCCACAAAAGTTCAAGTCATATCCTAAAATTTCAATTTATAAACTAAAATTCCAATACATAAACTAATATCCTAAAGGTTCAATTCATATCCTAAAGGTTCAACTCATATCCACAAAAGTTCAAGTCATATCCTAAAATTTCAATTTATAAACTAAAAATCCAATACATAAACAAATATCCTAAAGGTTCAATTCA